>NW_019641698.1:48229-620928 GCF_000599845.2 Trichogramma pretiosum
CTGTGTAGAGTGATTCCTTGATAACGGTAGCACGTATCGTGACGGGGGAGGGCTTATTTTTTTCGTTATGACATAGCGACGAAGCCAGAAAAATTCATTTATCGATAAACGAAACGTTTTTTTTTCTATTTAAGAAAAAATTTTTTTTTTTTTTGCATTGTTTGTTTGAGATACCCGATAAAGCTGAGAGGCGCTTTCGTTTCGCTTTCGTAATTAGAAAGATGATATTAATATTTTCAAATTATTTTTAAGTTAAAAAAAAAGTATGAGGAAGCTACTTGCCAATACATTGGCAGCGGTTTTATTTTGTTTTGTTTCGTCGATAGCCAAGTCCCAAGAACGTATCCTCGAAGTTTCAAAACTGTCTGCTTATTCGAATTAGCCAACGGCACCTTGAATCGCTACCGCTAGATGGCGTGTACCTTAAATTCCGTAAACCCGCAAGCGGCAAAACGCAAATATTTGTATAAGTCACAGCACAACTTCCAATTCTAACGGAAATCGTTATGCGATAAATATACGATCAGAAATGAGACGCGACTGAGCAATCCATCCGTAATAAACTCGTTCAGCTGCCACCGCTGCGGCTTCCACATTATCCTACATATACGTAATATATAATCGAAGAGTAATGCGCGCTTTCGCGTATATATATATTAAATATCTTGCACACACACACATACAAAGTCGCGCATGTGGTACATTTACGGCATGCGTACTACCGTATACGTACACACACACGAGTTGGGTCGCGCGCGCGCGTATATAATCAACTTATCATCGCCGAGCAGCAGCAGCGAACGAGTATATATAGTGAGACAAGAAGAGAGAATCAATGAGCGCGCGGGGTCGTTCATCCGTGAAAAATCGAGCAAAAAAGAAAAATAAATAAATATAAGCAAAAAAGACGTCGAGAACGAGAGAGAGAGAGAGAGAGAGAGAGAGAGAGAGAGAGAGAGAGAGAGATAGAGAGAGAAGATTCGCGCCTGTGTATATACTCTGCGCGTTACTATGTGCGTGTGTGTGTGTGTGCTCCTTGTACTCCAAGTCGCACGCGCGCGCGTGCGGGGTAAAACCCAGTATTAGAGCGTCAGTTTAGCGTCCGTGGAACGATGCATCATGCATTTCTCTCTCTCTCTCTCTCTCTCTCTCTTTCTTTCTTTCTGCTGCAGCTGCAGCCATACAGAGTCCGAGAGGAGGCACTATATATAATGTATAATATGCCGGGGCCTGGTTAGCAAGGAAACGACCTATCCGGCCCCGCTGCTGCACGTGCCGGTGTACGTATAGATATACTACTATACACCTCTCCCGCGATATATATATATATGAGAAGATGACGATCTATATTGCAGAGCGATACATTGTTGTGTCAAAAACGACTCGGGCAAGGATTGATGAGGGGTGTATTGTAGCCCTTCTGCGCGATCGACTTCGTATGTTATCTGCGTGTTATAGAGCAGTCGCGAGTAAAAAACCGCTTGTTCGGCGTTGTATATTACGCAGGGTAAAAACGATCGGCCGCGAGGATCTTTAAATATATTTATTAGCGACGGTAAGCGTCTGTCTATTTAAATCGTAAACGATGCGCGATAGTGCATCGCGGTGAAAGATAGATTCGCGAAGAACCTGATATTACGTATACGGCGCGCGAATATTACGACAGTATTGCATCGTCGTAGTAGAGGAGTAACCGGATAGCGAAAATTGGGCGCAACGTCGCGTGTCGCGCGAGTCTCGAAGACAGAGAGAGAGGCGCAAATGAAAAATTACGATTTTTCTCGTGGAAAAATTTCTTTGTACTTCTCCTTCGTCTCATTTCATTAACCGATCTTTTTAATTAAAAATGCAAACGCTGCAAAAGGGCACTGCAGCAGCAGCAGAAGCAGAATCATCGGGCAACAATGCAAAATCACCTTAAAGCCAACTCCGGTGCGCTATAAGGATAAGGCCCCTCCGAACCAACAGTCCCTCTCTCTCTCCTCTCTTTCTTTACATACCTATGTATACCTATATATTTGTACACACATACATGCGCACGATGCGCCTCCTTTACCTGGGATGGAAGAAGAGCTGCCTCTCTTTTGCGGAGCGTTAAGCAACTGCAGCTCTCTCTCTCTCTCTATCTCTCTCGTAGTCGGCGGCGGCGGCGGCGGCTGGTAAGTGTATGTGTATGTGTATAAGTGTGTGTATGCGTTCCTTGGTACACATTATTATGCCTTATAGCTCCTGCTGCTGTTGCTACTTCCATGTGAGTGTGTCCGCGCGTCTGTGTGTATGTATACAAAAACCACCGGAGCTCTCGTGTGTATGTGCGCTAGAGAGAGAGAGAGAGAGAGAGAGAGAGAGACACTCAGACACACGGAGCGAGCGAGAACCTCATTTAATCGACTCAAGGCCGACGGCGTTAGTATAAAGTGGCATCCGCGCCAGTGTGTTGCGTTTGCGTTGGTACCCGGTCCCCGCGACCAAGTTTTGGGGCGGTATAGCACAGTTGAGCTATAGACAGTGTATGGAATAATTTCGCTCCAATTTCAGTGGTGCTAGCAGTAGTGGTAGTAGCGGCCCTTTTTTGCCGATCGAGATATACCGATTTGGCAGCTATACGCTCCTTGACGTTTCTCGTCGCATCGCGACGAGGTGGTGCTCTTTCGGTGGTGCTCGAGTAGTGTCGTCGATAATACCACTCTCTGCTGCTGCCGCTGTGTATGTGATCGTGCTTGTATATTATATATTTATGTATCTAAGTGTAAGAAAATTGAAGAAGAGTTTGATACACGACTCTTCGCGCGAATATACTCACATATACATATATAAGCAGCAGTGAAAGATATATGTAGAGAGAGAGCGTAGTAGCATACACACATATATATAAAATACAGGCAGTGGTGGGTCCGTTGAACTCGTTTACACGTCGCGAAAGAGAGAGAGAGAGAGAGAGAACGAGAGAGACTCTCTTCGAGTGTGTGTCCGGTATGTGGAAGAGAGCACGGAATAACCGAGCGCTGCTGCTGCTGCTGCTGCAGCTAAGCTCCTTCTGAGCGGCGGTCTTATGTTTATTATTATTATGTATTATATGTAGTGTTTATACATATTATTATTATAAATACCAAAGTGTGCCTGTATAATATAATATCCTACAGTGATGTGTGTGTACTGCTTACCTCGTGATGATACATAGTGATACATGGATATTGAATAAATAAAATAAACGTGTGATATTATTCTCGAGTGCTACAACTGCTATAAAGTGATAAGGGCACACGCAGGATCGAACGTCTGTGTTATAAAATTCGTCTCGTCGGCTTGAAAATCGTGAGGTTCGTTGACTCCTTTACTTTTTCTCTCTCGATCTCCAAACTCGGCGTGTTATATACACTTACCGATTATTATTATCATCGTACTTGCGCCGCACACGCGCGTTTGGTATATATAGGGTTATGGTAACCTCACCACCACCCCTTTCAGCTCTCGTTTCATTATATATTAAATATATATCTAATCGATCGTTAAAAAGAGGAACGAATTCGTTGAATACTTGTATGCCACTGGAGTATAAGTGTACTTTTAACGCGTAATCGCGGAAAATCGGCTGCGCGCTGCGTGCGCGGAAGGCGGCTCTCTGCTGGCACACATATCGCTCGCGCTCGCGCCTATTATAAAGTAAAACACACGCGCGTACGTACATGTGTGTGTGCTCGTGAAAGAGGCGAAAATTCATGAATTCAATACCGTAACGCTATCAAAGTTCTTTCGCTCAATACCGTAATCTCATTAAAGCTGTTGCCGCTGCCGCTGCTTCTTCCTTTCTAAAAAAACACAACGCGATATGGTACAAACTCACCAACACACACGTTTGCTCGACATTTGCCGAGAAATCAACGCGTATACATCATTGATAAACAAAAAATCTATCATTTCGAGGTTTCGATCCGAACTGTATCGTCGTTAACTTCTAATATAAGTATATACTCCTTTCGCCATGTCAAATGTTTCATTGAACGATTCGCGTCGCTCGCGCGTATATACATACTCCCGATGAGCCTTTAAACGACTCTCGGCGTGCAGTGTCGTCTCGTTATATTATCGCCACTGTCTAACGAAACGCGTATACGTCTTTTCTTTCTCTACATTTAAAACGCGCATAAACATAAGACGCGCACAATGAAATAATGACACTTGGTACTATACGAGCGAGTATACTTACGCTATATACAAGTAGATAGTCGAGTGTCCGGCGTCATTACCATTATTACTTCGTTCCACCGCTACTTCACTTATACATTTGTTTGTGTGCATAACGCAGCGTGAACGCGAATTTTTTTCATATACATAGTTGCAGCGGGGGGAAGAGAAAAAAAGTAATCGAAATCTTTTTTTCCTCGAAGCTCGCTCGCTCGGCCGATAGATCGGAGCTTTCACACTTCGATAATACAACGACGAAGTATATTCCTAATATACGCGTGAAGTAAAATGGTAATTAAATTGGTTATTTCGAATGTGTACATATATACGTACCGATATCTATACACGCGCGCGCCTACATGCGTGTGTATAGGTATATAATACACGTGTGGTGGCGCGCGAGCATTGACTTATACTCCAGCGAAAAACCGGTTCTAGATGCGGGGATAAATTTTTCAATACCTTCATATATGTGTATATATGTATATCCAGTGCTGGTAGTGTCGTTATAAATTATCCAACATGTCGATACACTTTAATACACACACACGCGTATATAGCGTTTACTTATCGTCGTATGAAAATTTTGGACTTTGGCAGGCGGACGATAGTCGTATATACGGCTGCATTACCGATACGAAAGAGAAGAAGTACGAGAAAAAAAAACACAAATGGATGCGTACGCGCTATTCCTAAACTTCGTTATATTATACATAGCGCTTAGTTATGTATGTATGTATGATGATACTCGAATAAGAATCGATCCACTTCCTCGTGCGCAGGCATGCATGCAAACGCGCATTATGCTCACGCGCGTCTGCTGCTGCTTATACCTTCATCCGTTCTCCAAAGCTGCACGCACGCAGATCGACAGCTCGTAGGTATAAAGCGAGAAAAGGAGAGAAATTTTTATTTATTATATATGTACGAGACCATTGGCGCGATCGCGAGAAACACGTGTGTGCATATACGTTACGTATAAAGGCAATTGACCCTTTCTCTGTGCATCTCCTTGCATTATCAATTTATTAATCGGTCCCCAAAATTTCATTGCAGAGCGAGAGTCGCGAGGAGGTCATAACGACGAGCTCCGTCGTGAGCTCGACGAAGAAAAAGAAGAAGATCGAGGCCACAGCGGGAAGCGATGCATCGCCGAATCACACGAAAACTAAGAAAACCAAGAAAAGCAAGAAGAGCGAGCTCGAGAAGGAGAACATCTCCGTGGTGAGTTTTTCGCTATTTTCCTTTCCGATTGACTTGCTCGGCGGAATTTCGGGTGTATTGTATATCGATCGCGGCTCTGCATTGGTGTTATTTTCTTTTTTTTTTGTTATTATCATATCGAATCTCATCGTTGCGTTTGAATTGTGCATTGCGCTGATTGTATTTGTTGTGATTTTTTTTCTACTTTTTATAAAACATAACGAGGAACGTTTAATTTATCTGAATGATCACTCTGCGTCGTTCACGAGCTTTTGATCGTCGTTTTTTTTTTTTTTGTATTTTTCATATACTGCGATTTATCAAAAGATATAACGCGCTGATGCAATTGTTCGAAATCTACTTTCATAATACTCATACATGTAATATTTTCATTTTTCACGCATGCTGTAATAATTGTTGCCTGGCTGTGTAATTTCGCTCTGTCTCTTCTGTAACTATATATATCTTCTATATATCTGCTGTGCCACTACTACTGCTGCGATGCTGCAAACAAACAAACAAAAATAAATCGTTAAAAAAAAAAAAAAAAAATGAAAAAAAAACAAACCAGAAGAAGAAATTAAAATCAAAAGAGTCGAAGAAAGAGAGCTTAAACATGCACACGGGACCGAGGCAGACGTCGGCGGAGATGATCGAAATCTCTGCCGAGGACGATCTGTCGAATGTCAACGTCAAGTCGCTGGTAAGTCAAGGCGCCGCCGCTTCTTTTTCGCTTTTAATCGTCAGTTCGCTTGTTTTATCGTACTATAACTATATAGCATACGTATACATGTAGTACACACACAAACACATCACTTGCACGCATGCCCCAGTTGGCTGTTGTCATTTTTTTGCCATTGCTCTCGCGCGTGGGTATAATATATAACTCCATTTTGCACAATTTATAATTTCTCATACCTTCGACGATATCACTTAATATATGAATTATATTTGGACATTTTTTTGTCGACGTCCGACGAAACCACTCGTTGTCATTGTTGTGTGTTTTTCTTTACTTTTTCGTTTGCCCGCATGCTGCGTTACGTGCTTTTACCTCTCTCTGTAATCTCGACGGGCCGATCTCTCGCAGACACAGACGTACGCCCTGGAGTCGTCGCATCGAGGCGATTTGGAGAAACCAAACAAAGAAATCATCGCCACCGGTGTGTCCATCAAACAGTTGGTAAGGCCAAAATCGATTTTTTTCTTTTTTACCGATTTATTGCATGTATTGAGTTTTTTGCTTACTTCTTGTTTTTTTTCTTTGCCCGTTTGTGTGTCGCGCGTGACTAATTGCAGTGTCGCAGCTTCGGAGACGTTTCCAACATGAACGACGCCGACAAGAACACCACGCTCACGAATTCGGACAGCAATAGGCATCACGAGGTCAGTACTTTACACTAATACGTTTTAATTTGATAATTGTTTCTCGAATAACATGAAATGTAGATCGATTAGCAATAATATCATAACGAATTACGACTAATAATCAGTAGAAATCGGCTCCTCCAAAGGTCCGTTTGAATTCTTATTGCGAGTAAACGATACAAAAAAAAACAGAAAGAGGAATTGCGCCTCGCGACGCGCAACAGTAGCTACATTCAATTAATTATTATTAATAAAAATTAAAAATTAAATCATAAAATAGAGCAACAAAAAAAGTAATAATTGACTAATAAAAAACATTCATCTTCTTATACGCTACCTTGCATGCCGGCTTCTTAAACAAAAAAAAACCTACCTGGACTAACAACCCCGTTCGTATCGCTCACGTTCAAACCTCTCTCTTATGTATAATCTCTCTCGCCTCGATGTGTCTACAAAAATGAAAAAAAATAAATACTCTCGAACTTTATTACGCGTGTATCGACACACGAATACACACACACACAAATGTGCGCGAGGGGTTTTATAATAAGCAGAGAGCAAAATCGACGGGCGATCTGAGCTTTGACGAGCAGGACCGATGCAAGTACTTCACAGGTCGTGACGTAGTTTTCGCTTCAGTTAATGTCAAGGCTCTCGTAAGTATTTATTATAGACCAAAAAAAAAAGACAGAACTCACTTACTCTCTCTCTCTCTCTATTTTTCTTATATGCACATATTATTCTCTTTCTCATGCCTGTATACGTTTATAATGTACACGTGCACACAGTCGCCACACTTTTACACACACACACGCAAACACACGTACACACATACACTGCAGGCTTGTGCCATGCGGAAAGATATTGATTATATTAATACAAATCGCTGTTACGAGGAAATAAAAACAAGATATTGGATGAGAGTCGTGATTAAAACGTGTGCTTATATCTATGCAGCAAGTATAAAGCTCTCGTCGTCGTGAATTACGTCGAAGCACGAAGTCGATATTTTCATTTATATATATATTGTCGCTGGGGATTACGGAACTTACGGCGTAGACAGACACGGACACACACACACACACACATACTATGATAATTGCAAACAACTTGACTTTCACTTCTATGCATTTAAAATAAAAAGTGACACACGATTGGGGGGCTTGCACACACTCACACACAGCAACAACGGCAATAAAAACGACAGTAACATAACAACAACGACGACGACGACGAGAGCACGCGACAATAAAGACGGAGCTGCAGTGTATACGGCGTGTCGACGACGCGGTATCCGCTCGCGCGCGCGCCCCCGCGAGAAGATTCAATTTTTTTTTCCTTCCTCTTCTTATTCGAGATTATCGTTTGTATTATGTTATATATATTCGGTGCGCGCAAGAGATCGGCTTACCTAGAGTATATAGTCTCTTTGCGGCTTTGGGGGCTCGCGTGCTGCTGACATTTTTCGGTACTAGACTTTTTTTTTGGTTTTTTTTCAACTTGTGTGTGCTATATTTTCAACAATGTACGTTGCGGGTGTTATAAGGTCGGTTCGCGCGCGCGCGTGAAATTCGACTCGTTGGCGCCGTATACAGCCGCGTTTGAGTGAAGCGTGAGAGCGCCTCGCGCGCCATGCGCTCCGAGCTACATAATATCATTGTTGCCCATATATATATAATATAAAGTTTCTAAACACGATCGAGCACACGTACACAGCCACACACCTACACACATATATTGTATCCTCCATGTATCCTAATGTAACAAGGCTTGTTAATAACGGCAAAAAAAAACGTAAAAAAAAATGTATATAAACAACAAGAAAACGGACGTTTTTAATTAAAAAAGAAAATATGTATCTATCTACATATATACACCAACACAGCGAGCCTCGTACAATAACCTGGCGAACTTGCAACGCTCCGTGTCGGATTGTCCCAAGCGAAGATACACGCGCTCCTGCAGCGATCGCATAAGGCCCGTGGCTGACCTGTTCGAGGTAAGAACGAAGCAACAACATTTTCAAAGGGGTCCGAGAAACATTGAATTAAAATTAAAAAAGTACTGGTGCACCAATTCACGCAAGCACCTCGATTCACGATTATAAATATTACATTCATGAATGACGAACGTACCTCATATTTGTGTATCACGTCCGAATTACATTATTACAATCGCATCGAATCGCAACATCATGTATTATTGTAAATATCAGGCATTAATGTGTATAATGGGAGCATGACGTTCTTTCATCGCGATTATACATTATAGATATTATATTCAAATATTCGTTGTCGATATACTCTCATAATATTAACACACTCACACACATTATGGTTTACAAGTACACAATTTTCAATCGACGCTATACGCTTGCATATACAACACACCACACACACACGAATTGTCTTTCTCTCTCACTCAACTCACTCTATCGAGTCAGTCAAAAACTTTCTCCTCATCTCGCGAGCTTATAGGATCTATAGAGCCTACCGCTGCACATGCACGTATCGCCGCGCCGACTGCTCGAGGAAAAAGCCTTTAGTAGGACTTATGGTATAACTATATATATGTGTGTGTGTAATGTATTATAAGTTATAAAAGAAAACAAAGGAACCAAGTTGAATTCATGCAGGTGGTATGTAAGCCCGATGTTTGTCTCTTGGTGTGTGGGTGTCTGCTTTAGCTATGTGTGTGTGTGTTTTGCCTCGTGCCGCTGCTCGCGCGCGGCGCCCCCGATCATTACGCCGATCGCATCGTTCGATTTCTCATATATACGCTTTATTAGATACTACACGCATTTCGCCAATAAAACGCGTAGCGTATTGCACACGTGTGGCCTCGAGACTTTTTCTCATTGTTTTACCTACAGGTATAAGGAATCGAACGATTCGGCGGCCGAGATGTTTATTTATGTGCATAATCTAATGTTTTCTTGTCTGTTTGCTTTCTCTCTCTCTCATTCCAAGCTTTGCTTTCTGGACTGTGTGCGTATTTGTGTATGTAGTTTTAGCTATTATTGCTTCGCTTTGCGCTTTCTCGCTGCACGACGTGCGCTTCCGTTTCTCAGCTCGTAGCACCGCTGGATTTTATTAGTTTTGGCATCTTTGGATTATGTTTCGCGGGGTGGTGGTGATGGGCTATCTCCTTTTCAAGTGAAATTTTTATTAAGGTAGAGATGCGAGTACAGGTAATGGTAAAGTTTTTTTTTTCATTCACTCATATCGATATAAGGCACCGAAACACACACGCTCTAAATAATACAATAATATGTATAATAAGCGCGACTGTGTGTTTCCGTGCGAGCTTGTGTGGTGTGTGTTTTTGTGCGAACCCATTGAACATAATTGTACAGGAATCGTTGCAATATTATAAATGCCATTACGGACCACACACTCAGCATTGTTTTATATATATCATCAAAAAAACAGCAACGAGTACTCCACCGCTACGATCGATCGTCGATCCTATAAATACAGCACAATGTCATTGAGTACATTCTTAGCAAAATATATTTCTAATCGTTGTGTCGTGTGTCGTTTTTTCAGAAATCGAGCTTCAACAAATTCGACGCGCTGACGAAAAAATCAGGCGCCGTGCTGCACGTACGCTCGGTCGACGCCAGCAAAGTCCAGCAGCAGCTCAATTCCGTAAGTATACATGAATGCGGTATATATAAATATTGCGCAATGAGAGATAAGGATCGGAATGGTGTGTATATACGCGTTCTTTTTTACGGTTTATTGAAAAATCGGTTGATCGATGCGTTGAAATATCGCGAGGTAATTGGCGTATCGAGAGTACAGTTAAGGTACTAATTTTGTGAGAAACCTGTTTTTATTTCGGTGTCGTAGGTCCAATTAATTTCCAATGATGGAAAGTCGAGTAAAGATAAGAATTTAGTAAATTTGTCAAAAATGCGAACCGATGACACATTCGCTGATGGCCGGCTTCGTAATTTCCGTAATGCAAAAAACCTCGAACGAAAGAGCCAACGAGATCTCGAGTTTCTTCAGCTTGTGCATGGAAAAAACAGTTTGCACATTAACGTCCGAAGCACGTATAATAGATTTTTGATCGATCGCTAGACAGAAAGGGAACATTTTAATTTACTGCCTTTGAACGTGGTCTATCGGGTCGTCGATAATGTAACGTTTTACCCCCCACCCGCGCGGAAATTTTTAAGCATCGGCCCGAGGATGCGACTGCATTATATACATATATAGCGTATATCATCCCGTTACTTAAACTAGTTTCCGCTTCTATAAAGAGGCATTTATTATCTCATCGCTTTAACGAGACCCCGAAGTTCGCCGGTCGTCGTCGTCGGTTAATTTTTTTTCGTCCGGGACGCGTGTCGCGGTAATGGCAATTTCACACGGCGATCGATCGCTCATTCGCGGCACGTGATTTTTCGCGCTTCCAATTGAATGTTAACTAATAATAAAAGCTCTAATTATCCGGTTATATTTGCTCCGTCGACACCCCCTGGGTATATTTGTCTATCGCATAATACGCACGTATACGTATGGTCGAGAAAGCTGCTTCGCGTTTGTATATGTACGAGTAGACCAATAATACACAGACACACACACACACACGCGGACGCACATATAGATCGTTATATCGTTATGAGGATAAAAAAAAAGGCCGTAGTTAACTAGCTCGACTCGTTTGCTTGTTGTAACGATCAACAACAACGCACACAACGCGCAACTGTGGCTACATAATAAATGCCACGTATAGAGGCTTGTGTGCACTACAGCGCTGAAAAACCGATACGTATTATACAGCAATTAATTTGTTGCAAAGTACCGAGAATTTATTATTATAAATTAATGGCAAAACCAAACAAACGGACGAAAAAAAGACAAGTGCGCGTGCCGCGATCTGCAACTTGTACGCCATATAGATCGACTTCCGAGAAAAGGCGCGTGCGATACGATTACGGGCGCCTATAATTTTCGGCTCGCGCTCGTACACAGATCTAAATCCGATTTTTTGCCTTTTGTTTTTTTTCGCGCAGGTCGCTCAGAACGGCGACGCCAATCCGAACTGTCGCAGTTGCGGCAAAGTCGTCTTCCAGATGGAGCAGACCAAGGCCGAGGGCCTGGTCTGGCACAAGAACTGCTTCCGCTGCTGCCAGTGCAGCAAGCAGCTCAGCGTCGACAGCTACGAGAGCCACGAGTCGACCCTGTACTGCAAGCCCCACTTCAAGGAGCTGTTCCAGCCGAAACCCGTCGAGGAGAGCGACCAGCCCAGTGAGTATACTTTATTATATTACGATGAAAAATTATTTATAGAAATTCTCCGCGCGATGGAAAATCGGAAATTACCTATATATCAGTGCCGATACCGATGCACACTGCGGAGAAAGGAATTCGAGATATTTTCATGTTCGAATAAAATAATATAAATGCGTGTACGTTGCCGCTCTTATATACGTACGGTTTAACTGGTTTTAATCGCGCACGAGAGAGAGAGAGAGAAAATTTTTATTTCCTCGATTTATGAGAATTTATAACTTTGCGCACTTTGTGACTCACGGATGAATACATATGTGTGCGCGCGTATAACAGTGGGTCGTATAGTTTTTGTTATTGTGCACGAGCGAACACGTGTTTTGGCAATGACATAATACACGCGCTCTTATCTCTGACTCGTTCAGTTTAAAACAACGTCTCTTTTCTCTCTCTCTCGAAAAAGAAAAAACCAATAATATATGTCACCGCGCATAGGTTATAACGCGTTCAAACAGTATCAAAGACGAGATTTTGGATAATAAAAGTACAAAAATGTCATTGTAGTGCGCCCTAGAAAGCCGGAGATGATCATACGCGAAAATCAGCCAAAAGAGTTACCGCCCGACGTCGTGAGAGGTAAATTTTTCCTCGTGTGCGTGTGCGTGTGACATGTGCTGACATCACTGCTGCTGCTGTTGTTGTTTTTTTTTTTGTGACTTGGATTTATCAATAACATAAACATTGGAGCTCGAGCTGTGCGTCGTGCTACACAGTCGACCCCTTCCATTTATAAACTCACAACAATAATAATAGTAACGAGAATCTAAATAAATGATAATAACAATAACCAACGAAATCACCGATGATTATTCCAGCTAATCTAACATTGTGTGTATACATTGAATTTTCGAGTGCCACATAACAGTGTAGCGTGTGTGCTTGTGTTTACCAAGTTTTAAAGAGCATCCTCGGTCGAATTAACCACTAACTAGATTTAGTATCGCGTGCCGCTGTACAGACGACACACGCGCAGCTATAATCCGAATCGATCGCCTACATACGTTTTATTAATTAATTCGCGTTGAAATCTAATAAAAACCCGTCCACCAGCCGTTTTATTACCTATTCAACCCGAAGAAAGCTCAATTTTTTAACATGATATATTCGATTCGCTTCGCAGCTTCGGACAAGCCCGATCTCGGGCTCGAGGAGCTCTCGGCGCTCAACGTCAAGTCACGCTTCCAAGTCTTCGAAAAGGCCAACAACCACGACAACCACTTAAACGAGATCGAAAGGTCTCCGTCTCAAGTGGCCGTCAAGAGGTCGCCCAGTATACTCAGTAAATTAGCCAAGTGAGTGTAATTTAGATGAAAAAAATCGATACTATAATAGTGCAAATTTTTGATACGATGCGTTTCCGTCCATGTACGTAGATTCCAAGCGAAGGGTATGGACATCGGCGTGACGGACGACGCTCTCAATGGAATACCATACGAAGAATCCAGCGAGAGCGACGAGGAGATCGAAGAGGAGGAAACAGAAGGTAAAGGAGCCCGGAAAGCATTTAATACACATACACAGAGTCTGTGCGATCATTACGCAAGCGGCGATACTTTACATACGTATAAATAAAGTTGCAACTATTCTATCTGTATACGAGTGCTGTGTAGCGCACGCGTATCCTCCTTTGTGTGTCAGTGTACGCGTTTTGATGTATACTTTCTCTGCCTCTCTGTACACGCATACACTCACATATAGACACACTCGTATACGCGTGCGTTACAAATTAAAGAGATCGAGTAACGCAACGTATAAGAGAGAGATGCAGAAGTGTATATATCTCCGAACGCCCATTTAAACGGCTCGCTAACTTCCCGAAAAGTTTTGCGCGCTATTACGACGTTTGTAGAGCGTTACCAATTAGTTGCCCCGTGCGTACGTACGTACGTACATACGAGTACTTTAACATATATATTTATGCATAATGTAACGTTGCTTGACGAATGATCGCACACGCACCGAGTACGGGCCTTGTTATATATCGACTGTGTAAATTTTTTTGTTTTTAATTTAATTCATTCGCCTGTAATAATAATTTTTTCTCTCTTTCTTCTCGCAGAAGTTGAGACCGAGACGACAATAATCAAGTCGAATCGAGGCAATCGTGAACGACCGATTAGCTTCACGAAAATGGACGACATCAAGAACCGCTGGGAGAGCACGAGCCGAGAGGGCAGGAAGGAGTCGCTGCGCGAGGCTCGCAAGGAAGAGATCGCCGGAATACGCTCGAGGCTCTTCATGGTACGCGGAGTCGACTCGACTCTCTCGACACTGTATTGCAGTTTTTTGTCTCTCTGCTATACTACTGCTATCCGAGGATGGATTCGCGCAGAGATAGAACGAAAAAGTTTGCCTCGCTCGTGCTGTGTGATGTGTGCTTTTCGATGCACCGAACGAAAAAAAGCGGCTTATCTGCTTATAAATTGTATTCATACGTATGGAGATTATCGGCACTTTCTTTTATGCATAAAAAATTTTTGAATAACGACGCTCGTGCGCTTGGCATGGAACAACGAGTGTGCCATAAAACGTGAAGCTTTTTCATAAGTTACAACAAAAGCTACGACTCCGTGTGCGATATATGCACAAGTTAGAGCGGAGTTTCTACATTTTAACGTATAAATCGGTCGCGACGTTGATTCGAGGAGTGAGTATCGTTTCGCGCGCGCGCGTCCACTGCGTACTCATTCAAGAACAAAACTTGCACGTGCAGTAGCATTAGAAGGAGAGCTTTTCTAGAGAGATGCAAGCACGCGCAAATACGCACACTTACATATACACACCGTAGGGCGATTCATTTTGGCGCGTCGCCGGAAATAACTTACGCTCTCTCTACTCTGTCTCTCTCGCTTGTGTGTGACCCAGAAAATAACGTAACACGAATCGGAGAGCACGGAAAAAGAAAGAAAAATGTCCGCGTATACGTCTGCGCGACTAACGACTTTTTCCGAGGATACTTAATATAGAAACTGTTTTTGCTCGTTGTTGCGAGAAGAACAATTTAATAATAGGAAAAGACTCGAGAATAATGTAATGTGCCAATTCCTTCGGGTCGGAAAATTTTGTAATGGAAGAAGTGAGAAATGAGCAACAACGAAAAAAACGAATGATTTGAAAAAAAAACATCGTTAAAAGCTACACGTACCACGCACGAGTGATACAAACTATTGCTCTTGACTCACTGTATATCGAAAATATAAAAGAGAGTCGATATTGTATGCTGCTTGTCATCGTGTCTATATCTGTGCGCATTTATTTGCAGGGCAAACAAGGCAAAATGAAGGAAATGTACCAGCAGGCCGTGGCGGACAGCGATAAAATTCAGAAAATCAACGCGGTGGAAGAGATCCAACATTCGACAAACGCGCGCTCCATTAAGGAGCGCTTCGAACGTGGCGAACCGATCGCGGCGACGAGCGACGAGGAAATCGAAAATGCCAAGAACAAATCAGAAAAGCCGGACGAGGAGATACTTGCCGCAGGTAATTCGAGCTCTCTCTTGATCTTTCTTTCTTTTCTCTCTCTCTCTCGAGTGGAGGTCAAGAACCTCTCGTAAGATAGACGAAGCGTTGAAGACTATCCTCTTGCTTATCGCATTACATCAAACCTGTACGTATAGTTTTTAATTATACGATACGAGCCTATTTGAGGAGATTGTCGATAACTAATGCTGGAGAGCAGCAGCCGCAGCTCTTATCCACAACAACACTTTCGTTCTTGCACGAGCCTTATTTTTTTTGCTCACGCAATTTTTTTTATGCATCGACGAATCTCATATATAAAATACGTGTATACGTAATTATATCCTCGAGCATCGAGTACATTTTGCATTCATCTTTCTTTCTCCAGGAATAAGCAGAAAATCCCGTTCGCTGTTCCTCGAGATGGACGCAACGGCCGCGAAAACCGGCAGACCCGTGACGCCCAACAGTCAATCCAAAGCACCAGAGACCCCCACCAGCAGGAGGGCGCGCGACGTGAGTATTGTTCTTTTTTCTTTTTTCATTTATTATTTGCGTTCCAATCGATCGCATCGAGGCACACGATGGCTCTCGAAGTGGTATCGAGTACGACCCAATAACAACGCGAAGTCGTTGATTGAATATAAATGAATTTTTTTAAAAAATACGATAAAACCTATAACCAGGCATTCATGGGCCGACAAGTGTCGGACGACGTGGTGCGTAGCAGCGATCAGACCGAAGAGGTAAAGGTCGAGACCTCGGACATTTCGAACAAATTCAAGTTCTTCGAAACCTACAGAGAGCCAGAAAAGACGCGCAAACAGTTTCGGATCACACCGCCTCGTGACGGACAAGTCAAGGTTCGATGACGATGATAAAACCCCCTTTTTTTTTTGACTGACTGCACGACACACGCAACACAAAGTCCTGCGCTGCGCAAAACTTTTGTGACATTTCTCTACCGTTCTCTCGCGAGAAGCGAGAGAAGAAAGTTACGAAAGGCAGTCGCAGGTTTTTTGTTTGTTTTTTTTTTGTTTGTTTTCGTTGTTGACAATCCTTCCTAATTCTTCCGTCCATTTATTATAACACACATTCGTCGAACGCTAATATACGCCACAATTTGTGCTGTCCTGTAGTTTGTGCGTGTGCGCGCGAGCGTCTCGTTTGCGCGCCGCGTTTCTGTCCAATTAACCCGTGCTTGCAAATTAACGGCGCGCACGAGAGCTAGAGCGAGCGTTTACTGCCGCGCTCATATCCGCTAATTCGTATGTACCTACAACAAATATACACACACATACACACACAGTATACGTGCATTCTTGGAAATGCACGTAAAACCGAAGGCACTTGGGGATTTTTTTTTAACGCTCACAAACGATCATCGCGTCGATAATGTAGATCTCTCTCCCTCTCGTCATCTAACGACGCTTTATGACTAAAACTACGTACGAGAGAGAAAAAAAGAATTCACAACATTTCTCCGACTGTCGAACGTTGCGGAGTCGACTCCTATGTACGTGCCATTACTTTGTATAAATTTGTACGTATACGCGCGTGCGAGATCGACGTCGCGTTTTCTCACGACAATCCCTCTGCATTATATGGCCGCAGAAAATAATGAAATGCTCGTGTGTGCGCGCTCGTATAGTTAGTTCTTGTGTATCATATTGTGTATGTGTTTCACTCGTGTCTCGTTATTACCATTATGAATGTTTCAATTTTTGGGGCACACCACCACTATCACCGCTACCACCATTACTACCATCGGTCATTAACGTGGGAATATAAACATTAAATTCAACTACTCGTGCGGTCGAAACGAACTCTCCCTTTATATTATATTTTTTGCCGAAATCACGAGGAAAATTGAATTTTCGACTGGAACTTTTACCGTCGCTCAGTTGCACCGGTTAATGAAGTTTCCTCCTCTTCTTCTTTTTCTTCGTTCTTTTTTTTTTTTTTTTTTTCAATTTTACGATTGGGTTGTAAAAAACGAAAAGGGCCGATAGTAATCAAGCGGGATGAATAAGTGCCTCGTTAAAGCGAGCTTAGCGTGTCCGCGTATATATACACGTATATAATTCAGGGCAAAGATTTTTATAGCGTTTACCCGCGCGTCGCGCTTATACACTTTTTAACGTTTGAATTTTTTTTTTTGCTTTTGCTTTTTTTTTCGTTCGTTCGTTCGTTCGACGCGGTTATCGCGTGTGTACCGTGGGGGGAGAGGTGATATTTTTCGTGTACGTCATCGCTCGGCCGATTACGCGTACGTACTGTACCTATACCATATATGTATATAATATAATGGCACATGCTGCAAGGAGAAGTAGGATGCGGCGGTGGTGCTGCGGTGCAGATCGGACAACAAAAAAAAATCGAGAGGAAGGAAAAAAAAACATCACGCCACGCACGAGGAGCCGGAGAAACAAAATTTCACGAGTACGGCGTAAAAACCCTTTTTCTTTCTCTCTCTCTCGACTCCATGAGAGTTCGAGAAGGAGGCATTTATTACTCGATCTCTCCTCTCGCTCTTTAGCGAATAGAGAGGACATTACGAACGAACGACAAATAATTCACGGATTCACTCGGGGGGGTATATCGTTTAACGATTTTACAAATTGCACGCGTCGTAGTGCGTCGTGTGCTCGTGAGATAGCGAGAGAACAGAATAAAATTTCAATTTTGCGAGCGCGAGCGAGAGTGAAAATAAAAAAATTGCGCAAAATGTACACGCGCGCGCACGCATCATCGGATGTGTGTTACTTATAACATATATAGCTTGTGTATGGCTTTGAACGACGTGCAGAGAGCTGCTGCTGGCCGCAGAAAGCGCAAAATCCCTTCCATACCTGTCCTTGAACCTCGTTCGCTCGTTTGCCATATGCACCGCGCGCGCACACACAGACAGACACTACACACACGTGCACACATGCGGGGCATGCATGGGACGTATTCACACACACATAAGTACACAGAGTCGAGAGAGCCTCCCGATCGTGTACGGAAGAAAGAAAGAAAGAGCGAACGAAGAAGTGGTCGTCGTCGTCGGTCGGGTACGAGGCTTTAGGATATGTGCTACGCGCAGAGCCGAGCACAGAGACAGCGGAGCAGTTGTGCGGCGACGAGAGCTCCGTACAGAAGTATAAAATATATAAGACTCGAGGCGCGACGGGGCCTCCTCCTCGATCGCGTGCACACACATCCTACTTTTACCGTTAAGAGTTGCATATAGGCGCTTATACATACGTGCGACCATCGGTGGTAGGCGAGCAGCCCGGATCAAGCTAGACGTGCATTGCGAATCTCGTGCGTTGTGTCTGTGCTCCGAAATATCTTTCTGACTGTCTCTGCTTTTTGACGATATAGACGTCGACCGTTGTTGGTGTTGTTCGTGCCACCCTTTGCAGTGCGCAAAAGTGTGTGATTACTAGAGTGTCACTGCGGCTATACGTATCGAGTGTGGGTGTAGGTGTGTGTGTAGGTGTCGTGATAATATAAAAGTGCATAATACAAGGCATAATGAGAATTTGGAAGGAGCAAACGTCCCCGAACGCTTCGAGCAAGGTAAAATATAATAATGTCAGTCAGACGTCGTGCTCCGAATTTAACTTGACTCGTAACATCCGTGTATTGTAACGATACTTTCATCTCGATTCAGAGTCATCGGCGGTTCCCCCCGACGATCGGTATTATACATTTCGCGCGGGGTTGAAGTGAAAAAAAAAAAACAGTGCGCATTGCAGGCCCAACGAAAATTTCTCTCAGGTGCTCTGCGTATAAATACGATTCCGGAAAGAGAGCTTTTTCCTTTCGTTCGAATGCACGTATGTGTAATGCGCGGTGCATTCGAAACAATAACGATTAAATTCCGAATTATATAGCTCGCGGTTATATGGCGCGCGCGCGCGCGCGTGTGTGCCATTACACTTTCATTTTTACGATATATCCGTTACAGAAACACACATTTATCATTGTATCAATTGCAGCTGCTCCAGATGCGCAAGACAGAGAGAGAGATGTAAAAGCTGCGCATTGTTTCTATACATATTAGCCGTAATTTTCGTAAACTGTCAAAATGTGCGAATCGGTTAGATCCTACACAAAATATAATAATGCCCCAAGCTTTATGGAGAGCAAAAAAACAGGCGTCATTGAAAAAGTCACGATCTCGTATATGTACGGATGGGGTAGCCGCGTCTCGATTCACTTACATATACATAAAGCACACACACACATAAACGCGCACCGAAAAATCGGGTGGGGATAAGTGTGTATAAGGCCCCTTCGGAAGCGGCAGCGGTGGTGTCGGCGGCGGCTGGCTACTTGCGAACGAAGAGAGCGAACCTTATATCGCACACAGCACAGGCCGCGCGTTTTAGTTTGTGTTACAAAGAGCGCGCGTCCTCTCGTCCGTGTGTGTGTATATGTTGTACAGTGTGTCTGCGCCAGTGGTTATTTTCCGTTCTTTCGGCAGAATAAAAAAAAAAACAAAAAAAAGAAGGAAAAGGGGAAAAAAGGGATTCGAGCGCGACAGGTGTAACTAACGATCGAGAGGACTCTTTGAAAATCATGTTGCAGGTAACGCTGGAGAGCCTCGAATTTTTTAATTCTGTACACATTTATATAAGTCCCTTTTTGCGTATGTTGTTTTTTGTTCTTCCTCCTTTACTCACTCGAAACTCAAATTACTCCTAGTATCGATTATGGTTATTTTATACTCATGGTGCCGCCGCGCATTCGGTGAGTCATCGTCGTCGGTTGCACTATTGCCGCTGCTGTATATATGTGTGTGTCCCTCTCGCGCGTGCTCTTTCTTTCCTGGAGTCTTTGCAGACAACGCACACACTCACGCACACATATACATTAACATCCGAAGTCTGCTGACTCGCCCTTTTTTGCGCGAGTGCTATATTATATACACATTCGCATAGAGGCGCGCATAAAACCGTTTGAAAAAGTGCCTTCCGCGCGCACACGAGCATGTGAATGGAATCCCGAGCTTAAATTATACATTTACATATATAGGATGATGCCTCTTTCTCTCAAAACATTAATAAAGACAAGATACACGCGTATGTGTATAGTCGATCTTTTCTCTCATCTCTCATCTCTCGTATCTCTATTCTCTCTCTCGACTCTCGTGTGTCTGTCATGTGTATAAATGCAATCGCGCGAGTGAGCTTTTTATCCCTTATATGAAATATATTTTACAATTCTTCAACCTAATTTTCTCCTCTCTCCATCTCTCTCTCTCTCCAGCTATAACGTCATAAACGTTGAATCCAATGATAGAGAGGAAGGCACTCGAAAGAGTTTTATACATAAACAATATAAATGGGATATACGAGCAGAGGCGATAAACTCTCTTTTTGCACGCTTTCCTTTAAATAGACCCGTGTGGTACTATACACATACACACGCACTCGAACAAACAGACAATAATAATGATGGCCTTGCATTATATTACGGCCTTTTATAGCGAAAAAGAGACGCTCGCGCGCGCGTGATATCTCTCCGCTCTGTGCGCGAATTTTTTTTTTCTTCTTTTTTTTTTAATTGCACCCGCGCGCGAGTTATGTATTGCAGGCACGTATATACGCACGCGCTTGACACAATGCCCGAGCGGTGGTGTATGTATATACGCTATTCACTTGGCGAACAAATATACGTGTGTATGGGATACGACTCGTATGTGTGAGTGCGACGTTTTATGCCATTTCTATTTTCTCCTCGCGACGTTTTCGTTTCTTTTCGCGAATACTCGATCGAGCGGGGGTTGATACACGGGTATCATCGATCGCTAGATTTCATTTGAATAAAAAGAAAAGAGCAACTACGGATGATTTCCATCTCGTGTCGATTTATCGTTAAAGAGTATGCGTGTACCCTATACGTGCAAGCGGTACTGACATATACTGCATACGCGTGTGTAATTCGATGTGCCTGTGAGAATCTCGACTTTCAAACTTTTTTTCTTTATTGCGCGCTTGAAAGTCTTCTTCTCATCGTCATCATCTGTTCCGTTCTCCTTTTTCACACTAATACATCCTTAATATATAATAATAAGACGTGTGTGCTGTACACGGCTCCCCCACACACACATGACTAGTGGCATGCGCAGGTGTTTAAAAGTGATAATAAAAAATAAAATCGCTAAATTACCCATCGAGATCGTTTATAGACTGCTCTCTCGTTATATGTATATCAAAGCACTCTCGTTTTTGCAAGAACTAAAATTTTCTATGGAGTAGATCCGCGAAAGAAAAAATGTGCATCGTATAGCGCTGTCACACAAGCTGGCTGCCATGGCCTCGTGAAAAAAAGTCCAACTCGGCGAGTCTCGAGTGTTGTGCGAGGTGGTGCATGCATGTAACGAAAATACTCCGCGCAACCTTCGCAAGCGTATTATGTGTTTATGAATAATTAAGTCAAAAAGCACCACCGGCGCGTAAAAAGCTCAACCATGAGGGGTGGGGACACCGTATCAAACACTGAAATTCAATTTAAGAGAAAGAAAAATTAGTTGAAAAAAATGTATAGATACGAACCGATGAGTTTCGTGCCGCTAATGAAGAGTTAGCGATCTCTCGCGCGGCGCCGCGCGAATACATATATGCTGCAGAAGCGGAGGAGATTTCGCATGCGTCGGTTAGAAAGCAAACGAATTATTTCTCGCGCGCGCGGGATATCTCGAGCAAAATGTGTAAATGTGCACACGTATGCCGAGGATCACTTTTCCGTGAAATTCATGCCACTTGTTTATACTGTGCTACGCATACATAAAATATTCTCTCATGCAAAATCCTTTTAATTGCCAGCCGAGGCACTCTCGTGTGTGTGTGTGTGTGCGCTTCTTCAGAATTTAACGCGGCCTTCTCGTAGGAGTTTTCCGATATTTCGCCGCTGTAGTGAGAGAGAGAAAGAGACGGAGCTTTTCTTTCATTATAATGAATTTAATTGCGCGAAATCGTTAGATCGTTAAGCAGTGCAGAAATTTGTATAAAGTTGTGTAGGCGATTTGTTAAAAGTCTCAGGGAAGGTATCAAAAGTCAAGAATTTTTTATTAAAAATAGACTCAATAATCGACATCATGGAGTGATCATTAACAGCGTTTTTCTAACAGTTTGCCGTGACATTTGAAATTAACTCTCAACCATTCGAGATCTTTGTCGCCCCTTCGTGCAACATCTCAATAATCGGCAAAATTTATTTTCCACAGTTGGATTCGCCAGATCGCGAGATCTACCGTGATCCGGAAGTGGTGCGCGCCGACGATCGCGCCACCGACGACATCGTCCACACGGACACGGCCCGCAAGATGCTCGGCTTCTTCCGCCAGATGGAGGAGAAGGCCACCAAGGAGGACCTGCCCGACGGCCCGAAGCCCCTCAAACGTTTCACGCCGCCGCCCGAGGACAAATTCGGCAAAGCCACGGCCAGCGAGTCCGGCGAGGAGGAGGAAGAGGCCGACGAGTCCGAGGACGAGGAACAGAACCCCAACTACGTTCGGGCTTCCGATAAAGTACGTAAAATTACTCATTGTTCTTCGAGAATCGAATCATTCAACGCGCATTTTCAACGACAGGTCGAGGACGAGTTCCTGAAGCAGGCGAACAACGGCGCCGTGCGCGCCAAGACTCTGCGCGCCAAGTTCGAGCAGTGGGAGACGAGCGACGCGAAAGCCGCCGCGACGAACAATCATCATCACGTGGCCGAGATGGACATGGCCCAGACCGACGGCAGCCAGCCGAGCATCGAGTCAGCCAGCTCCCTGAGAGCTCGCTTCGAGTCGCTGGGCTCGACGCCGCAAGAGGCACCGCGCACGCCTAAGGTCAAGGTCAATCGATTTGTGGTAAGTGAAAGTAGTAGTGCCTCATAGCTCCCCGGCCGGAGGAGCAGAGTTTTATTCGAGTGCCTCTGAGGCTTTTTTTATTATTTGTTATTTTCGTTGGCATTGATCGTTCAAGTTGTAATACCTTAATACTTACTCTTTTCATTTTGTTATTTCTTTTTTCCTTCGATTAAATCAATGAGTACGATGATAATTAACGCCCAGAGCCGGTGAAGAAAAAGTTCCGAATCGAAAGATAAAAGGCTACTGCAATTTCGAACTTTTTCTGTGATTGTAAATTTTTCGTTCATCTGTTTTATGCACGTTGATTCTAAGAAACATTTATTTTTGTTTTAATTTTTTTTCGATAATCTCACGCTTTGATTATCTTATTATCATCATTACTGTAACACGCAAACGTGCACTTCAGATGCGCATTAAACAAGTCTTTTTACGTTAACGCTATACTCAATCAAATAGTTGAATAATTGAATTAACCGTGTTTGACCCTCAAAATTGCACGTTTTATCTAAATAAGTGTTGTGCTGAATTCGCTGATTAATTTTAAGTTTAATTGGTTTCTCAGTTTTATCAATTTTATTTCTAGTGTTGATTACGTTTATATTTTAGCTAATTTTATTATGTACCCTAATTTGATTGGACACATCATGAACAATATTTTACGTTGTTACTTATTTTTTTGTTCGCCTATAGCATGACTGATTCTTTTATACTTAGACACTTCGATTAATTTCGGTTGCGTTTATCACAACGAGCTGACTTTGATTTAATTTGTATAATTTTCATAATACGTTTAAAAATTTTTGTTTGCATGAATGAACAGTTTAGTTACAATGATGTATTAGAAAGTGAGGCTCAGGGTCAGCTCTAGTTGAAAAAAAAAAAAAAAATAATGGCACACAAGCTTATCAATGTAATTTCTATCCACGTCAAAAGAAAATCCTTTATAAAGCGAACACATTAACCTGTTTTCAAACGCTGCTGCTTCTCTGTCGTACAACTAAAATTCTAAAAAGCTTTAAATTTTTTCGTTTCTCGTCTCAAACTCATACAAGCAATAACAATTGTGTTTTTTCTGCGTGTTGTGTAATTTTTTTTTTTTTTTTTTTTTGCCAATAGTCAATGATGAATTGACCGATGATTTATGATTGATATTTCTCCCGTGGCAAATAGTAATCGACTACTAGCCGTCACACGAAGCAAGAAGCCGAGAAGCACGAGTAGGATGTGTCGCTCAACTTTCCGAAACACAAAAACTGTTTTAAAAGATCATGTGCAGCGGAACTTTGAACAACTGGAAGAAGTTGATGTAGCGGAGTCGAAGGCCTCATAATGTACACGGATGAATGACAGACCACATGAATCATTTAAACAATTTCATAGCGATCGCCCCGTTTTATTGATTGATTATTTAATGTCATTATTTATTATGGTTATCGCGGATTATAATTATTTATTATAAAAAAAGATATTTAAGCAAGATCGGACATTTCAATAGTGCAATATATGTAGAGTGCAGTTGTAGGTCTAGTTATAATGAGCTCTACGTTTTTACTGGAATTCGCCGATCGTCGATCGTAACCAAAGATGCTATTACAATTTTAAAAAAAAAACCCGATCTAACAAATGTCCGATCTTAATAGTAATAGAATATATTACATAGATAGCGTTCATCTTTATGTTTTTAGAGATAATTTTATCTTGAAATGTTGTGCGTTTTAGCGGATTTTATGAAATTTATGGCCTTGTAAGTCAGACAAATATAGATATTTTCCTTCACTTTTGTTGAAAATAAAAAAAGCTCGAGTATGTATGCGAAAGCGAATTCCCATTGATTATCTAAAGAATTAAGAATGTTTTGCGGAAAAATTTAAAAGAAAAGTGGCTAGGGAAAATCGTGTATGTATGAGTGGGACAATTATGAAAAACATTACTGTAATGTACTTATACACATCGCATTACTTAGATATTTTCAACAAAAAAAAGTAAATAATAAGAAAGAAAGAAGGAAAGAAAGAAAATTGAACTTTAATAGCTCAAAGTGCCAAGTGCAACGTTAAATCGCTTTATCATAGAATATGTTATGATGTCGATGCATGTCTTTTTGAGATTAATATTTTTTCACAATTTCGTTTGTAGTCTACCGGAATTTATAAAAAAAGGAAAAAAAATACAAACAAGCTAATAACAATACTCTTATTCTAAATATATAATTATATTGTACGTATGTACTTGCTTTGTCAGTACATAAGGTGCCTAAGCAAGTATATAATATAAATATTCTCATTGATATTTTTAATAACATTTATAACGATCGATATATACTTTTATAAAAGCAACTTTCGAACTGTACCAAAATTAAAGACATTTTAAACTTATCGCTTGAATCGCACTCGGTACCATTAATACAGAACTATACATAGTGAGCCATGTAAACAAAAAAAAAAGAAATAATATTTTAACGTATTACCAAGTTGAGTACAGTACACAGAGAAATGGTATATATTTTCGGCAGTGTAATTTCACTCACTTAGAGATGTGTAACCGCCTTTTATATAAAAATTTCTCATCGCACAAGTACTATATCGACTGTATTGCACAATGAATGTCTATCATTTAAAATATGACAACATGCATTGTTCACAAAAGTAGGGAATTTCCGTTATTCTTTATGAGAACAAAATCTGTTAATTTATCGTATGTAAACTTGCGTAAGTTGTAGTTAAAATGTAATTCTTTAATCGATTAAATTTATCGAAAAATGCATATCAATAAATTTTGCTTACAGTCTCATGACTTCTGAATTATTGAATCAATATGCATTTCCTTGCAGTTTTCAAAAAGTTGTGTCTTTTTTATGAAATAATTTTATTGATTTGTAAGTTTTTTTTTAAATTGCGGAATGTTAAAATTGTATGTGTACTAAATTTAATTTTTATGCGTAGGGCTAGTTCTTACAAGTTTGCGTTCTGTTAATCATTAAAAAAAAAACAAATATTTTTTGAGGATTGAAAAATATACTTAATAATGCACTGTCTAATTCGTCTTAAAGTGTAATATTTTATATACAAGCGACCGAGACACACTGATAACTGAGAAAATTTATAATATTAAGAAGCGAAAATCGAGTTTTGAGGGTCAAACTGATTTTTTCTGAATAAAAATTTATGTTGTAATTAATTTTTTTCTTCTTTTTCTTTTCACTTATAATTTTCCAGCTTCAAGTCGATGAAAAAGTTCGAAACATTATAGCATTAATTTCTTTCACATATTTTCTCATCTATATCATATTCTTTTACGAACCCCCCCATGGTTTCATAGGAAATTCAAACGAACTGCATCGATGTGTGCGAAAGTTGCGAGAAGAAGGTCTATCCACTTGAGAAAGTGGAAACGAACAATAAGATATTCCACAAGCAGTGCTTCAGATGTCTTCAGTGCAATTGTATCCTGAGGTATTTATCACTCTTGACTTTGATTTTTTGAAAAATATCAGTATGGTAAAAATGTTTTTCTCTCTTGACCTTTCAGAATGGATACTTTCACTTTGAATAACGGCAAGCTCTATTGCATCCCACACTTTAAGCAGCTCTTTATAACCCGAGGAAATTACGACGAGGGTTTTGGCGTTGATCCGCACAAGAATAAATGGACATCGGTCCAGCAACCGGCTTCCATTACCGTTAGCAACGGGGACGTTTGAATGACTTCTCCCTTTGTTTATTAATTTAAGCACTCTTGGCGCATTTATGCATCCGTTTTCCGTAAATGTTGATATATATATTTTACTACGAACGAGACTGCCAAAATATTAAGCTTTGTCTTAGTGACAAAATAATCGATTAATCGGTTGTGAAAGAAACGTTTTTTTTTATTGACGATATGATAAACTAAAGATCAAACGATATTTTAATTAATAGATAAAACACATTGTCTAAGAAAAAGACAAAGAGTTGAGAGTAAATCAAAAAAAGTCTCGAATTTTCAACGGGTATTTTTTAAGTGAAGATAATGAACCTTCTTGAAGCTTTATTTATTATCAATTTATTGATATAAACGGAAAAAGAAACGAGTGTGCAATATGCTATTTTGTAAAACGATGAAAGGTTTTAAACTTTGAGCAAGTTTAAACCCTATTGTAATTGGCTTTGTAAACGATTAAAAGCTTTTAAGAAAAATTTATAAACGTTCTCGATTATGTAGATAAAGATGAGTGTATCGTTTTTAAGGTCTTGCCGAGATCAAAATATTTTAATTGTCTTTTTTTCATAGCTTTCAATGGCTATAAGATGAAAATTTTATATATACATAAATTGTAATTTTAATCGTAGGTGTTAGTGGGCATCTCGATGCCCAGGCGTATTAATTATCATCAGTTTTTTCAGCGCACTACGACTATAAATCATGTGATTCGCGTGCTAATGCATAAGCGCGCAGAGAAAAAAAATCAGATATGCTTTTTATATTTTATTTTATGCGATTGAGCTCGCGCTTTTTTAAGTTTGTTATAATTTTTTTTTGTGAAACCCTTTTATTTTCATAATCTACAACGCTATTAATTGATTTATATTATATTCTAACAAATATATTTTAATGTCACCTTGTATTATAATCAGTGCCACTTGTGCTCAATTTACTCGTCACCCGCCTTTTTTCGCATACATTTGTTGATTTTATTTCAAATATTGTAATAATATTATGTAAGCCCCTGGGATTTTACTAATTGATGAAAATTATGTATAATTATTTTTTATTTGAAAATAAATGCCCTAAATAACCCTTTGTATCGAATATCAGCCGTTTGTTTATCGCATAGATAAGTGTCTCACTAAGTTATCCATTTTTAAACAAACATTATTCTTCAATATAAATCGATTGAATTGGCGAAAAATTTTGAAAACTCTTCAAACTAAAAATCAATTTTCTATAATTAAAAAGTACTCCATTTTTTTCTCAAATTATTCAAACAATTGTTAATTTCCATTTGAATTTTATTAAGAAAATATCTTATATTTTATCACACTATTTCTATTTGCAAGGCTGAAGAAAACAACTATCAGATACGTAATGGTAAGGCTTTTATTTGTTATATAATATTTATTATATTCAAGAAGAAGTAGATCTTTGGAAAGATTATTAGTACAAGAAAGTAATTTCATAGAATAATGAGTATTAAATAGTAGTTTGAAATTTTCGAATACACTTCAACAAGATATCTGAATATACATTTAAATATACACATAAAATATTCATTTATTTTCTTTCATATCAAATAGCAAATATCAATATTTTATCATAAAAAGTGTTGAATCGATTACAATCAGATTACATCGATTGTATGTATTGATTATTTGAATAAAAGTTCATGTACAGCGTTCAATTCGGCTATAAAAATACATTTTCAAACGCTATATATTTTTTGTTCGTGATTCGTCGCTTCAAGACAAGGAATGGCACATTTTTTTGTAAATAAACTATACTAATAAAATTGTGTCTTTCATCGCAATGGTAATTTGATAAGGTATATAAACGAACATCAAACGACTCAAACAATCAAAAAAATTTTAAAAACTATGAAATATCACAAGTATTTGTCAGTAATTATAAAATTATGCTAAATACTGAGTAAAAGCGACACTAATGACAAACAAAAATCAATTACACTTAGATCATGATAGTAAAATCGCAGCTTAACTTTCTTGATGTGATGTCATGTGATGAATTTATTCAAAAATTAGTTTTAACGATGACAACATTATAATCGTAACTCTATACTCTTAAATTATTAATATTATTATTGTCAAATTGAGAGATTGATACTTATAGTATAATCTTGGTTTATCTCATGATTTTAGACATTATTCAGTCACGAATGAAGTCAAATTTTCTAATCATCGTGCTCCTCTAAATTTCATTCATCGGATACACGATTCATGTGTCTACTATACAATAAATTGTATTATCAAGCATTGGATACTCGATGATCCAAACTTTTTTACTATACTTATGAAAAGTTCATAATTACAATATTTCTAAATTGACAAAAATGCAGAATTTTTAAAACGGTAATGTTTTGATTGCTCGAATTTTCCTCCTAGTTCACTAAATGACGTATTATTATTGCAGCACTAGATTGTTCTCAAAACCACTGCTTTCTTTTTTATTGATAAAGCTTGTTGGCGGATATGTGACATTGACTCCTTGACTCAATTTCGATATGAAATTCATCCTCAAAATTACTACAAATGCAAACACGTAGATAATATTCAAATAAGTTTACCACCTTATTTAGGTTCTGATAAGAATTATGGCATGATATTACATACAAATTATCTAATACTAATCATGGCCTATTGAAATATCTTATAAAAAAAGTAGTTCAAAAAACTGATAAATCTCATTCCAAACGATATTCGTATCAGACGGATTTGATTTTCAACGAAACACGCTAATGGAACATTTGCTTATTGCTCAAGTCTTTTTTCCAATCTTTCAGAATTTAAAATTCTCAATATGTTTCTTCCCTGTACAGTACAATGAACAATGATCATTAAAAAAAAATCACCTCGAAATCTCTCAAAAGCAATCTTAATGCAATTTTGACGCGCCTTTCGTAGCTTTGGCAGTTGTTTTATTTTCGCTCCTCAAAAAAAAAGGAAAAGAAAGCTCATTTCAGTCTCGACAGATGGACTTGACGTCGGACTTGGGGTCCGGACTGAGCGAGCTCCAGTCGGTGTCGACGCAGCGCTGCAGCGTCCTCGGCCTCCTCGGGCCGCGGATCCTGCTGCGTCTCTCCTCGCCGGCGTCGCAGATTCTCACGATCTCGTAGTTGTCCTGCACCATCGAGTCCAGCCAGCGCTCGAGCTGCCAGCCCCAACGCTCCTCGAGCTCGATCTTCACCTCGTCCAGTTGGAGATCGAGCTCGAGCGCCTTGCGCCACTTCTCGATGCTCTGCTTCGTCACGTGACTGTACGCGGCAGCGGTGGAGATGGGTCCCGAGTTCAATTCTCGCGCTTTGTTCCTCGTTATGGGCTTGTTCTTCCAGTGGGTCAGCGGCGCGACGGGAAACGAAGTTCGAGCGACTACCTTCGAGTCCGCGACGATGTAGACGTGCCAGAGGCCGATGACCAATGGATCGGTCAGTTGTGGTTTTACGTGGCCCAACTGAAAAAATGAAAATCTAAATTTAATAGAAGTTCGATTTGATAGCTTTATATAGAGGAGAACATAGGGCATCATTTTAATAAAAATCCAGTTTTCTGTGTAAAATAATAAAGTTTATTCAAAATTCGTAACTAAAAGTAAAATAATTTATAATTTTTCAATTTTCTCTCTTTTTACTCTTCTTCTGCATGCCGTCCCTCTTCTGAAATTTGAGCTTCTGTCCGGCCTCCTCGGCCTGCCGCACCTCCTCGCGACTTCTGCAAGTCTGGACTTTGACCCCCTGATACTTTTCCGACCAACCGATGCAGTATCTCTCGGGACCGTAGCTGGCCGATCTCTTCTTCCTGTCCGCAGCTGACGTGTAGTAGCTCTCCACGATCAGCTCGCCGTCCTCCGTGACGGTGAAGTTCTCGCCCGCGAATCTGTTCGGTCCTGTCACGAACAGATCGACGCTGGGCTGCGTCGAGCAGTCCATCTCGTGGATGACGTAAAAATCGTCGTCCAAGCTCTTGATCTTGGGCGACAGCAGGCCGTCGGGCAGCTCGTCGAAGAAATTCCGCGGATTAGCCGCTGAACCGCTGCTGGGTGGACGGCAGTCGCCGTCGGCCACCAGGCCCCGCGGACAGCAGAGTCTGATGCACTTTTTCAGACCGCAGGGGCAGCCCCGATCCTGGCCGTAGTAGCGAAACTGAAGGGTGGCTGGGATGGTCACGCCGCCGATGCTGACCGAGCCGTCCTTGTTTCTCGTGCCGTTGGCCAGGTCCACGGACATGAAAACATCGCACGGCTTGTTCGGATCGTCGCACTCGACCTGCGGGAAGGAAACAGCAGCTTCGAAAGAAAATTCACGGAGATTCCTTGGAAAACGATGATACACTTACGTTGGGCCTGTAAGGCTTGATGTCCTTCAGAGGTGTTCGCTTCTTCGCTTGACCGAGTGTCACCTCAGTGAGATTAAATATCAAGAGGACGAGGGCAATTCGTTGATACGCAGTATTCATTTTTTTTACCTGTCTGAAACTATACGAACCATCTCGTTAATTTTACTCGAATGTAATAATTTGAATAACAAATCGAAAACGATACTTACCGTACTAATTGCATCTCACAGAATAAAAAATTAATCTTCGATAAAGCAACATGGTAGTAACAAAAATATCACAGTTCTCTCGAGAGAAGCAGGAGCGCGAGCCACATATCTCGACGAGTCATGGCGTCTCTCGATTCGCTCGGAGGACTGAGAAACGGAGGAAAAGGATACGCGTCTGCTACGGCCTGACCTTGAAAGACGCGGAGGGGCCCGACGTTTGCGGAGAGGCACTATCGCGCGAAACTTGACGGTCATTTTTAGTATGATATGTATGGCTCTTTCTCAGTGCGATTCGCGCACCAAAGATACATTTTTTTGATTTCTCATTTTTCTACGGTAATGCATTATTGTTAACCATTCATTAGAAGTGAGATATATAAGGGCATTTTTTCAGTGACATAATTATAACGATTTGGTTTTGCTTGGTTTACATTGATAACTTCGAAATCTCGTAATGCGAAATTTAAGCCGATTGCCGTGCACGTTTTCTGTTGTTTACGTCGCGCATCGCACGCTTGACCTCTCCTGGACGACACGCGGTGATTTGGGCATATAGCAATACGGAGAGCTGTGTGATATGAGCTAGTTGAGTATAAACACTAGTGCTCAGTTCGCATAGACACGCAGTTTTCGGAATAGTCGGACGTGTAAAAAGTTGCAAAAAGATTGATTGTTATTTAACTATATTAATTAATGTAATTCCAAGTGCAAACAAATGGAATCCGGTGATATACCTAATTCTGTCAGGTAATTTTCAGGATACGAGAAATTAAAGTATAAAAAAGTTTCAGACCACAATATTTGATTTTGCTTGGAAATATTTCAGAGTGGAAGAAGAACCTTGTGATACGTCTTTTGTTGAGAATGATAACAATGTGATTGATGAGAAGCCCGATGTTAAACATATCCAATTCTTCGGAGAATATTCAGTAAGAGTTTAAAATTATTTGTGACTAGTATTTCAGTTGTTTTTCTTCTGAAAATTTTAACATAACCTTCGTTTTTCGACAGACCGATATCCTTGCAAAATGTGACGTTAAACTTGAAAAACGACTTGACAAAGAAGTAGAAATAGTCGTTGAATGTGAAGATGTGAAGCCTATTCATTTACTGGCAGTTACAAAAATTGAAGATAATTGTAAAGATCATTCGAAGAATATGAACGATAGCGATGTTTACAATACTCAAAACAAAATTAAAATAGAACCTGCCGAGGAAATGAAACGAGAAATTGTCAGCGAACATAAAATCAAAGCAGTCATTAGTTTGGTACATAATAAAAATACTCATTTATGTAATATTTGCGGAAAGTCATTTGTGCACAAAATGAGTCTCAAAAGACACATCGATTACGTGCACAATGGTGTCAAACATGTATGTGATATTTGCGGCAAGACGTATAAAGACAAGAATAGACTTTATAGGCATGTTCAAACAGCGCATAATGGTGTCACCTATTCATGTGATATTTGTAGAAAGACATTCTCAACCAAATGGTATGTCAAAATCCACGTCGATTCGATGCACAATGGAATTACCCACTCATGTGATGTTTGCGGAAAGACACTCTCAACCAAATGGTATCTTAAAATACACGTCGATTCGATGCACAATGGGATTACCCACTCATGCGATGTTTGCGGAAAGAAATTCTCAAAGAGGTGTAATCTCAATAAACACATGGATTCGGTACACAATAAAATCACTCACACATGCAATACATGTCAGAAGTCGTTCACAACTAAAGATTATCTCAAAACCCACATCGATTCGATGCATAATGGTATCGCGCCTAGATGCAGTGTATGCGAAAAGACATTCACACTAAACAGTCATCTTAAAACACACATGGATTCTGCACACAATGGTGTCACGCATACGTGTAATACATGTGGAAAGGCATTCAAATTTAAAAGTAATCTCAGAAACCACGTCAATTCGATACATGTCAAAAAGCACATCGATGCGGGACACTGCGGTAGTATCAAATATGCATGTAATACATGTGGAAAGTCATATTCACAAAAGTGTAATCTAAAAACCCACATTGATACGGTGCATAATCGCGTCAAAAAAGTATGCAATATTTGTGGGAAAACCTTCTTATCTAATCGGTATCTCAAAGTCCACGTCGATTCGGTGCACAAAGGTGTCAGGCATGCGTGCAATACATGTGGAAAGAAATTCACAACGAAAGATTATCTAAAAATCCACACTATGGCGCATAACGGTGTCGAATTTTCGTGCGACATTTGCGGAAAGAAATTCTCAACTAACAAGTATCTCAAATACCATATTAATTCGGCTCATCACTCGCGCATCTATGCTAATAAAATGTTCAACCCCTCAATTGTCCATTTTCAGCTTTCTAGTCTCTTTTCAGCTCATTTCGCTCGCGCTAAATTCTGCAAGCTTACTTTTATAGAAATTGTTAACGTTATTCATCACATTACTTTTTTTATAAAAGGATAACGATTTTATTACAGGTCAGGGAAAAGTCATCACTTTAATCATTTTATATTTCTCAAGTGAATTTGCCGATATTCAACGCGCTTTATTCGAGTTAAGAGCACTCTCTCGTTCAACGAGATAATTTAATTACTCTATTTAATTAAAAACGCGATACTGTATCATCGGCAATAGCACTCGAACGTAATTAATTTACCAAAAATCGATAATGCCTTTTATTAGAATCAACAATTATTCTGAATAAAACCAATTATCAATTTAATTTACCGAAAGAAGGCGAGGTTCGAGTACGAATAAAACGATCGACACTCACCAATCCCGACTCTTCGATTTGCAAATGAATCGCGTCGGCGAGCCTGTCGAACGGATCCACCCAGAGCACGGTGACGTTGAGCGGCAGCGCGACACTGGCGTCGAGCTCGTAGGCCAGCACGGGCGCCGACAGAGGCCCCACGGCCCCGAGATAATTGCGAAACGTCTGCTCCTTCTGATCGTAATCGGTGTTCACCACGAGCGAGATGATCTTGTCCTGCCACGACGAGCTCGTCGACAGATTGCGACGGGGATGTACGAACGCCTCCAGCTGTTCCGGTATGTCGGCTTGCTGCGAGGTCGAGCAGAATAAAAATAAAAAAAAACAAATATTTCTTATGAGGTCGTATTTCTTACCATCAACGTGGAGGATTCCATGGCGAGACGCTCAGACGCGGCGCGCACGAGAATACCGGAGAAACGATTGGCCTTGAAGTGGACGCTCGCCTCGAACAGGTGGCCGTCGTTGGCCGACGGCTCGCCCAGACGACGATAGATCAAACGCGCCAGCGAGGTCGCGACGCTCAGCAGCGAGTCGTCGGCCAGTGGACTCGTGTCTTTGTGATGATAGAGACTCTGCCAGTAAGCGTCGATGCCTTTGTTCTAAAAAGTAAAAGGATCTGTCTTTAGTCGGAGTACTATAGAAAAAAAGCGAGTCGATCGTACCAGAGCCTCGCTGGCATTGATCCTCTCGGGATACAACCAAGCGTCGATCCTGTCGATGATTCTCTGATCGATGGCCGGCTCGAATTTCCTCGCGTAAAACAAATTTCTCTCTCTGGTCCCTCTGATACGTCCGAAATCCTCCAGTTTGAAGTCGTTCGGGCTGCAGCCGCACCAGTCGACCACCGCCTTGTACTGGCACTTGCAGCCGAGCTTGCGCTTCCAGTTCGTCACGTGGAGATTGTTGTCCACGTAGGTGTCGCAGAAGCGCGAGTTCCTCAGCACCGTGTGAAAGAACGACTCGGCGGGCAGCAGGGTGTGCCGAAAGACGCGCAGCAGGCCCGCGACGAGCTCGTCGGGCTCGGGCGCCGCCACGTAGGCGACGAAGTCGCGCGACAGACCGACCCAGTCGCTGCCGCCGTCGATCTGTATGCCCAGCGGCAGGGAGCGATCGCCGACGCGCCACATGCGCGCCTCGCACTCGACGAAGGTCTTGTCCAGGCCCTGCTTCGAGAGAAATCGCTGCACCTCGCGGCCGTGCGACTTGACGAAGTTCATGCCGCGGTTCCAGGTGAGAAATTCCACGAGCTTGGCGTTGGTCTTTATCGGATAGTCAGATTCCGACAGATTGACCAGGAAGTCCCAGTCCTTGGAGCGCAGCAGCATCTGTCGAGCCGCGTCGAGGAAGGTCGTCAAGAGGCTGGCGCCGCCCCATATGCTCGCGTGTCGGTTTTCTCCCTTCGCTACGATGATATTGCCCTTTTTGCAGCTACCCTCTATCTCCAGCATCTCGCGGTACATGTAATCTTGGCGCTGAGGAGTGCGAATTACAGTTTTGAATAATGTTGAAACATTTCAAGTTGGTTTAATTATGTTCCTTGAACTCACTGAATCGACGTGAATGTAAAACAAATGCGATGGATCGTACAGAGTATTAATCAAACGTCTGACTTGCCGACTTGCTCGTCCATTCACCGTGAGTAGATAGGCTATCCGAACCAAAGGCTTTTCCGTTGCCGAAAAACTATTGTTTCTAGCTTCCTGAGGTTTGAACTCTGCAGAATAAAAGCAATTTAAATTTCAAATTCAACGATGATACCTATCTATCGCGAGATTAGCATACTTTTAATTCCGGTAGAAAAAATGTTGATGGTTAAATATCCACCGCATGTTTGAAGAGGATCACCTGGACATTTCTTATTACATTCTGAGTCTTGTATTTGACTAGTTTCTGGGGGCTCTTCTTTACCACAGAAGCACTCCACTCTGAATTAAATTAGAAAGCATTGATAACATGTTTACAATTATTTTTATTGTTTACTTTCTATAATGCTCACCCATATTCAACTCCAGCATATGGAAAACCAGATTGAAGACACATGTGGGCACAATGTTTAGGTGAATTGTTATTCTTGAATATAGAATAGTAGTTGGGTAAAAGTCTGGCAATTTTATCATCTTTGTAACAACCCAGGCTTTTTGGTGTAGTGTCAAAACCCAATGAATGCGGACAAGAAGATTTGAGCTCTGCAGGATACAATAGATTCTGTTGGCTAAGGCACGTCACATTAACAAGCCACTCTTTACATCTTTGACTTTGTGCTCTTGAAATGGCACTAACTGCTTCCCTTCCTAAAATTCATGAAAATTATCATTACAAGTTGAAGAAATATAGTCTTATATAAGAAACATACCTGTAATATCACAAATTGGTTCAAATTCAAGTGATTTGTAATCTAATTTTATCCTAGTTGAACGATTATGATTAATGACTCGGTTGGAATTATCAAATTTGTCTGGAGGCAATTTGAGTTGGCGATTGCCATTTGGCAGTCCTTTGTCTGCAGAGACTTCATTCTGAAAAATTGGAATAAATAATTGTTTAAGAAATAGTTTTTAATTCAAAAATCACTTTTAATTTTCATTGATGGAACTAAATAAAATTTTCAGAGGAAAGGTATAGTAATTTTGACAACCGAACAGAGTAATACAAACAAATGATTAGATGCCACAAGCCCTAAATTGATACGATAGGTCTTTTAATGTAAATGTACTTCCTGATGCACGCTTGATTGTTGCATACTGACCCATTAACTAGAATAGGCTCAGCGAAGCATAGCCCTACCAACAGGAAATTCATTTAAGCATGTTACATGTAAAGTAGTTAACCCCCTTATTTAAAGCAGATAGACACCTATCGCATAATATCTGCCTATAAGCGATACGAGAGCAACAAAAAGCTTATCGAGGCCGAAATTCGTAACATCGTAAACGAGAGAACGTAAACAGAAAAAATTATTCAAATCGATGAATGAGAGCTGCGTATCGTAATAGCAGCCGAACACCGCTCGAGAGTCATAATCATCGCACCTCGTCAATGGCATTCCTCGCGAGCCGACTCTCGTTCTCGAGCGCGAGGAAGTTGTAGGCCAGATAGAGCTGGCCGCACAGCAGGACGACGCCGCAGGCGAAGAAAAACCTGTATCTCCTGAGGCAGCTCGTCCATCTATGCTCCAGGTGACCCTTCATAATAACTTGTCATGGGTTTGGCCGTCTGCTGCTGCTGCTGCTGCTGCTGTACACACGACGACGACGACGAAAAAAACAACACCATGGATGGCAACATCGACCACGCGTATTAAATTATTAATTAAAGAGGAATAAAGCACTATATAATACGCAACTGTCACGGCTAGAGATTGTGCGTGTGTGCGTGTGTGTGTATTAATGCGCGCGCGTGCAAATGCACTAAGATCTACGCTTGTGCAGTTTCATTATTGAGATTATATACTATATATGACGTGCCGATGCAGCATCCGAGGCTACAAGCACGCGACTAGAGTATTTTAGGTGCACTGGCACTACGCACACAGCTCGGCGGAGGCGCGCGCGCGCGGGCCCGTTCGTGCGTGGGAGCGATCAACGATCATATTATAGGAGTTGTGGGTTATGTAGATCGAAGCTCTTATCGATCGAGAGAACCATTCAAAATATTTATCGAAAAATATGTACAATCGGTTGCAGACTCGATTATATATAGATACGCGTAATAATCGAGTCGCGTGTTTTTATCGAGTCGAACGTTCGATAAAAGCTTCGGAAAATCCTGAATCGTAGTCGCGAAGTCATCAAATGCCAATATTCAGCATGAAAAATATTTCGATCGTAATTACACGCGGATATTGGATCGTCGTTGCACAATTTACAATGTCACTTCGAGAAATTATAAGTAAAACCGTGACTCGTTATGTACATTTCCTACACAGTTTCTTGCGCGTTACATGACAATAACCGCCGACTTTCTTATCGTCAGCGGACCTTATCCTAAAAATCGTATCGACAACGTTTCCATCTCGGATGTCGCGCCCTAATATTCGAGAGATCTCTCGATCAGCAGCAGCAGTCCGAGCTTTTATTATATTAAATTATTACGCATTTTTTCCATGACGTCACGCTACGTGTATCAGCGCGCAGCGTCCGCGTCTCCACGCGCGAGTATAGTGACACACAAAAAGCGTCTGCTACGAGTCCGCGCTGTGTGACTGCGAAACGAATTAGCAGATTGCCGAGGAATCGTAATAAGTGCGTGTATAGCCGCACGAGTGCGAGCGAGACGGAGACTGACTGCTCCGTTTCTGTCTCACTCGTTCTCTACTCCGGCAGCAGCAGCGAATATTAGTCATATCGCATCAGTCGTCGTTCGAACGTCGCAGCAGCAGTGCGTGCGTGTCGTCGTGTGTGCGTTCGCACTTTGCGTGAAGTGCGTTGATTAATGTTTGATACGAGTGCGACGATAATCTAAACGAGAAGGAGCTTTTTGTATAGAGTCGTAATTAAAGTGCACGACGATATTGCTCGAGTCTGACAACAAAGGCAGGCACACTGCGACCGAGAGACAGACAGCAGTAGCAGCAGCACACACTTGACTTTTGTACACACAGATGACGTGAAATACATTATTGTAACGTGCTGCAGATGTATGGAGCTTTAAGACGACGTTCTTACATAGCATGACGAAAAGACAATAACAAATATACTAATTATAACAATACCAACAGCGTGTCGTCGTCGTTGCTGAATGTGTAATTCGTTCTCGACAACGTGAAAAGTTCGACTTCGGTTGTAGTAGTGCTGGTGGTGGTGGTGTCAAGTCAATACATATATGTGCAAGTGGTGAATAATACCCCCCCGTACCCAATCTCGGGATGACGAGAATGGCCAGTGGTTTGTTGCGGCTGTCGGCCCTCCTGCTGACCGTCGCGGCAGGTTGTCACGGGGCTGCCACCGACATCGAGCTCGACGTCAAGGCCCAGGATCTGCACAGGCTCGACAGTCTCAACTTGCTGGTCTACACGTTCCTGCTGACCGCCACGGTGCTGACAGTTTGGACTTTCAAGCACCGCAGGCTCAGGTTCCTGCACGAGACTGGCCTGGCTGTCATTTATGGTGAGTCCAGATAGGCCATACTTGATGAATCATCATTGCCAAGGTCGCATCTATTGGGGGGGATTCTGGTTGGTTGTCAGCTCTGACTTTGATTATCGTTTATTGTAAAAGTCAGTTACTATCAAGAGCACTGTACTAGTTTTAAAAAACAAAGCTGCATATGCTTGCGTATGTTGAAGGAAAACTTCAGTGAAATTTGATGCGATTCTGCTCTTTCATGACTCATAATTACTCTGCAGACTCTCTAATTTATTATGTCATGTGTACACTTGACTCGAATAGCCAATGATTCTGTTCAAGAATGTACAAATAGTCACTGTTTGTAATAATAACTACTGGTGGTACAAGCTTTATAAGTTTTACAACTGAGCTTTAGAATTTCTTTCAAGCTGAATATTACTGTCGAATAAAAACACAACTCTTACTTTATAACTTCACATCAGGCAATTTAATCAATTCAATAGATTTATAATTGTACAGCATGAGCTCATGTTTACCTCTTGGTCTCTGCTTCTTTTTATCATTCATTGTATTGATTGGCATTCTTTTATTGAATATATGCAACACAGCATACAATCAATTGTATGCATGTCCCAAGTGATTTCAGAACACGAGCTTGGGAACTGTCACTGAGGCTTTTAACAACTATATACAAATTATCAGTCACAGAATAAATAAAATTTGTTTTACAAATCAGAGACTACACATTGTCATTAGAATGTCAACAATATCATTAATTTATGCATACACATCGATTCAAAGCTCGATATTATTATTATTCTATATAACAGATAGTATAACACAAAATATTTTGCATTATGGTTGCCGGTACCCCCGCTCGTATTGCATCAAATCGCGTGTAAAATGAATAAAAAAAAAAGTGAAAAAAGAAGTTATGCTAAGCGCATTGAGCTCCTCGACTAATCACACCTGTCACACACAACCCATGTAAGCCAGTAGGTATAGCTGTATGCATGAGCCGCGTGCACGGGCTCGCGTTTATATAACGGTGCTCGTGTGCCTCCTCGAGTTGCCGCGCAGCCTATAATACATTTATATTAGAGAAAAATTCACGCTGGAATATCCTCTCTCGCGGCTATATATCCTAACGCCGGCATGCAAAAGCATTTTAAAACGTTGCAGCTCTACAGGAGAGAGAGAGTCGTTCTCGACTCTCGAGCTCGTATATATATAAAAGAGCGAGAGGAAAACCTGTAAAACAGCGGCCTTGATTTTCGTTTTACGCGATTCTGGTTAAACGTTTATAAATGCACAAGTAGACCGGACAAGAATGACAAAATAAAAAAGAAGTAAAGTTCCATGTCGCCGGTATTATTACATAGCGCGATAAAAATAATTCCTTCTTTTTTTTTCAACTTCCACAGCGCTATCTTTTTCGGTTTATATTATTACATGTGTGTGTACATCCATTATTGTATTTGTGTGTAATATACGCGAAAGATTATAGACAAGAGAGCAAGTCGGTTATACGCCAATAAATATCAACTTATACCTGCGTATATATAATATTGTATTGTATATTACATTGCGCGCGCGAGTATCAAATTAAATAAAACGGCGACACTTAAAACTTTGTCTTATCGAGGAAAAAAAAAGCGTATACGGCTTTATCGCTTCGGTGCTCTATGCGTGCCGCGTGGTGCGAGGTGGTCTCCTATTTCCCGTTGTGTTTTAAATATCACATCACACACATACACAATATTGTGACGTGTAATGTATTTTTATATTCTACAAATCGGAGGTGCACGTGCTCGTCGCGTTTCAAGCGCTATATATATATCGCGTGTCCGGCGCGCGAATTCAACGATTTTTTTTTTTTCATTTAATATCTTTTCATGTTTTTAACACAATATAATAACGCATAGCTGCGCTGTCCATTCGCGAGCGCGATGCAATTTTTAAATTATCCGTATTTAATGAATAAATGCATGGAATTTACTTATATAGCGCCTGCATGGCGTGCCAGAGTCGCTTTGCAGAAGGTAAATATGCGTGCGCGTGTTTATGGCGCGCGTTATGTAAGAGAAAAATGGTTACAGAGTCTCTTTCTCTCTCTCTCTCTTGCCTTCCATAAACGCGACGCAAGAAAAAATAAAATGAAACAGCGAAATATATTTTTGAAATGAATATTAAATATGAACCCCTCTCTCGCGCGCAGGCCTGATCATCGGGGCGATCCTGCGCCAGCTGCCGTCCAACATCAAGATCGAGCAGCTGCAGGTGGTGCCCCAGCAGACCTTCAACAAGTCCATACCGCCGGACATGCTGCTGCTGAATCTGGCCACGGACGAGCTGGCGAACAACGCCACGCAGAGCATCACCTCGAACAAGACCTTCGCCTACGCCTTCCGGGGCGAGATCACCAAGAACAGCGAGATCGATAAGAAGGTAGATCTTTTATACTCGTACGCGGCCAAGAAGGTAATGTACACACGGTTGTTATTTCTTTTTTTGATTTTTTTGCCCGACCCCGGGTGGGGTCGTCGTTATTGCCGCTGCTGCTGTCGCCGCCGCTGCCGCCTTGTTGTTGTTTTGCTCGTTTTGTTTATTATTGCTTCTCGATCGAGATTGAGTGTACATTGCTTTTTTGCATATACATTGAAAAGTGAAGTCGTTGATAATGTATACGAAACACGTTTACTCAGACCATTTGATTTTTTTCTCTCTCGTTTCTTATAATAGGCCACCTTCGATCCAGAAATATTCTTCAACATCATCCTGCCGCCGATTATTTTCCACGCTGGATACAGCTTGAAGAGGGTGAGTTTTTATATTCGTTAAAAAAACATTCGTGACTCGTTTCTTCTTTTCCGAATCCGTTCGTGATATCCCTTTTGACAGGAAGAGAAACGAGAAACGATTCTTATATTACGTTTATTATACACCATCATCGTCGTTATTATAAACGAGAGTAGCGCGTAAGCGAAAAATAAATTGTCATATTATTTTTTTCTTTTCTTTTGCCACTTCGCAGAAATACTTCTTCAGGAATCTCGGTGCCATACTGATGTACGCGCTCGTCGGCACGACCGTCTCGTCTTTCGTCATCGGGTGAGTAGCAGCGCCAATTTTCCAACTCTCTAACATTTTTTCTATTTTTAATAAAAAAAAATCTCTCACCTTCGCCCCAAAAACTAATTTTTCTGTCTCTGTCTCTTATGCAACACAGGACACTGATGTACGTGTTCGTGAAGCTGCTGCCGCCGGAGATCTCGACGGCCTTCACGTTCCTCGACACGCTGTACTTCGGCGCGCTGATCTCGCCCACCGATCCGCTGACCATCATATCGATCTTCAACGATCTGCACGTGGACGTGAATCTCTACGCCCTCGTGTTCGGCGAGAGCGTGCTCAACGACGCGGTGGCCATCGTCCTCAGCGGGTATGTGTATAAGCAAATGATATTTTTAATTATAATTGTCATTATTATTATTATTATTATTGCTGCTCGTGTCACGCGTCCCACGGGGGAAAAAGGCCAACTGCTGCTGCACAACCGGCTTATATAAGACTCGGGAATCGCAACATGCAACTCGCCGCGCATAAATTAAACGGCCGATAAAGAGTCGAGTCGAGAGAGAGACTCTTTCTCAATCGGCCGAGTTGTTACGTGTGTTTTATTGAAGCGAAGGAGAGGCGCCTGGGATTTTATACATACTTATATACCAATTGCAGGCAATATCATAAACTCGTTAAAACGTGCAATTCTTTTATTATTTTTTTCATCGTTTCTATTTTCTACCGGTGCCATGTATATAATAAAATAAACCGACGAAACGAGCTCGCGTTCGATAAGCGACAACGATAGTACATAATATGCGGGCCTCGCGTTAGCGAGAGTCATTGACACTTTACGCGAATAACGCTCCTGCACGATATCGTAAGAAGAAACTACATTATATTCGCGAGTTGAAATTTTTTTATCTCCATTCCTGGTATACAATGCCATCCAGACGATTATACAATATACAGTAACTCGACTCTTGCTTTATATATATTTGATTATTTTTCAACTATGCAGAGCCATCCAGAACTACGGGGAGCGTTACGCGACGCCGGGCGGCTCGAGCTTCGAGGTCACCGCCTTCTTCAAGGCGCTGGGCGACTTCGTCAGCATATTCAGCCTGTCGCTGCTGATCGGGGCCAGTATGGGCTGCATCACGGCCCTGCTCACCAAGTTCACCCACGTGCGGGACTTTCCGCTGCTCGAGTCGGCCCTGTTCGTGCTCATGTCCTACAGCACGTTCCTCATCGCCGAGGCCGCCGATCTCACGGGTGAGTCTCGAAAAAATAAATAAATAAATAAACAAATAACCGTACAACGTATAGTCGTTGCTCTGCAAAAAATTTCGATGACGATATTCACGCCGTCGAGTCCCGTTTGTAAACGTATTCAATCGAATGCTTCCGCGCGACGAGATTCTAATCTTCTCTTTCTTGTTTCCCTCTCTGTGTGCTCGATAAGATTGTTACGACGCGATATTGAATATGGTGTAACTAATATCGTGTAACGATTTCAATTAGCCTGGGCATTGGTCGATAACGTTTCCGACTCGTACGAAACTAATACAACGGCTAACGATCGAATGGAACGTCGTTTAAATAATTTGTACGAAACTGTAATTGACTGAGAAAACCGCCCTCTACCAGTGATGACTATAAGCGATTCTAACTACGTCGACTGAGTCGCCAGTCGCCAGTCAGACGACCGCAGCGTAAAAAACAAAGAAAGATCGCATCGGCCGCTGCAAGTGATTTTCTAAAAAAAATACAAATATTTTGGAATCTAAACGATTGTGTGTTGTTTGTGAGTGCGTAAAAATAGTAGACATGTCCTACGAGCGTAACGACAAATCCGTTAAAGGTGACTTTGAAGTCGTGAATCATCGTAACAAAAAAGCATTAAAAATATTGAATAGCTTACGAAAAGAGGTTAATTGGGAGATCGAAGAGAAGCGATACGATTTTCTCGACCGACTTGGCCCCCTATTCAATAATTGGAAGGGCCAACTTCCTGATCTCCGGAGTATCTTTCGAAAGGAAGAAATCGAGTGCATTGTCTCAGATGCTATAAATTACGTAGACCACAGGAGGAGGATCCACGGAGAAATAATCGTCAACTTCGTTGCCTGCTGTGGATACAAAGACGAGCCCGACGTCGATAAAAATGGCAAGCCATCGTCGCGTCGTACCACGCCAGTGCATCGTGCGGTTAAAAAGGGCCACGGCTTCTTTATCGCCGATCTTTTCAAGATATACGACAGGTTCGATGTGAACTACAGCGACGATTCCGGATTGACTCATTTTCACGCGGCCTGCATGACTGGCCTCATTGACGACGTCGAGAAATTTCTCTGGCATGATCATGATCCCAATCTCGTTTGGAAAGAAACGGGTGACACGCCGCTACACTTGGCCCTGAAACGCGGACACAGCGAGGTGGCCGAATTGCTGCTGAGGAACGACGCCGACCCGAATTTGTCTAACGAGGAAGGGTGGACACCCCTGCACATTGTCTGCAAGAAAGGCCGCCTCAATGACTTGATGATGTTGTTCGAGCTCGGCAACGACAAATATAAGCCGCTGCGGATCGACGCCTTGGACAAGTTAGGTAATACGCCGCTACATTGTGCTGTGACCGGTTGCAGGAGCGGAGTGGCCGAATATCTGCTGAGACGAGACGCCAGCCCGAATTTGGCCAACGAAGAGGGATCCACGCCTCTGCACATCGTTTGCAAGAGAGATTTTTACGACGACTTGGCGGAGATTTTCTTCGAGGTCGTCGACGAAAAACATCGAACGGTGCAGATCGATGCTCGCGACAAGTTGGGTAGGACGCCGTTGCAATTGGCTGTGGCGAATCTGCAGCCGCGCGTGGTCGATCTTCTCCTGGATCGTGGAGCTGATCTGTCTAGCTTCGTTTTTCCGACCGAGAATTACTTCACGGAGAGATTCAAATCGAGGTCCGAATTCTGCATCAACGTTAGATTGTTGCCAATGTCTTGTGCTCTGGCCGTCGTCGAACGTCTCGAAACAAGAGGATACGAATTGGACCGAAGCGACGCCCTGACGATAATCAAATTCTTCGCGAAGTACGGATTGTTCGAGACGTCGACGGATCATGAAAAATGTTGGTACGACGACCGTACGTTCGTGCACAAAGTCAAAGATACGACGATACTCCCGAGTCTGTCGCTCTCCGATTTCGTCCGGTTACCGCTAAAAGAGGCGGAAAAATTACTCACATCTTCGGACTACTTCGAATTCGCGCGCTCGCGCGATTTCGAGTTTTTCCCCGAAGAACCCAGCGAGACTTGTGCCGCGCATCTGTGCGAAATAATGGCGAGAGGGTTTTTCCGAAAGTGGGGATTGGAATTTTTTTTCTCGCTTACGGGCCACCGTCTGCCGATTCTCTGCTGTGAAAAAATCACCGGGATGCTGATGAATCAAGATTTGTGTCGCATTTGTTTGGCGGCAACAGGTCAAAGTTTGTGATGAATGATCAACAATTTTTCTTTCAAGAAATGACGCGTCGTATATCAGTTGTAACTTACAACGCTGGTTATAACTTGTAACCTAATATAAGCTCCGTGGCCGCTGGCGCTGCTGCTTTTTCGCTACGGCATAACACCCATATAGGAGGACTGCATTGCAGTCTGCCATTGTCTCCTTCTATAGTCGCTACTTGTATGTAGGCGCGTTACGACGTTGCTGCAGCGTAAACAACAAAGGACGATCGAATCGATTGGCGCAAGTGATTTTTCGTGACTATAAAAGTGAAAAGGATTTTTAACATTGTAGTTGACGTTGTTTGTCAATGTACAGAACGATGGCTGCCGACAACGGATCCGATGGAAGTTTTGATGTCGTAAGATACGAAGACGACGACTATGATTCCGAGTGCATGTATCATCTTCGTCAATTCGATTTTGAAGAATTAAGGCGGACACGAAAAAAATATTGCGCATGGGATTACGTGATCTTGGAAAGTGAGGAAAAAGATTTTTTCGAAAAACTTTATCCCTTTATCAACGATTGGAAGGGCAAAATCCCAGATCTTCGGGAGATTTTTGGAAAAGAAGATATTGATTTGCTTCTCATGGCGTCCGTTAACAGAATGATAAACCGGAATCACGGGCAACGATTCATCAAGTTTGTGATCGAAACTGGCTACAGGGACGAACCCGACGTCGACGAGGATGGCAAGCCATTGACGCGTCTCACCACTGCAGTGCATTATGCGAGCAGACGAATACCTCCAATCTACGATACCGAAATCCATGATCTTTTCAAGATATACAACAGATTCGACGTGAATTACAGCAACGAGGGCGGTCTGACACATTTGCATGTGGCCAGCATGTATGGCTTCGACGACGTCGTTGAGAAATTCCTCGAGCTCGGCCAGGATCCCGACTGCCTCGCGCAAACATTAATTCTCTCGCCGCTATACATGTCTCTGCAAAACAAACGCAACAAGAAGGTGGTAGAATCGCTGCTGAGAAACGGCGCGAATCCGAATTTTGTTGGTGAGCGTGGATTAACACCTCTGCACGTGATTTCTAAGGGAACCCGCGACAATGGTTTTGCCGAGCTATTCTTCAAGATCAAAGCCGAAAAGCATCAAACGGTTCTAGTTGATGCCCAGGACAACGAAGGGCGGACACCGCTTCAATTGGCTGTGGCGAATTTCTTGCCCAATACGGTTGATGCGCTCTTGGACAACGGCGCTGATCTATCTAAATTTAGTTTCCCGACTGCTAGTTATTTTGGAGAGAATTTTAGATCGCTGGGTCATGCATATTATCTCAACTATAAATTTAAAATAGTGTCCGGCGCTCTGGCAGTCGTCGAGCGTCTTGAGAAAAGAGGATACGAGCTGGACCAAAGCGACGTCCTGACGATCGTGAAATTGTTTGCCGAGCACGGAGTGTTTGAAAAATCGATGGATCTTGTAAAATATTTGCCCAGTGATAATGAGATTGCCACCAAGTCAAAAAATCAAATGGTCAATTCCAGTCTGTCGCTCTACGATTTGATACACTTACGACCCGAAGAGGCAGCGAAACGACTCACTTACACCGACTACTACAAGTACGCGTATTCCGATGATCACGGGCATTACTCTACGAATGTTTGTTACTCAATCGCTAATGATGATTTTGCCGCGCATCTGAGCAAGACAATGGCGAGAGGATTTTGTCGACGCTTGGCACTGGGTTCTTTCATGGAGCTAACGCACTACCGTCTGCCGATTCTGTGCTGTGAAATTATCGTTGATAAGCTGGTGAACCAAGATTTATGTCGTATTTTTTTGGCGGCTGCGGGACAAAATTGAAAAGAAGAATTGTTGAACGGTACAAAATAGCATCAGCTCATGAAGAAAATCATAAATATAAAAACTTGAACTTTGATGTAATAATTCAATATAAAAATAATAATAAATTTGTTTTATTGGTAACGCTCCAAAAGCCCTTCAGATTTACTTTGTTAAACGATCAAAATAAAAGAATAAAAATTGATTGTATTAATTGACTTAAATTGTAATTTTTTTGTGTTTTACCTATGTATTTGCAGGCGTCGTCGCTGTACTTTTCTGTGGAATATGCCAAGCTCACTACACCTACAATAATCTGAGCTCCGATTCTCGACAGAGGACGAAGCAGCTCTTCGAGCTGCTCAACTTCTTGGCCGAAAACTTCATATTTTGTTACATCGGCGTGTCGATGTTCACCTTCCGCAAGCACAACTTCAACTTCATTCTGATATTCTCGGGATTCGTATCCTTTTGATTCTATCGTAAAAAAAAATTAATCATCGCCCGAACGAAAGAGAAAAAATAGTACCTCGAATGTTCCTTAACGCATTGAATCGTAGTTCTGCGCTCTACTCGGCAGAGCGGCCAACGTCTATCCGCTGTCCTTCCTTCTGAATCTAGGTCGCAAGCCAAAGATCCCGATGAACTTCCAGCACATGCTGTTCTTCGCCGGTCTCAGGGGCGCCATGAGCTTCGCCCTGGCCATCAGGAACACCGTGTCCGTGGCGCGTCAGTCCATGCTCACGGCAACCAGTCTCATTGTCATAATGACGGTCATTTTTCAGGGCGGCGCCGCGTCCCAACTGCTCAACTGGTTCAACATACCGTGAGTTGGATCGATTTTTTGCCTTTTTCTCGACGATCGCGTGCTCAAAAATATGAAAAATGCTATAACGAGCCATTTTTTTTTCTCGACAGGGTTGGCGTCGACGAAGAGCACGAGGCGTTGTCTCACAACGGCGTTCGAGGCGTAAGTAAATCATCGTAATTGTTTACGTTTTCTTGATGGTTTTTTTTCATGTATTCGATGGTTATGGTAGTCGTTTGGTTGTTGTGCAATTGTACGAATTCCGAGCAACTTTTTGCTCTATTGTCGCTTTTTTTTATTATTATTTTTTCATTACTCATTCTCACGGCTTATTAGAAAAACAAAAAAAAAGAGTTGAAATAAGTTCGAACGGAAGTTAAGAATGAAGCACCTGAACGCGTGTAATGAATACATTAAAATATGTTGATAAAAACACCCACCAGTACTGCTTTATTTATCCTTGCTTTTTTCAAATCTTAATGCTTGCACTCCAGGTATATAACTCCATGGATACAGCTGGGGTTAGTAAAATAGTTGATTTATAATTCTTTTTAATATTTTAACATTAGATTTTGAGATTGCTATTCCTCAATTATTACATTAAACTATTTTTTGTATTTTTTTTTTAATTAATGCATCAATAATAATCATTTCTATTAGATAAAATTATGATTTTCAGTAGTTTTGATAAATATATGATTAATCTTGAAGTAAATTGATTCTCATTGCCTATAGCATGGCATTTTATAAGACTAGAGTCTTTTTATTTAGAAAAAAATTGATCAATTAAGAACTTGATAATAAAAAAAAATTATGAACTTGCAATTGTTGCTAGTCTGGTGGCGAAGGTGGCTTTGGTGAACTGGACATGCATCGAGAAAGAAGTCCTCCGGTATGTTTGAATTAAAAACTGGTTCAGTTCAGTGTGTATGTGTGTGTTTATCCTTTAAAAAATTTCCCCGCTCAATCATCATTACGACCCGCGCCGAGCATGATGCAATAATCCACTTGCTTTCAGTAGTTATGACTTTTATCTTGAAAATTTCATTTTACCGGAGCTTGATTTTTGTTTTTTGCACATTCTAATGCTATACGGCAACAATGACGACGACACAATTGGTGCAAATACATTATTGTCATAATTATTTACTGTCACAAACGTGATTCACGTACGGTAAAAAAAATCTACACGATTTTTTTGTGCTTTTTCATTCTTTACACAAATAGAAGTTTGACAGTTGCTTTTTTTTATACTTTTATTACTTTTTTCTTTATCCATTCTGTATGATAAATGTGAATACTGTACTTATTTGCTGAACTCTTGACTTGATTAACGTTGTGATGAAAAGAAACAACATATATACACAATCGAGACGACGAGACGTTTTAACCCAAAACAGCACTTACTAAGCATGGCGAAAATATTTACAACAAAACATGAATAATAATTAACTAACGATTAGTTATTATCTTATAATCTTTAATAGCGATGTTAATAAAAAAAATTGCTTTTGTAATTGCAAACCTCCTTATTTTTCATTATGTCATTGTTAACTTTGCATACGATCCTTTCTTATTTGGCTGAATGTTTTTACATAAATTAGATTCGTCGATGTTCGCGTTGGAGTTTTCAAATCTATGTATCTACTTGTCGTTAAATAAATGTTGGTGTGTAGATTTCTGTAACATTTCTGCTGTCGCGAGTAACGGAAATAGATTGCGAGCTAATTGCACGTTTATTTAGAAGCCTGTCTTGCCTATACACCGATTAGATACTGCGTCCGGCGTTCGAGTTCTTTTTTAGTTTGTCATTTATTTATTTTTTTTTCCTCTTCTCTCAATGAATTCAACGTTCCATATACCATTGAAAAGTTGTGCGAAACCTTAGATTCAAGTAGTATAACGAAAAGTAGCAAACTTTTGCAAGTTGGTAACGAGTACGCATACAGGATGGATAAAGACTAATAAAGTCGAACTTTTTTCTCTTCCCTCTTTTTTTTTCCTGCGACCCCCGACTTCACAGTATAATTCCATACAGGACGGCTCGGCGGCGAGCTTGCCGAGCACCGTGCCCGCCGCGCCGCCTACCAAGTCCAACGAGAAGGCCCTGCTGGCCCGGATCTGGGGCAACTTCGACTCGCGCTACATGAAGCCGCTGCTGACGCACTCGAGGCCGACCCTCCTCGAGACTCTGCCCGTCTGCTGCATGCCCATCGCGAGGATACTCACGACCACCCAGCAAATGACGCAGGTATGATCTTTTGTTGTTGTTACATTCGTTGGACGGGGCTTTTGTGAAACCTTTTATTTTATTTACGTAATCGTCGAACACGCTTTGGGTTTACTTAAATATAAAAACAAAAAATGTATGTTTCTGCACAAATGTCTAATCGCAAAGGATGATCAGGGACACAAGGTCGACTCGGACTCGGAGCTGGGCATGGACGACGATTACGACAGGCGACGGGGCGGCGGTGGCCTCCGCCACCATCAACCGGTGAGTTATCATCAGCCTAATCTCAACTATACGATTAATCCGTGCTACCAACCTAACAACGGAGCCACGGACAGCAGCACCATTAACGCCGCTACCAATGCCGCTACCACCGCCACTAATCGCGACGAGCCCTACGTCATTCTCAGCCTTAACAATCGGCGATAGTAAAGCACCACAGATGCGGATGTTTTGCTCTCGCCTACACATAATAAAAAAAAAGCTTTCTAAAAATTATTACTATACTTGGACGATCGACGAGTTGCGAATTGTGATGGAATTAATCCTAAACTAACAGCTTGACAAACCTTGAATGCCCACACACCATTTGGTTTCGGTGACATCGATCGATTTTGATTTTATGGGGACTTTGTAAATTAATTCATTGGCAATTTTTCCTTGTAGCACGAAATTAATCGACTAATATATTCTATTGTAAATATCGCCAAGTTGTTAACTGTTTGGTTTTTCAATATTATGGGAGTGTGTGTGGTGTGTGTATGTGTGCGCATGCTCCTGTATAAATAAATAAGTGAAATATATTATTCGATGTAATCGGAGTTGGACACCACGCGTGCCTACGAATATATTACATTACTATGTAAACGTTTACGACGTTTTTCGTTCGATTTTTTCGACGCTCTGTAATTGCTCCGATCGATCGTGTCCAACTTCGAACTTGACCGATTCTTCGACTCGTAACCCGTTGAAAGGATACACAATGAGATAATCTATATATCTTTTATAAAGAAAAAAAAGTGTTTGTCGTTGAACGCAAAATGCCAAAGAAAAAAACTCTCGTGATATATCCGAATTTGTACAAGCGTTTGCTGTCGCTTAACGTAGCCTTGAATGGAAAAAATAGGGATGATTAGCAGCGAGGTGATACAACTTTTGAATGGCAGCGTGAATGGCACTTAGATAATTAAATAAAATGGACAAAACGGTTGAAACAGTCAGATTAATTCAGCATTTTGTTCGTTTAACAACGATCGAAGCGGAAGAAAAAAAACTGTGATGAAGTACATAACTAATATGTATAATGTATATTATATAATGCATAGTTAACGAAGAACCAAACTTTATATTAAAAAAAGAGGTATAGACACGTATTTTTTTTCTTTTTTGTTAACCAATGTCTATAATATAAAGTCGCATGCAAAGAATTCCAAATAGAACACAATTATACGATACGTTGATCATTACCAAAGTCGTAAAAGAAAAGTTACCTCGTTGCCTTTGCTCACAAATCATTATACACTAACTGAATGATGAGCGGCGACATGGCGGATGCTTGTAAAAATATTTCTAATCGATCGAGTTCCTTTTGTTACTTTTTAATGGTCTAATACTATAATAAATGATAAGGATGCTTGTTTTTGTGTGTGCGTTTGCATTAACGAGTGATTATTTTTTTTTAATTCCTTATCGTCCGAAAATTATGCTTAAAGTTTAACCGGAAATAAGTTTCTTATCAATGAAAGGCTTTCAATATTTTTTGGGATACGCTTATTGTTATGTCTATTTTTTTTTCTCCAATATAAAATCATTCAAAAACATGTAAACCTGATGAAATTCTTTTTGTAGAATTTAACAGACGACGAAGAAGATCGAAAATTTCTCGCAACCAATGGGTATATTCCTCTGCGAACTTTTTGATGCGAGATCGAATTAATTTTTTATTTTACTTAATAACGACGAAGATTCTTACGACCGCTGCGACGATTTGTTTTCTTTGAAACACACTTAAAAAAGAGTTCCTACGCTCTATATAATTTGCGTCTCGCTGCAACCTCTGTGCATTTATTATACAATAACAGCGTTACCATACGTTAAGCATAATTTTCCATTTGTTTTGCGCCGTTTATACCAAAAATACACTTTAATGGCGCTCATTAATTGACTAGTTCACCTGTTACTTATGTTTCTAATTTAAGATAGCGATCACAAAGTTCCAATCATTAATCTTAACGTGAAGATATTAACGCCATTTTTTTTGTTAACATTATAGCAAAAGTATAATTTATCAATGTTATTTCATAGTATATCGTTGATTACAACAACTTTTTTGTTACTTATGTGCGAATAGAGCGATACGGAAGGGCTTGTGAATGAAAACTCAGTGGATCCTTTCCTAAGCTGGACTTGATGTTGCGTGTACGCATCTGTGTTACACCAACAGTATACATGTTACTAGAGTTTGTATATGATTTAGCGATACGAAGTTGACGCTTTCATCGCAGATTCATGCGATTATGTGATTTTTAGTTTGCTTCGGCAATTTTGAGTTCTTATGATTGATTCGCGTTGTTCAATCGAGAAAGATTTAAATGACTAGACTTAAGTTTGTACAGTTACAACGCTGAATTTATTATATTTTAGTTTGCTAATGAGAGAAAATCTAATTTTGTTTTGAAAAAGAGTGTGAAAAATAAAATAATTTATTTTTGAATTTAGTTAACAATTTACTTAACATTAGCCTTAACAATTAATAGATTAGCCCATCAGCTTGTTTTTTCTTTAATCTTTTTTAATTTTTAATTCTGAACCTTTTTGTAGTTCGTAGTGTAATTATTTAATCAATGCTTTATTTAATTTGCACTACTCACTAACGTTGCCAGCGATAATTTTCTCAACAAATTTTTTAAAATCATAAGATTTGATTTTTATTTGTAATCGTTATCTTTTCACAGACACACTTAAGAGGCATCTCTAATCGATCGAACGTATAAAGTCAAGATTATCCGTTCCACAGTGTTAATGAATTTTAATATGTCTTGATTGAAAATTGCAGATGGGCGTGTTGTGCTAGTTTCATGTTGTGTTTGATACTTTATTCCATTATTTTGCTTCGAATGTGGAATGTGAAGTCACTTAGCGTCACGGACAATATGTTGGTTAGTCAGAATATTTTGTAATGTTGAGTTGTTGTAAGAGTACAATGTAGTATGTATCATAGATAATGATAAAAGGCATTTTCTTGGCCATCCCCGTCTCGTATAGAGGTCGATCAGTATTTTTTGCATACTGTTACCGATTACATTAATGTGAAAATTACATATGAAAACATTAACATAATGCTAGCTTTAAATTGGTCATATGATTGTCGATTTTACTTTTTCACACTTTATATATCAGCCAAAAATTCGAAGTTAAAAACCAATTAAGCATAATTGGGTAGCTTTTGGGACAATAAAATTTGTAATCACAAAAAAAAAGTTATATCTTAAATTTGTAAAGTTAACAATTTACAAAGCATAATAATTTTGTATGTGTAATTCAGTCAGCTCAAAAACTGAGGGTTTTTGGCTCGATTTGTGAATTATTGCTCCATATAATTGACTTTATCAAGTAAAGTCAAAAATCATGATTATTAATTTTATTTTTTACAGTCTTGAAGATTATTTGTGCAATTTCAATGCTGTCAAAATTAGTAAATAAATTAAAACTTTGCCATATTTATAAGTAGTAAAAAAACGAAAGATTTTTCATAAATTTCCATTCAGATTGTTTCTTGAGCATGTATATGGATAAAATGGAAGTATATTATCAATGGTGAGTGAAGTTAGGTATGTCACGTTTTGAAAGAAAAAGCGATACAAACATGAAAGTAATATTTACGAAAGAAAATGAGCAGCTTCCAATGAAAGTTGGGTTGTTTAATTTTGTTGTAAGATGAATATTAATATTTACATAGAGTCGCTTTATTTTTGTTTATGTAACTATGTATAAATGAATATATTTATGTATCTATAGAGTGAGTGATATAGAATTGTTTAAAAGAATGGGCTATGCAAGTCATGGATGAAGTTAATAAATGTAAAGAATATTAATTAAATTTAGAAAGAAATTGGTCAGAATCTTTTTAAAAGAAACTTGTATTTTGAAAAATTTTATTACTTTTTCTAACAAGTAAATTAAAATACTTACTTTACTTATAGTGTTTCTATAGCTGTAATGACAAGCTATTTGATGGTTGTTAAAATAATGATACTTTTTTGTGATATGTTTGGCGGTGTTTAATAAAATCTTTTTCAAAACAATTGATATATAAATATATTTAACATGATTCAAAATTTCTAATTTCCATAAATCTACTTTTGAGAATTTACAAGATAGAAAAATATAATAATTATTCATCACGTCGTTTCATTGATTGATAAACTATTAACTGATCAAATTGATTAAAAAGTTTACTTTTTATATCTGCTGTTACTTTAAAATATGGCCCATGTCCTGGAATGATAACATCAACAGCATTTGCAATTTGCCACCTTGAATCGGCTTGTTGTACATTGAGTTCGGAGTTACCAAGAGTAATCCATATTGTTGGATCAGCCACATCTTCTCTTTTCTCAAATAAATCTCCTGAATAAAGTTAAAATATTAGTTGTAACTAAGTCACACAATATATCCTCATCAGCTATCACATATAAATGATTATACCTGTTATTCCAACTTTAACATTTTCTCCATTGAACTTTCCATCCACTATAACAGAAATATCTTCTGCAGTGTGACCAGGCGTATACCTTACTAATACACCTTTACATATTTCATAGTCACCTGAACAAATAAAATAATTTTAGAATACTTCATCATTGAATACTTGAGAATTTTAAAATACTTGTCAACTTACTGTATTTCAAGTTTTTTTCATAAAAAATGTTCTTTTGATGCACCGTTGTGCCAACTATATGCTGTATTGCTTCAGTAAATAAATTATTATTTCCTATATGATCAGCATGACTGTGAGAACATATAACATAATGTATATCTTTAGGTGTAATGTTGTGCAGAGCCAAAGCTAAAAATCATAAATTTCATAACATTATCAATAAATCCAAGTATATAAACATTAGAAAGTAGTTCATTTAAAAAAGAAGTGTACAGCTTGAAAATACTAATTGCAGTGAACAACGACAACTTGTGCAGAGGGTTAAAAAGTGGTGAAAAAAAGGAAATCGTGGGTGAATTTCAATGTACCCGCTAATATTTTATCCTTATCCCAAGCTGTCATAGTGTCAACAATGATATTTTTTTCCGGCGTTTTAATGAGAGTACAGCTACAATTGGCCGACATCGTGCCGTCGTCGATTTTCGTGGAATATCCTTCGTAAAGGACAATGACTTCGTTGTCGCACATTGTATTTTTGTTGACAGCCAATTCTCGGAAACAAACGGGCAGACGTCATGCGTCAAATCAGAGTTGAATCACCAAGATCGACGGCGAATCGAAACGAAAGTGCCGAAAAGTCAGTCGACGAGCCCCGAAATGCGCGCATAGAACGATTATTTTACATATCAACAACAATTCTCGATTTACGAAACGACTGTTGCGATGTATACACACGAGTCTGTTTGTTGCTCTCCTCTCTCTCTCTGCTCTCGACACAGACGCTCGACTGTTTAGGTTATAGGCCGCGAGAGAGACTGTGGGCTTCGTATACAATATCCTATTAACGCAAATATTGTAGATGCACGCGCGCAGAAATAAAAACGGTCGATCGACACACAGGCAGCACTCAAGCAGGCGCAGAATCGCGCGCGCGCGATTTTCGTCTTCTCGGTCACTTTATTGCGGCATCGGCAGAGACACCTTACCGCGGGGCGGCTCGACACTCAAGTTCAGCGATAATCCCCGGCATTGTTCGCGGCCGTCGGCGGCGTGTAATTTGAACTCGAGTACCGCTGTGTGTGGATCGGCCTCTCAGTGCAAAATACTGCCCTGTACCGTACGCATCTCGTGCGTATAATATCGCTTCTCGAAGTCTCGAGGAATATCGGTTACCGTTTCCGCGAATACTATTATCGATCCTACCGTTGATTTCCGTTTTGTTTTTTATTATCGTATTATTATTACGTCATCGTTGACAAAAACAAAACGATGTTACCTGCCGATTTTCACGAGAGATTGAGGTACGTAAAAGTGGCTTTTTTTGTATCAACTTTAATTGTGTGCGCGTAGGTCCATCGAAACGTAAAGGTGGTGGCAAAATTGTATCCATGAATAGAAAAAAAAAAACAGTAAATATTCCAATTTCTTGTCAAAAACGTGTTTGATTTTAGACAAAACATTAATATTAACATTTAGAGTTCGATGAACGCGATACTCACACAACGCGACAAAGCGCAACGTTCCTTTGTTTTCAATTAGCAGTTTAATCCTCGCTCTGTGGGCCCGTCTTCGATTGACCTTTACTACCCGTGTAGACTTGTTTTGTGTTGATTCGATGCTCTTGAGACAATTTAAATTATATATATCATTACAGACGCAAGTTATCACTCGATCCTACCGCCCGGGATTCCATTTCAGCGGTGAAAAGTTTGATTTGCGATCATCAGTGTAAGTAATTGATAAACGTCAACGTTTGTTTTAAAGAACGTTTCATGATCTTTAAATTTTTCCACGAAACAGTATCAATTGAGAAAATCGATCCTGCCGTTATACAAGTGAATGGATTGAAAAATTCGAACGAGATGCCGGCCAATAACAATCATATGGATTGGAAGGATCTGAATGAAAAGCAATCGATGGTGTTTGGTAAGTAATTGTAAATTTTCAAGCCGATCAGTTTTTATGTACGAACATTTTTATATTTTATAAAATAGCCCCTAAAGAAGTGAAAGCCAATGGATTTGAGATTTCAAACGAAAAGCAAAGTCCTTCTGTAAGTCTGAATTATTTTTCAAACTATTTGCACGGTCCAAAATTTCTTACAAAATGAAATTTTTCAGAACATTTCTGTCGAATCCAAACAAGGACTAATTGAAATGGAATCTCGAAATCACATCCTTAAAGAAGGGAAACCTGATTTATTGAACAACAACCTTTTTGAAGAATCAAAAGTCAAATTCAATGAATCGCCAAGCAAACAAAATCACACTCATTACATCAAAGAAAATGAAGATCTCCAGAATCTCAAATCTGCATCTTTATTAAATGCATTATTAAAAGTAAAAACTGAACCTGGTATCGAAAAGTTGTATACCAATAAAATGAGCAGTGAAACAAATGAGGATCAGAAAACATACGAAAGAGTTTTAGAATTAGCAAATGAATATATGAACACAGATTTTAAAATAGATCTTAATGAATTGTACTTGGATTGCTATAATGAAAAATTATCTAAGGATTGGATAAAAGCTGTGAAATTTAATGTCACAATAGAATATAAAAAGAAAATGAGGCAAATTTCATATTCAACTGAAATGAATATTAAAGAAGAAATTACACAAGTTAGTATTATTTTTAGATATTTATCTGTTTATCAATGACACTTTAACTAAACAAAACTCAATCATTTTAGAATTCTGTTGAGAACAATACTCTGGTGAAGCAAATTTCAAATTTAACAGAAATCAAGGAAGAAATCACAAAAGTTAGTATTGTTCAGTTGAATATTTTTTCTGTTTGTCAATGCCATTTTAATTTTCATTGAACCTAACTATTAACAATATTGCTTTAGGATCCTATTGAGAACAAGACTCAGCCGAGGCAGATTTCAAATTTGACTAACATCAATATTGAGGAAAAAATTTCAAAAGTTAGTTATGTTTCATAATTTTTTTTTCTATGTTATTGAATGGTACTTAACTCAATTGTGTTGTTTTAGGGTCCTGTTGAGAATAACACTGAGTTGATGCAAACTTTAAATTCAACTCAACTGAATGAACTGAGTAATAAGGACAAAACAATACAAGTAAGTATTCTTGAAGATTTTTTTCTGCTTATCAATGTTATTTTTAATGACTTTAACTAACTTATATTCCTGTAGAGTCCTGTTGAAAACAACACTCAGCTGAAACAAACTTCATATTCAACTGAACTAAATGAACTGAATAATAAGGACAAAACAATACAAGTTAGCATTCTTTAAGATTTTTTTCTGCTCATCAATGTTATTTTTTTAATGACTTTAACTAACTTATTTTCCCTTAGAGTCCTGTTGAAAACAACACTCAGCTGAAGCAAACTTCATATTCACCTGAACTAAATGAACTGAATAATAAGGACAAAACAATACAAGTTAGTATTCTTGAAGATTTTTTTCTGCTTATCAATTTTATTTTATTTTTTAATGAATTTAACTAACTTATATTCCTGTAGAGTCCTGTTGAAAACAACACTCAGCTGAAGCAAACTTCATATTCAACCGAACTAAATGAACTGAATAATAACGATGAAACGATGCAAGTTAGTAATCAGTAAGATTTTTTCTTATTAATATTATTTTAATTGAATCTAACTCCCTTATATTCATTTAGAGTCCCGTTGAGAACGCTACTCAAGAAAAGCAAATTTCAAAATTGACTAAATTGATTGTAGAAGAAAAAGTAGCACAAGTTAGTATTATAGAACTGAATTTTTTTCTTCTTGTCAATTTTATTTTATATTAATTGACCTTATTTACTCATATTGCTGTAGATTGATGATACCTTAATTATGGAAGAAACTCTTTCGGATCCACTAAATGATCCATCATTATGTTTAGAACCTGGTATTCTAACTGTCAAAGATATCCCAACATCATTTTGGATCACAATTCATCGTGCTGATGGATTTTCAGAAATATGGGGACAAATATTAGAAGATGGCTTTTATGTAATGCATTTATTTATAGTTTTTTTTTTTTTTCGTTTCATTTTATACAATTTTAATATTTTCAGGAAAATATGATTAAATTGGCAACAGATATGCAGAATTTTTATGAAACACGAGAGTCATGTTCAATAAAAGCGGCAGAAAACTCATATTATGCTCTGAAGCAAGATGTGTGGCACAGAGTAAAATGCACCAAACTTGAAAAGGAAAAAGCGCATATTATTTTTATTGACCGTGGCGACATTGATGTAGTTGATGTTAACAAACTACAACCTCTGGTTTCAGAATTTACAGTACTACCTGCTCAAGGAATCAATATTCGCTTAACACCTCTGGAATTATTTTCTGATTTAGCTGAAGCGAATACAATTTTAAAAGAACACTTAGTCGAAACCGATGTATTTGTTGAAGTTGCTGCAACTAAAAACTACCCTGATTATTTATCAGTTTCAGTTGAAGAAATGCAGTTAGAAAATGGAAAAAGTACTACAGATCAAGATAACTTCACTAATCTTGTCCCTATTATTAGTCACAAAATATATAAATTACTTCCAGGTCCAATTGCTCAAGTTAAACTAGTAAGTAAAGTAATATTAAAAACTTACTTTTCTGTATTAGTGTTCAATTACAATAATTAATTAATTTCAGAATGAAACATTTGAAGCAAGAGTAACTCACATTTGCAAACCAAATGGATTGTATGTTCAACTTTGTTCAAAAAGTTTTGAGTATTTTAATCATTTAATGAAAAAAGCCACCCCAAAACTTGATGCTTTTCCAATAGCTGATGAACTGCCTAATTTAGATGCTAATAGATTGTACTTTGCCAAAAATGAAGCAAAAATTTGGTGTAGAGTTAAAATTTTGAAGTTGAATCCAAATAATACTATAGAAGCTTTCTTTATTGACATAGGGTACATTAAACTGGTACGCAGAAGTGGATTGATTTTGATAAATAAAATTGATAAAATGATGGAAAAATATCCAGCACAGGTATTTCAACTTTAAATTACGATTTATATAATGTGCTTTATACAAAAATTTAATTTTTAGGCCCTTTTTGTTAAACTTGATCAAATTGATACACTTGATGAGGAAGCTATAAATTGTTTGGAATCACTTGCAACTCCAGAAGATGTTGTTCATGTGACTTTTAAAACTGCAATGACGACTGAAAATCCAACACCAAAAGTGGAGATGTTCAAAAAAACCAATGATTTTTTAGCATCAATCAATTCTACACTTATTCTAAGAAAAAAAACAAGCTATCCAGTTAATATACCTCAGAGAAGACCCAAATCATACTCTCGTGATGAATCAACAGAATCTTTAAAAATATCAACCAGTAGCTCTGATTTAAATAATTCCTCTATTCAAAAGAGTGATGAAAGGTCAGTTTAGTTCATTATGACAAATTAATTGTTAAAAGTTTAATGATGTGAATAAACTTTTTTTCAGCATCAAAACGAAATTAAGTTTTAAAAAAAGTATATCCAATGAGATATCAAACAAAAAACTATCTATTGATGATATACTGCCAGCAGTGGAAGTCCCTCCTGAAGGGAGTTTTTTTGATTGTTATGTGGTGCGGGCAAGTCATCCATCCTGCTTTATCATACAAATTCTTCGTAATAAAGCAAAACTTTTATCAAACTTAGTTCGCGATGTATCTGTAATATGTAATAATTACAAGGGAAAAGAATTATCCTTTGAGTCAGTTGAAATTGGAATGCTATATGCTTGTAAAAGTGATGATGAATATTGGCACAGGTATGGCTTCATTAAATAATCAATAATAATAATAACTTTCCATAAACATTAATGAAAATATTTATATTTTAGAGCATATGTGACCAAAAAATCTAGTCCAAAAGAAGTAGTGGTTTATTTTTGCGATGATGGATATCATAAAACTGTAGGAGCCAAAAATCTAATACCACTCGATAAGCAGTATTTTAAATTGCCATACCAAGCAATTTGGGCACAGTTACATGGTACTGTTATATTTTTCAATCAATATTTTTAATACTTGTTGATTATGTATAAACTATTCCTTTTTTTCTTTTCAGGTGTAAAACCAACATCTCCAGCATGGAGTGTCACCGATAGCTTGAAATTTCGGGATATGATTCAAGGAAAAAATATCGTGTGTGATATAAGAAGTAAAACTAAAGTCACTGAAGAAAATGAAGATGGTCCAAGCATCAATAAATATCTGTATCAAGTAGAGTTGTATGATACCAGTACACCTGAAGATGTCAACATTGCCGATTTATTAGTAAATCAAGGCATATGTACTCGTTGTTAATATGCGTAATATATACGCATACAAAAGTAGTTTGTAAGTATTAGAAACGGAAATTATCAATCCTAGTTGAAACCAAATTTATCTTAATTTACAAAGATTCTTCAGATTGCTCTGAACAATATTTAATCACTGTAAATTAAACGAAATCACATGATAAAATCATGAATAATTGTTAGTTATAGTTAGAGTTAGAAATGATGTTTTTCTATTTTTCATATAATTATTTATTGTATGTTCCAATGTCTCAATTCAATGGTGATAATAAAGTAAATATTATTTTTTCAATTTATTAATTACGACTCTGTTCTTTATTCTCCTTTCTTGTTATTAATCAAAGAATTATTTTAAAAGCTCACTGTCAAGTCACTCAGCATTCAACTTTACATAGGAGAACCACCTTACGCTTACATGATGATCGTCCGTTGATACATTATTGAACTTTATTCATTAAATGATGCAATAGTTTAATACCAGTAAACAAGGAAGGTTGGAAAACAAATCAATAATTCTTTTTAACAATAATTTTTTCATTAATGAACGACAATCAGCCGATTATTTCACATTGGCATACATAAATGATGTTCTGTCAGAAACACGCGTTTCCGTATCGAACGTCAAAAAATCGCTTGCTCCAGTGTTGCCGCGCATCGAATTTAAAGTGCCATGTTTACCTAACTTTGCGGGCCGGCTGCTTATGGTGCTTAGGGGCAGAAATTTTAACCGGACATGTGCATAACTGTAAACAAATCGTGATATTCGTTTGCACTTTTGACATCTTTATTTTAAGACGGCGTTCGTCGGGTACTTTTTCATTCGTGTAAATAATTGTAAAATATTAAAATGAAATTGGTGAGTTTTTTTAGTGTGACCACTCGATTTAACCTCATTTTTTTGACATATTAAGTCGTTGTTATGATCAAATCATGAGAGAAAAGATTCGTATTTCAACTTGATGATTTTTTCAGTACTGTCTGTCCACCGAGCCCACTAAACCATGTTTAGTTGTCACTTTCAAGGGCATTACATTAATGCTAGATTGTGGCTTGAACATGCAATCAGTATTGAATTTCATGCCGCTACCCTTGGTACGTAGTGCCAAATTTGATGCTTTACCCTACTGGACACCCCGTGACGAATCCAAAGATTGGCAGATTGATAGGGTAAACATTGACATTAATAATTGTGTTCTTCTTGGATATCTGGATTCTATCAATAAATTTTATTTTCAAGGAATTAAAATCACATGCGGCTGCCAACAGACTTTTTGTTGATTCTGCTCCAGAATTCTGCCCTCCAGTTGAAAAAATTATAGATTTTTCTCAAATAGATGTCATTCTCATATCTAATTACACATGCATGCTGGCCCTACCATTCATAACGGAAGGGACTGGTTTCAAAGGTGTAATTTATGCGACAGAACCCACTCTTCAAATTGGCAGATTTTTCATGGAGGAATTAGTGGAGTTTATTGAACGTTCCCCAAAAGAAATTGTAGCTAAGCATTGGAAAGAAATGATACATGTGCTACCTCCTCCTCTCGCTGACTGTATAAAACCAAAGTCCTGGAAGCATATTTACTCAAAAGCAGCCATGAATGCAGCTCTTTCGCATATTCAACTTGTAGGATATGATCAGAAACTTGATGTATACGGAGCTTTGTCAGTTACAGCAATTAGTTCGGGTTACTGTTTAGGCAGCAGTAACTGGATTATAGCCAGTGATCATGAGAAAATTGCTTATGTGAGTGGTTCATCAACACTGACAACCCACCCTAAACCAATGGAACAAAATATGCTAAAGCATGCGAATGCAATAATTCTCACTGGCTTAGCTCCATTGCCAAATCAGAATCCTGATACTATGCTAGGAGAATTTTGTATGACAATTGGTTTGTAATAATTTATAATTATTTTAAACTTTAATACAAGACATATCCAAGCTTACTGTTTCTTTTATATTTTTAGCAACAACTTTACGCCAAGGGGGCTGTGTATTAATTCCTAGTTATCCTTCTGGTGTAATTTATGATTTATTTGAATGTTTAAGCATACATCTTGACAAGACTGGGCTATCTCAAGTACCTCTATTTTTTATATCACCTGTAGCAGAGACATCACTTGCCTATTCAAATATCTTTGCAGAATGGTTATCATCTGGCAAACAAAATAAAGTTTATTTGCCTGAAGAACCTTTCCCACATGCTTTTCTTGTAAAAAATGGTAAACTAAAACATTATACATCTACTCATGCAGAAGGCTTTAGTACAGAATACAGACAGCCTTGCGTTGTTTTTTGTGGCCACCCAAGTTTGAGATTTGGCGATGCCGTTCATTTTATGCAATTATGGAGCAATAATCCTCTGAATACAGTGATATTTACAGGTAAAAAATTTTCCAGAATATTGATATTCTTTTACCAAATTTTATTTCATTTTATTCAACAATACTAATTTTATATAATTACAGAACCGGATTTTGTAATAGAGCAATTGTTAGCACCATACTTGCCAATGGCTATGAAAGCATTACACTATCCCATTGATACTTCTCTGAACTTTTCTCAAGCTAATAAACTTATACGAGATTTAAAACCAGATCATCTAGTTGTACCAGAACGATATACTTTAGCTCCATTAACTGTGCCCCACAGAAATGACCTTGTGATTGAACCAATCGGGGTCAGTTGAAAAAATTTTTTAAAATAAATTATCTTTACTATTTTGTTTTTCAACTTTGTACAATACATACTACGTTTATTTTGATTTTAGGATAAACCGCTAATTACTTTTAACAGAGGTGAAGTAATTAAATTACCTATTAGAAGACAAAAAACAAGAGTTTTGCTTGAACCTGCTTTGGCAGAAACTATAAAACCTGTAGAAGTAAGGCCTGGTGTTTGTATGGCAACGGTTACTGCAGAACTTGAAGTTAAGGATAACACTTACACAATGAAGGTACAATTTAAAAATAATTCTTCACATGACTTGAGATTGACAGGCAAATTATAAAATATATATTTTTTAGTATCTTGAATCAAGGAATGGAAGAAAACGTAAAACACAGGGTCTACCTCCATCTAAAGAGGATGTTCTCAGAGGCAGAAGAATTGAATTTGGTTCAATTAATCCCGAAGTACTTATTCAAAAACTTAATCAGGAAGGCATAACTGGCGCTAAACTTCAGCGTACACCTCAATCAGCTGTAATATTATTGGTGAGTTTTTGTAAATATAAATGAATTGTCTATTGAGAACCATTGTAGTAATCAAAATTTTCATCTGTAGCAAGATTCAAATGCCAAAATTGAATTGCACGATAATTCGACGCTCATTTGTTGCAATGGAGACTTGAAAATAAGACGAAGACTAAGGATGTGTGTGCTGCAGTGCCTCAAACGTGTTTAAGAAACTATTATTAATATATCTTCGTAAAACAGAATAAAGTTTATTTTTACTCTTTTTCATACACTATGTAAATAATCATCGTTTATTGTAATTTAATTATTGAAACTATACATATTGTTTTGAAATTCCTCTTTAGAATTCAAGGCTTATACATTTTATTATTTAATTTAATATACAGATAAATGCTACATTATTTATCATTATTCAACAAGTGGTAATTTGAGAAGCTTAAATACTCCATTAATCATAATCTTTCTTTTTTGCTGCAAATCTATCGATCTGACGTGAATACGTGATTATATTGCATTATTAATTGTTTACCATTCAAACTTTATGTTTAATTTTGCTCAAATCTAAGTACAAGCAAATCACATTAATGCTTATGAGAACTAAGGGTGCAAAAAGTGTAAATAGTAAATAATCAAATTGCTTCTGCAATTTTTTTTATAAATAGACAAATACAATATGTACACAAACGAATGATAATAACATACCAAATGCATTTTAATCGCAGATGGTATGAGCGAGAAAGATTAAGTTTCCTATCGAAAAGAAAGACGACGAGTAAAGCGATTGAAACAAGTCAATCCAGACTAGCTAATAACTAAAGAAATGATGTAAAATAATAAAAGTATTTTCTGTTAAACAACTGAATCTGTATTAGTGGATTTTTTTCTCTATTCTAACGATCAACTTATCAGTAAGTTCTGTGAAAGCTGCAACTAAGTTGCTCGTGTAACTTATAATCTCATTCGTATATTCCTTTGACTTGTGGTGTATACATGAATGTTACGCATCTGTAGTTGGCTTCTTGCCTCTCTTTTAAGTAACATTTATCATCAAATATTAATAAAAATCAATTGAATACTTTAATTAATCATGAGTATGAATTCATCCGAGTATAACAAATCAGTCTCGAAACAGCCTTCAAGAGGTGAAGTTAGATATTTAAAAAAAAAATTTGTTCATTTTATCGCATAATATCTATTCAATATAATTTGTAACGCATTGAAACAAACACGATACTTGGAAAATTAATCGGAAAACCAACTACAGGCACAGTATAGAAAAACGCTTCGTTACTTGCAGGGCAGACGAATCGCACTGATCGCGCCGCGCTCTTAGACGTGCTCTTTCAGTTGTTCCCTGCACCAAGCTCGAAAATCAAAAAATCTCGCTTTAGCGTCCTCGTACATGTCCATCATCTGGTCGAGCACGTCGACTCCCTTATCGGCGTCGGTCGCCTGGGGCGGCGGCTGAAGCAGGGTCGACGCTTTGCGGCTGCTGCTGCTGCGCGCGTCCCAGAGGAGCGCGCAGCAGTCGCTTACCTAGTTGCCCGTCGCCACCCCTATCGCCACGCCCGCGGCGAACGAGACGAGGAAGACGTGCAGCTCCTGGGTGCGGAACGACGTGTGGCTGTCGCCGCCGGTGAGATTCTGATACCAGCGACGGGTTCGAGTCTCGCCGTTCTTCAGCAGCTGCTCGGCTTTGTCCATTTTCTTGTCGACGTACCTCTCCATCTGCAAGGAATTCATTATTGTCCGGGGAAAAGTTTTTTATAAAAAATTTAAAAGTTAATCGAGTAAAATAATTATTTAGTAATCTTGTTTGTATATTATGAATTAAATGAAACATGCAAAAATTAGTGTAGCTAAAGTCTATTGGTAACATTTAAAAATATTTTTCCCCAGACATGAACCAGGGTGATCTATTTTCTAAAAATTCAATACAACAGAACTCATTAAAAATGCAAAAAAAATTTATTTTCTATTTACAATTACACAGATGAAAACTAAGAGCTTTCGTTGTACTTAAGAATTTCTTAAGCTATTTCACTTTTTGGCATAATCATACAAATGTATCAATTGAATCAATTTGAGAGTTTAAATAAATCGCTTTAAATCCAAAGTTATCAATAGACATAATTGGTCTTACATAAAAAAAATGTAAGTGTTGGTGAACTAAATGATAAGATAATATAAAATGTTATATAATCAGTCAGTGTCAAATTATTTACTGATCACTAATTTTTATGAGTTCATTGAGGTCAGATTTTAAGATTTTAGAGGCAAGCCAAGGCTTATAATTTGCTTTAGCAAACAATAATCAGATTGAATTACATATTTTTACAGGCAGTAGTGATATTTCGAATTTTGAAATCTAATACTTTATAATTTGAATCTATAAGCTTTGCATTCCACTTGTTCGAAAATCGTAAGAGAAGTGCGGCTATCGTCACGATATATCTTTCTTTTCGTTGAGTTCATTGTTTTAACACTTATGAGGCGATGCCAATAATAAAGCCACCGAGAAAACTGGTAGCCAAAAATTGGTTTGTTCGACAAAACATTCCTACCTGAAAATTATACAATAATGTCCGCGAGTTTAGTATTTTTCAATGAATGATGTTAACATCAAAGAATTGTTGTGTTGATTGCATTAGTGCATTATTGATTTGTAAATTAAAAGTCAACAACAATGCTTCAGTGTAACCAGTGTAAATAATAACATAGCAGTTTCAAAAATAATACCTTATCCATGAATTTAGGGCCTTCTCCAGTGATCCTTTCTTCAACTTTATCAGCAATCTTATCAGCTTTCTTTTGAATCTTATCCCAGTTGATTTTAATATATCCTTGGTTGGCAGCAATTTGAAGCATAATGATACCGCCACCGACTGCAAAGGCAGCAACTTTTCCCACCTTCATTGTCAGGAAGCCAGTTGCCCTGCAAATAATAATTAATAATTTAATTTATGATTCTGTAAGTTATGAGATGTTGATAATTCTTACCATCCTGAAGCTGCTCCAATGGCGATTTGTTTACTGGCCGATGTTTTGCTGACATCCCCAAGGATTTTATCTAAAAAGCTCTTGGCATCTTTCGCCACATCAGAAACTTCCCTGTTGGCATCTTCCTTGCCTTTCTTGGAATTGGGCAGACTCATCTTAAGACTGTAAAACAATTTACAAGATTTTGAGAAAAAGGAAAAAAATGTGATGCATCAACTTTTGATAACAAACTCAATAGTACGCCAGGATAAAGATACCTATTAGCATCAGTAAATAATTCTCCTGACATAATATTGAATTTTCAAAAATTTAGAATTTAATTTTGATTGATGACGAAAGAAATAACTAAGTATTGCTCTAATATTTCGTCATCGCATCCAAAACTTTAACCCTAGTGAAACTTGACAAATCTATTTTGAAATTTTGAAATTGTTTGTGAATATAGCAGTTACCAAGCAACAAAAAAGTTTTCTGCTTGTTTCGTATTTTTTTTTTCTTAGCAAGTTGTGCGCAATTAACTTCAATTAACTTCAAAAAATAGACAGAAAAGCCAAGATACGAAAATGACAATTCTTCAGTTACGCTCGCGTTTACAATATCTACCGAATATTTTCCGACAATTGTCATTTTCCATCTGGTTCTCGGGCACGATCCCCAATGCATTCTACCTAATTTTCTAAAATATTACTAAATTAGCTCGAACGGTGCAAAGGATGTAGTTTAAAAATCATAAAGATGCAAAATTAATAAGCGCGATAAAGCCAGTACAGTCGCTTAATGTACCACTGCCTCGCGCACGGCACGTCAAATCAGTCCGAATATAAAGTATGACTAAGAGAGTGAACACAAGGCACGTACATAACGCGATATTCGAAGGCCAGTTCGAAAGGTAATTTCAGCTTTTTGCGATACTTATTTCGGTAATGCAAGACGAGGCGAGTATCAAAACAGATATTTGACGAAGGCGCAGCGCAACAGCGGAGCTTCGTTGTGTTGTTGTTACATGCAACGAGAGAGGATTATTACATTTGTGTGTCAATGTAAAGCGGAGCAGAGCAGAGCAGCGCAGCCTGAAGCACAGAACAGCCCCACACACACACACTTACGACAATGCACCGACCCCCGACGCGCGTTCGAATCAATAATCGAAACTCTCGTTTGCAAAGAGTTGATGAACCTTCTCGATGTGTGTCTCTCGCTGTGTACGTCCCGAGAAAAATTGATCGATCCACGATTGATATTCCCGCACGTAGAAGCGACAATTACGTCGCGAGCAACAATAGAGATCCGTATAAATAAAGGATGACGATGCGTGAGGCATGCAGTATTAAAACACACACACACAACATATAATACATATATATAATATATAGCTCTAGACTAGAAAGAGAGAGAACGTTGGTTGGCCTGAAAATAGGATCTACCGTTTGCAGATGCTCGTCACGCTCTCCAACATTACTTTTTTTTTTTACAATATTATATTATAACACAGAGACAGAGATTTAGATTAAAATGGTCGAGAGTATCCCCGGCCGCGCACAAGCACGATCAAAAATCAAAGAGACAGAGATTTATTATTTTATTATTTATTAGTTATATAGCGAGCGAATGCGTTCGGTAATTTGGCTTTACCCTGTGGTATCTCGAGTCCTACTTGGGATCACTATATGCTATGCAGCAGTATACTGGACGCAACGATTTTTGCCCAGTGCCGTATAACAACTGCTACTGTGCAGCTGCTATGTGTTACGTGCCTTCTCGCGAAAAACGCTTGTGGCAGACTACTCTACTCTGTGTGCAATTGCGAGCGCACGGCGCAGAAGCGCAAAATGTGTGTATGTACTTTTTCGCGACGACCCGAGACGACGTTCGGTATATATCGTATCGCTGTGCAGAGAGCCGCGCGTGGGACGGGGGTACGGCGGGGGGTAGAAGGGTCCTCTCGGGTCAGTCTAGCACACGCAGCGTTCTGCGTTGTTGTGTTTTGTGTTGGGAGATATCGAATGTAGAGAGCGACACCGCTCGTCGCGCGGATAAGTCGAAGTTCGAAATCAATTATTTGAATGTTGTAAATTAAGAAATTTAAAGCTAAAAATAATTTTGCCGTCGATCGTATCGAGATTGTTTTAGAGTATTTTTTCAAGATGGAACGAAAATACGAAAAGAAAAATGATCAAAAAGTACTTTTAATTACTTTCGTACGGCGCTACTCTTTATGGTGCCTAAATTTCGAGACTTTGCGCAGCCGACCGCGTCGACGGCGGTGTCGCCTCCAGCTGCACGAGGATTTCTCGTCTCTTTTCCCCGGCGCGCGTGTGACCGACTCGATCGCTCAAAATGCAGCAAAAAGTAAATATTTCTTACAACAAAGACAGCTCGATCGTTTTTTGTTTGATTTTTCTTTTTGCTAATCAACTTTGCTCCTTTTCAGAAGCAGAAGAAGCCTCAGATTCAATCCGTCCAGGTGTTCGGACGTAAAGTAAGTTTACCCAGTGTGCTTGTTGTGCTTGATTGAGGTTAACGTGGATTCAACTCGAGTACGGTATTTTAATAGTGTATTTTTGATTTGTTTTTGTTCAGAAAACCGCCACGGCTGTTGCCTACTGCAAGAGAGGATCCGGTCTCCTGAAGGTCAATGGCAGGCCTTTGGAACTCGTCGAGCCCAAGATGCTCCAATACAAACTCCAGGAACCAATCCTGCTTCTTGGCAAGGTAACTTTTCAACCTTCACCCGTTTGTTTTTGTCACCTCGCACTTTGTTATTGCAAAATGATGAGTTAAACTTATTCCGAACATGAATCGATGTGAAATAAAAACTTTCTCTGATGTCTTTTTAAAACTAACTGCATGAACTTTGTTTAATAATTTTGTCTTTTGACATTTGTATTTTTTATAGGACAAGTTCCAGGATGTTGACATTCGTGTCAGAGTGAACGGTGGAGGTCATGTTGCACAGATTTATGCCATCAGGCAAGCAATTGCCAAATCTCTTGTTGCTTTCTATCAGAAATGTAAGTATTTTAAGCAATATTTATATTTTATTAGTACAATATACGTAAAACACATAATGAAACATACAATTTAGCATTCGAGCCTTTACTTTTTTTTTTTGTTAAATGCTTAAGTCAAAGTAAAAATTTTGATTTATTTAAAATAATAACTTTATAGTGACCAATAGTATTATTTTTATTGCTTTAAATAACCACACACTAAATAATTTTGTTTATTTCAAATTCTAGACGTTGATGAAGCAAGCAAGAAGGAAATCAAGGATATCCTTATCCAGTACGACAGAACTCTCTTGGTCGCTGATCCCAGGAGGTGCGAACCCAAGAAGTTTGGTGGTCCGGGTGCTCGTGCTCGTTACCAAAAATCTTATCGTTAAAACTTTTTTACGCATTATTTTTATGCAATAAAAATAAGAAATAAATCTAAAACCCAGTATTTTTTATACACCAAAGAACGTGTCGTTTATTTATTCACATATTCAACTTTAAAACATGCATTTTTATACATTCAGAAGTGACCAATATGAACGAGGTCGCATGTACGCGTAAAATGCATTTTACATGAAGTGCATATCGTCGATTGCCAACTTGGCATCATGAAGTGCGAAGCCAAAATTGAACGAAACTCGAAAGTAAACTCACGTCTTTGCATGAATTACTATTATACAACTAAAACTTCGAGGCAAATACAACATTTTCGCATAATTAGGCGTAAAAATAAGTTACAGTTAAAGCTAATTAAAGCTGAAGTAGGCTACGAAATGTTAAATTGTTGCAACGAGTAACTTGGCAGAATAGCAAAAATCTTTACGAAGCCGGCTCGCAATATTTCACGCGATAAACATTGAAAAATTCGCCAACGTTTACCCCATAGCATTCTTATTGCAAGAACGTCATTTCGTCATTGAGCACCATCGAAAGCCATTTCCATAGGGAATTTTTTAAACATTTAAAAAATTGAAAACAACATTCGAGAAATTCGGAGTTAACACGCACGATTCGGCGTCGCTCGCTCCAAACACACCGCAGACTCACGCCCTCTGGACGGCGTTTCGCGGAATGCAAAAATAATATTGCACGAAAGCCACGCGTACGTTGTGCATCAGTCTTACATACCCACACGCGGTATCCGAAACCTCTACGTTTTCTGCGCGTTGTGTCGTCGTGTAAAATACAAAGCCTGCCTGCGCGCCGTGGCGAGGTTAACACAGTCTCGCACACATCAATTTTTCGTCTAATTATTTGTGTTTATCGAGCCGAGCAAATTCGCGAGACTCCGTGATCCTCGTCTGCACGCCGGTATATATTTTCGCAGCGGACACAGGCAGCAGCCTCGTCGTCGCGCAGTTGCGTTCGATTGGATCGCGAATCGCATCTGATCGCAGAAATTCAAACGTTTCGCGTTCGCGAGAGGACCCACGCAATTTCCCCGGGAGTGTGTGCAGTGCCAGTGTGCAGTGGAGAATTTTTGTTCGTGTATACGTGATAAAATTATGAAAAACGGAGCGCGGAGGAAATAAAAAAAAAAAAAAAAAAAAGGAAAAAAAAAAAAAAAACANCATAGACCGCTGTTTCTTTTTTTTTTTCTTTTTTTATTTCGTTCTTTCGCATCGGAGCACGTAGTGAAGCTCGCTCGCTTGGCTGCTGTCGTGTGCGTGCGTGTGCGCGGAAACAGCACACGAGATCGTCGTATTTTTTTTTTCTGCACCAAAAGAAGTACACATATATAACTATCATCGCCGCGACGTCGAGAGCCGGGCCCAGAGAGAGCAAAAGAGAGAGAGAGAGCGAAAGAGAGGTTCGCGTTCGCATGCGAAATAAGGCATCATCGCAGCGAAGCGACGATGGCATCGCCGTTACCTCGTCGTCGTTATTGCATTATTCTTGGCGGCCGCAACGACGAGACCATCAGCAGTGCAAAATGTTACGTGTGATCGAGGGGCGCCAACGCCGAGATTAACGGCCGTTATTACAGTGTATATTTATTATAAATGTTTTGGTGTACGCACAGCCGTGAGTGAGAGAGAGAGAGCTGAAAAAGTGCCTATATAGAGAGAGTTGTGTTTTCGAGTGCTCGACACGATCCGGGTGAAAGTGCATGTTTTTGTGTACACAAAAAGTGGCTTACGTTTATCCTAGCGTTAGTGCGTTCATTTATTTATCTTTTCCCGAGGGAAGTGAGCTTTTTCGCGTCTTGGACGCGACACGCAGCCCAGTAATAGAGCCCAACGAGCGAGATGGCTCAAGAACCGGACGAATTGAATCTAACGCCGCAGGAGTTGCAAACCCTTTCGGAGTTAGATAGGTTAGTATCGCCAACCAGTCATGGGTGACGTTTTAACCGCCCCTTTTCGCTCGAAACAATTTGAGCATGCCAGACATTTTTGTTTATTTCTCGAGTTCGAGCTTGGCATTTTGCATATGATTGCCAGTTCGATTGAGTTTTTAATGAGATTTTTTAATGAGAAAAGTCTTTGTATACCAATATTGATATGGAATAATTTTGTATTTTGAATTCTAGATTCTTCCATTGAAATTTGATTGAACTAGAGTACTAATAATTTTATTTTGTTTTTTTTTTTTTTTAATTGACACAAAGCTATAAAGCTGTAAGAGTTATGTTATTTTCCCACTGAATATGAGATAATAGTTAAGGACATGCAACAAGTGTGCATGATGTTACAGATAAACAACTTTATTAACTATGAATTATTTTCATGTTCCAGTCGACAATTTTCTTTCTTGAAATTGAATTCATCAGAACAAACCAAAAAGAAAGCCTTAGTGGTCCGTGCAATCAAATATTTAGAGAGAATGTTAGTGCAAGCGCAATCTGAAAAGCAGCGCAGAAAAAAAGTCGATAGCAATAGCAATAAAACAAATTTAGAAGGAAGTAAAGATAAAGAGGATGATGAAGAAGACAAAGGTATCATCAGTATTGACCCAAAAACATATTGTAAATTAGGACATTTTCACTTGTTATTAGAAGATTATACAAAAGGTTTGTTGAGACTTTAACAAAATTAACAAATTCAACTTATGAGATGTATAATTTCTGATTGATCTTTTTAGCAATGTCTGCATACCAAAAATTTTACTCGTTATCTAAAGATTATTGGAGAGACCCTTGTTTCCTGTATGGTTTAGGACTGGTGTATTTTCACTTCAACGCATACCAATGGTATGTAATTTATTGTTTTAATAATACATTTTTTTCATATTTAAATCTTTTCACTGCGCTGTTCTAGAATTAGCGTAACATACATTCTACAAAATAGTGCGTTGTTTATGAGTGGTTTTTATTAGTTAAACAATTTTATGACCTATATTTTATAATGAATTTGCATTAATGCTTTATAATAGAATGAATCCTAAAATAATTTACTATTAATTTGTAAAACAAACTATTTCCATTTCTTAACCAAAGTTTTTATAAAGAATTTATCGCATTAAGAACTTCAGTTGGTAAAACAGTGTCAGTTTAGACATTAATGATTGAAGCTCAACAATAAATGAGTAAATTATTCTGTTTCTTCATTGAATGTTCTTAAATGATTTCTAATTCTTTTATAATTTAAATAAGATAAAGTATTTAATTATTAAATCATAAATTTTACTTAATTAATGAGACCCTAGTATATTTGAAAGACAATAGATGGCAGGACCTAACAGTTTGTAAAGTTTATTTGACTCAATTAACAAATAAATGAAGATTTCATAAAAATTCATAAACAAATATTAAAATTATTCATCAAAACGATACAATTTACTACTAAAAACTTCACATCTGACCTGCAATTAAAACGTTTATAAAATCAATTTATTTTAAAATTCTGCTCCTAAATTTTCTCGATCCAAGCATATGAAGACACAGAAATTTCGAAACTCAATAGAACGCTCGATAACTGATGACGTTTGAAGAAAAAAGTATCATCGTCGCTTACTTTGACAGCTCGAGGGGCAATAAATTGAATCTCGATATAGCGTATACGCGTCTACTCGCATCGACACAAATGTCATCCCACCACTCTTACTCTTTTTTTTTTCTTTCATCAAACGACTGTCCCATCGATTCCTTTATTCAACAAACGAATTTTGAAACTTTTCTCACACTCGCGCGATTATTCCGTCGGAACAAAAACATTTCAATTTGCCGTATATTAACGTCGCACGTAAACACGGGCAGTCTGCAATTGCGAGATCGAGCGCATACGTGCTCGCGTGCAGCGATCGCATGGCGGCAACAGCGACGACGGTGGTGGCGGCGGCACAGCAGCATCGGTCTTCTGCTACTCTATATACTCTTCTGCGCTATTATTCCCATTTCAGGGGCGTGGAGTGGCTATATATCGTACAAACTGCTGCTCCGAATTTTCTGCGCTCGAGATTCGCTCTCTATATAATAATAATACACGTGCTCTCGTATATTTTGACTTGCGAAATTTTACGAGGCTATCGATTCTGCCGCTAGCTGTTGTTGTTGTTGATTATCTCTTCGAAGTCGCGGAATTTAAATTTAGGCAGCGATAACTAATTATTTTTAAACCTCTTCACCGAGTTTTGTTAAAAAATATAAAAAAAATAAAGATGTTATTCTGTCAAACGTGGTCAGAGATGAAAACTGAAGTCACGCGATTATCTCGCTTCACCTTTCTAATCGTCGTCGTATAACGGCAAGCAGAGCAAGCACCAAAAGCTGAGTGCGGTATTATAATATAAACATTTCAAACAGTCGATAGATTTTCCATACGTAACAAATGTACATAAAAATTGCCAAACGATAAAAACATTTCACTTCATTCTGGAAAACGCGAGCGTTGCGAGAGGAAAAAGCTGTTTTTAGGTATAACGAGCAAATTGGGTCGAGCCACAGGTATCCCCGCGTCGATTTTTCGTCGTTGTCGCGTGTTTGTGTTTTTATTATATATACAGCAATCGTACCATAATACAACATCGAATTGCGGGAGAAAAGCCGCGGCACGAAACTCGTGACCCGTCGTGAGCCGTGTCGCGTTGCCCAATCGATATAAATAACGTAATCATAAAAATTGGTAAAAAAAATAAAATAAAATAAAGCAGCCACGATATAATAGCGAGTCTCGACTCTCGACCCTACGCCCACAGTACGGACCAACTCGATCTTTATCGAGAAAAAATGAATCGGTTCGTTCTCCTCGTTCATATAGTCGTTCCGGTATTACCTTTATAAGATATTGGGCTCGTTTATATAGACGACGACAGGCTGTCTAGAAATTTTAAAATCACGTGGGCTCGAAACAATGATACACATAAAATAGAAAATAAGCGTATCTGTGTGTGTAGGTATTACGACAGAGCGAGAGAGCACGCGCACTCGCGTTTTATATAAGGGAAAAAATATCGATCTCTGTGAAGCGGGGGCCTGTGTTTTACATACACACACACACACACATACAACCCTCGGCGTTTGTACTTACACACACGAGTACATATACAATCTTTTGCATTGCGCTCATTGACCCAGATGAAGCACATGCATGTGTGTCGTCGTCGTCGTCGTCGCGCGACGCTCGTTTGTCTGTGTGTGGATGCACTGCTGCAATAGAGAGAGAGAGAGAGAGACGGATGTAAAGAGAGGCTCGAGTTCTTTGAAGACGCGTCGCGCACAAATGTGCTCTGTATAGCAGCTGCAGTGTCTCCTGAAAAGCCGGGCACGTATATAGACACGTTTTTTTTTTTTTTGCTTTGCTTTTTATAGGTCGATTTTCGTCCAAACCTAAATAAGAAGTAAAAACTTGAATTCAATGTATCGTTTTTTTCTTCGGCCTATCCGATTTTTACGAACGGCTGCAGGCAGTTGACTCTTTTATTTATTTACACGCTGACGATCGTTCTTCCTCGCTCCGATCATCGGCGCGCGGTCGTGTCGTCGAAAGTTTATTTTGGCAACTCCGCGTGTTTGTACGTGTATACGTGTCACAAATAATCAACAAAAGAGCAGTTGACACCTCGTCGTCGTGGTATTCGAAAAATAGGAGCAGGTGTCACTTTCGTTTTCATTTTTCTTCTCGCGACTCTTTAACTTTACTCGATGTACGAGCCAGAGTCTTGGCTCTCTCTCATTTTTTCTTCTTCTTCGTTACACAATACATTCGCATTTCCGATTGTGCGTGTGTGAATCACGCGATAAGACATATTTATCCCGAATAGCTCGCGAGTGCTGAAAAACGAATGCACGCCATATATTCAAAATAACTTCCTCCCCCTCCAAACGACAACAACAACAACACTTGCGCTTACGTTATGAAACGTGGAAGGCAAAAGTGTGCTGCGGCGCAGCGGCAACGAGGCCTGACCCAGATCCGACAATCGATATTACTCCCCCGGTATGTCCCAGATATATAACCCAAGTACGGAGTTTATTATATATATAGAGTGAGAGAGAGAGAGAGAGTCGAGTAAGTATATAACGTTTATGTGCAGCGTACAAGTGCACACGAGGCAGCGGTGGCAGACGCGTTGAACAATTTGTATCTAACACTTTTTACGAGGAGCCTCGTGTTTTACGTCGTATTTCTGTTTTGATTCTTCATTGATATAAACAATAATTCCCGAACGAAATTTTTCTCGAGCCAGTCGCACATGCGGGAAACGTCAAACTTTCGAATGTTTTTTAATTTTTATGTTCAATAAAATTGGTTCTTTAGACACACGATCGGCTCGATTTCAATTTTATTTCATTCGAAAAATAAGAAATCACATTAGACGCGTCGTGTGAATCACGAATCTCGCATCCACTATACTACTTTCTCGCGGTCGATCAGCACCGAACCACCGCCGCAAGGTCACCATCACCGCATCTCTCCGCGGCCGATTCACGCCTTGCATTATATATATTCGAAGCTCGCTCGCTCGCTCTCGAGAGTGCAACGAACTCGCGCGTATACATACGCTATTATATACACACGATATCGTCGTAAACATTATCCTTTGCTCTCGTCCCGCAGAATGATTATTACACTAATCCGCGCAGGTATTATGTGTATTATACTCACACATGATATCGAGAGCGTACACACACACACACACACACACACACACACAGACACAAGATATAATGACGAGTTGCGTTTACCCGCGCAAAATGTAATTTTCGTGATAGGCTCGCTCTCACGAGACCGAATAGCCTCGATCAAAATACGCTCTCCTTGCGTTGTTATTATGCGTTCTTTTTTCTCCAACTTTTCGTGTCGAGCTTCGAAATGCAATTCAGCGCTGAGGTCGTGTTTTTTTTTTTTTTTGTACGACGAGAATTGACACTCGTGCATTCGAGAGACTATTTCTTTCCAGCCACCTGTGCATTACTCGCTCTCGGCACCCATTGGTGATACATGTAATTACGATTTGACAGCCCAACGACGAGCCCCCTTCCTTCGGTTCTTATAACAATGAGAATGTATGGTGTATTCGTTCGAAAATCGGAGAAAGAGAATCACGGGTCAAGGAAAACAATGCTCTCATAGATCTACGTCGTAGTTGTCGTCTTTATATACGTGGTGAAGAGAGTGACGTGTCGTCGTCGTCGTCGTCGCCAATATATATATATCTATCTAACATAATACACAAGTTCGCCATGCGCGCGCGAGCCTCCGAGCTCGCGGCAATGTGCATACACACGTACACACACATGTACTTCGGGGCCTGCGCAGAGAGCAGCAGCAACAGCAGCACAGGCCACAGAACTCCGAGCTCGGCTCGCGCCAGCAGCAGCAGCTCGGGTTTAACGACCCCGTTGCGCCGAGTTCAATACACCGCGCCGCCGACGCCGCCGCATCGCTGCTGCTGCTGCTGCTCTCTGCGCAGGCACGGCTATAGACACACACACACACACAGACTACACCGCGAATATAATAATGCAGCAACGAACCGCGAGACTATACGACGACTCCACGTCGTCGTGCCTTTAAACTTTATACCTTATGCTCTCGCGTCGACGTTACACACAGCAAGGCCAAGCCAATGGTTATCGTCTAATAGCCCCGTACAACGGAGATGCGCCGTGCGAGACGAACGTGGGGCTCTCTCTCTCTAGTATATCGCACAGGTTGCGATTTTTACCAACTCCGATGTACCGTATACACGCGGGGAGAGCAGCAGCAGCGGGTGCAGGAAGGGTCAAGTGCGGCTGCGACTGCATCTCGATCGAGAAGAAATGAATTTTACTAAACGCGCGCGAGAGCAAACTGCGTTTCTCTCCGTTGATACACGCACAGCCGAAAAAGAAACCCCCTTGTAGTCCTGTAATAGCGAGCGATTATCGTCGCAGGCGGCCCGAGAGATTTCGCGGGGAGCTTTTCGAACGGGTTGACGACACAATGTGTTTATATATCGAACGACGCGCGGCGCCGGCTCACAATGCGACTCTCCTTGTGTGTGTGTGTGTGTCACATCGGATGTATAATGTATCTCAATATATGCGCACACGCGCCACAGCGGCAGCCGTGTATCTGTGTGTGCAGCTTTATACAAGGGGTGAGTTTCTATCCTGTATCACCCTGTGCCGCACGCAGGCAGGCAGGGGAGAGATGCGTACGCGGTGAAGGCGCACCCATGCGCGAGATGACAAGATTTTTTATCGGCTCGAGAGAGAAAAGAAAAAGGGAAAGAGAGAATGAGAGACGATTCAATGTCGAAAGAGACGTCGTCGTCGTCGTCTCGTTGCGTCGTTCTTCAAAGAGCAAAAATTTTCACAAAGATCCACTTACAAACGCACTGTGCCAGACAAACGCAAGCGCGCGCGCGAGAGAGAAGAGAAGAAGCGTTTGTTCTTTTTCTCGCTCCGTTTTCTGTGTACATATAATCTGCTCCATAGAATACTGGAGTGATTCTTTTATCCTGCGTATGCGAGACGCAACAGTAGCAGCAGCAGCAGCAGCAGGGGATAAGCGAGAGACACGCATCGAAGTCGTCGAGTGTCGAGTGTCGTTGTCGTCACTTTCGAGAATTTCGCGGACGATTTTGCAGAGAGGCCTCGCTGCTGCTCATCGTCGTTATTATGATCGTTGCGTACGATATTTATATCATCTTTCTTTGCTCGCGCGCCCTGAACGGGCCACCCATTGCCTCGACTCGACAACACGTGCTGCTACAGAAATCCAGCACAGGAGTCGTAAAGCCAAAAGAGCGCATAACGCGCCTCATTATTATTTTTATTCTTATAATTTCTTTTAAAATGTATACGTGTGGGGTCGGGGCTACGTACTCCGTTTGCAACGAGGCCTAATTTTCCTTCTTTTTTTTTCGCGGTCACCCTTCGCGCGTAACGCAACTACTTTATACGCGCGCGCACCGCGTTCGCGCGTTTATAATAAGGACGAAGCAACAGCAGCAACATCTTTGTGTTTTGCGCGTTAAAATTAACCCGTGCGCGCGTCCACCGCAAGCACATACACATGTGTGTGTGTATGTATTATTACTCGGTACGTGGCTCGTTAAATTTTCTAAAGAATACGAGTAATAAGTTTTTGTACACTCGCACCAGCAGCGTGTGTGCCGGTAAGCGTGTACGACTCGTGGAAAGTATAATTTTAGATTTTCGCGCGCCTGAAAGATGCGCGAGCCAAAGAGCAATCGATGCATCGCCTTTTAGTATCGTTGTTCCATCGAGTATATCGTCGTGTGTGTCTGCGTGCCCACACGCACCGTACATACGTAATAATAAAGACTCGATTCCGTAACGCGGCTCGTCATTATCTAATTTATTTGTATACGTAACATACAGAGAGAAGATCCAATGTGCAACGCATAAAAGTGTCAAGGATACACAAGGCTGAGCGCGAAATAATATATATGTGGAGCAGATGCGATCGCTTGACATTTTTGCTAGACTCAGCGGCAGCAGCAGCGCACAATACTTTTGTGTATATGTCCGACTGCGATGTCCCCCATTATGCGCGTCACGTATTGTACTTACCGCGTTGTAAATTTAACATCATACATTTCGTTTGTAAAATTATTTATATACCGCGAGAAGACTCGACCCATAAGATATACGCGTGTGATTGTTATATTTTATTATAATATAATGTAATATACAGCAAGCGCGAGACTCGTGTGTTTTTGTTTGTGTGTGTACCTACACTCGGAGCTCAGTGACTCGTGAGTCAGTCTTTTTTTTTTTACCTTCCTCCTCCTCGTCGCGCTCACACACACATACACACGCCGCTGCCCCGAGGTGAGCAACAGCAGCAGTGCAATTTCAAGAGTGCCGTTAGAATTGCGCATCGCGCAGCAAAGAGAGGCTGATTTCCCAGCATAGGAAACTTCGTTGCATGTGCATAGAGAAAGAAAGAAAGAAAGAAAGAGAGTGAGGAAGAGTTTGGGCTCTAGCTGCGCGCACTCGAGTGGAATTTAAAGCCTCCCTCCTCTCTATTCCCCCCATTAAGTATACGCGCAGCACGCGAGATAATAAACACGGCCGATGGTTTTTCGATGTGAAACTTCTTACAGCTCGTTCGGTAGGGTAGAGACTATACGAGAATCAGTGCATATCATTTGCGAAGGATACCTCGACGATTATTTTATCGAAGAATTCTTCAGGATCAACGAGGATGATGATCGAACGGTGCAGGTCGACGCTCAGGACAAGTGGGGGGTAACGCGCTGCTGCACTTGGCCGTGGACAAGCGAGACTACGGACGCTCGTCGGAGTTGCTGCTGAGACGGGATGCGGATCCTAATTCGGTTAACGTGCAAGGGGTCGACTCATCTGCACTTTATTTGCAAGAATCGCTACGATGCCCATGAATCGGCGAGGCTGTTCTTCGAGCTCGGCAAAGAAATCGATCGGCCGGTACTGGTCGATGCTCGGGACGAGTTGGGCCGGACGCCGCTGCAGATGACTGCGGCAAATTTCTTGCCGCTTACGATCGATGTACTCTTGGATCACGGAGCCGATCTGTCTAGTCTTCGTTTTTTCCACCGAGAGTGACTTCGACTTAGAATTTAAACCATTGTTCAATGAAATGTTGAAATTGAGACTGACGTCCGACCTTCTGGACATCGTCGAACGTCTCGAAAAAAAGGATACAAGCTGGAAGAAAACGACTCCCTGACGATTATGAGAGATTATTCTCCGAGTATGAATTTTTCGAGAAATCGACGAGTCTCGAGCTGCTGTTGGCTGTTGATTCTCTGCAGCGAAATGATTATCGAGAAGCTGACTTACGCGGATTTTTGGCGTTTTTGCTTGGCGAACGCAGACCCAAGCTCGGCTGATCGGTGTACAAAATTCTAAATAAATTAACGAATTGAAAAGAAATGAATCGATGTGGATTTATACTATCAATCATAATGCTGAGTCTTATTTCTTCGCCCCTTTCGTTTCTTCTATCTCATCTGGAAAAGTCCTTCTCACGATGACAAAAAAAAATGAAAAATAAAATTATTCAAAACGAAAAGGAATAAAGTGCAAACGCTCGTCGTCTCGTTCGCGTATACGCCGCGCACCATTACGAATCGCAGAAGCCCACCGCCTGGCAATATCTCTACTGGAACTCCGTAGTAGCGCGTAATATACGCGCACCCTTTAACACACCCGACGTATTATTTATATATGTATGAGCTCGCGCGTCCGCCGCGCGTGTATATCCACGCACGTATACGATATTTTGCCGGTAGCAGTTCGCGCTTCCTCGTAAAAGATCATCCTCCTCTCGTACTCTTGGCTCGAGGATGATGAATCGCCGTGGCGTGGAAGAAAATCGAGCGAAAGAAAAGGCAAAAAAGAATGCGTGTGTAATACGCGTCGTCGTGAGCGCGCACAACGCAAAAAAAAGTGTACACGCGCGCTCGCGCGCGTCCGCAACTTTAAACTTTACGATCGGGTGTTAAATTGCCCTTTAAATATCCTCTCTGCTTTTGCGCGCGAGCCTCTCTTTGTGTCTGCATATATACGTATAATATAGGAGTTGCGAGGGAGAGAGAAAGAACTTTTCTAAATTGTTCTTGTTCGTCGAGCCGAAGAAAAATCGAACTCGATTCAAGATGGAAAATATATCAGCTTGGCATAGAGCTAGTTCTCGTCTCGGCTCGCGCACTGAAGTAGGATTGCAATTACTTTAACCGGCGACGACCGCGGCGACGATATCTCTATATTACATTATAAATATATTTACGCACGATCCGATCCTAGAGAGAGAGATCGTATCTCGAAGGAGAGTTTAATTGCGTCATCGTCGCGCGCTGTGTATGTAATGCACACAACCTCGGTTTATAATAAATATTATAAAGAAACGATAGAGAAAAACTACCAATTAAATATCGTCGTCGCGCGGACTTTGAATAAATGTTCTTCAAGTTTCGTCATCGTGCGTCGCACAATTTATTTTATTAACACACGACGATTATACAATTTCGTACTCATTAGGTTTAGCTTTTATGACGTCGACGCGTGCACACCCTTATATTTTGACACAACCTCGCCGTTGATCCTAGATAATCCAAATTTTGCCACAAAGCAACAAATATGTACACATCGAACCGCGTTTGCAGTGACCGAAAAGAATCCGCGTTTTATGAATTAATTCATAAAACGTGGCATTTGTTCAAACGTTTCGATGGACGTGCGAGTCGACGTGCTCTGCACACCCACGCGACTGCGGACACTATATATATAATAACGAAGCTGTAGCGGTGGTGTACGCGTAATCTCTCGTTATCTCTCCAGCCGGAGGAATGCATATTCATACGCACGTACCGCTACATATATCGAGCGGTGCGTACGTGCAATATTGTAGTATCGTTGATTCCATTCTCTTTATTTTTTGCGGGCGCATCGTTCCAAAGTTCACGCACACACACATGACTCGGGGTTTTTTATTTTCTCGACGACGATTACTACGATGCGTCGTCGTACGTCGTCGTCATCGATATCGTATTGTTTACATACGAACTTCTTTTAATATACGTATATCATTCGCGAGAGAGAGAAAAAGAGATAAATCTTATCTGCGTGTGTACGCTATATGCGACTCTCTCTTTCTCTCTCTCTTTTGCATTCGGAGCAGCGAGATATCATGTAATATCGTAAACACGACGAGTGGGTGCATCGTATCGTAATCGGCATAGCAGCAGCGCATCGTGCACACACCTGCGCGCGCCCGAGATCGATTTTACGCGTCATCTGGGTTTTAATGAAGCCAAAAGAAAAAAAATAAATAATAAAGATTAGATTTGAAATTGAATAAAAATAAAAAACAATGCGTCCGATCTGTCATCATCCTTACTCGTTGCAACTCTATATGCATTATTACTATGCACGCGAAGCGCATCGGCAGCAGTATCTTGTATTATACCACGGCGTCGGCGTTATTTCGACCGTGTATTAATCTCTCGGTTTAGCTTGTATATAGGCCTACTATACACGCGCATACACACACACACACAGATTGGCAACCACCACCCAAAGCAACGGCAACAGCAGCAGCAGCAGCTCGGCATGTATATAATACAGAGAGCTATTCTCCCCCTTTACCATCTCTCTCTATCTTTTTTCGCTTGCATTGCATTCTCTCTCTCTCTCTCTCTCTATTACGCGAGGCGCGCGCCGCTTTCGCGTTTCGTCTCTCTCTCCCCCTTTTTCTGCACATATATACACACAGCACGGAGTTGCTGCTATATACAACAGCAGGCAGAGCACGCAGCCGACGACGACGACGACGACGACGACGACGACGACCCTATAATATTGGCCGACTGGTAGGAGAGCGTCAGTCGCGCGAAAGCCTTCGAGCAGGGAGGCCAGAGCTCTCGCCGCGTCTCTCTCTCTTCGACTCTTGTGTGCAGTTTCTCTCGTTCTCTTTCTCTCTCTATCTCTCGTTCTCCCTCGCTCGCTCGGCGTTTATATACACCGCTATACGTATATATATGTACATTCGCGTTCTCGTTTCTCACGTAGCTCTCTACGTGTGTGTGTGTGTGTGTGCTGCGCTCGCGCAAAATCGCACACGACGACTATTCGCAAACTCGTGAATAATAAAATATGTGCAACGTTAAAATGATGCATCCGACGATCGTGATCGTTGTGCAAAAGTGAAGCTGCTTTGGTATTGGCCTTTAACGGCTGCTAAATATTTCGTGTGTGATCGTGAGTTCGTGAAGTGTACGTGATTTACTCGTGGAAAGTACTCGCGCATTATTGTTATTGCAATTTTCCGGAGTCTCGTGCAACAAAAAAAAAGTGCGTGCGCTCGCTCGATCGTTGTGTTGTGTCCCCCCAACAAACGCACACACACAAAACGGTACAAACGGCCGTGCGTGCTAATAATACATATAAATATACCAAGAATACATTCGTTCGTTCGTTCGTTGCCTGCAGTGTGTAAAGAAGTGCAGCAGCAGCTTGTGTGTGTCGCAAGTGTGCACTGTGCGTGAGTAGTGAGTATTTTTGTGTGTGTGTGCAGTAGAGAGAGCAGTGCCTAGAGTTCTCTACACTTGTAATACTGGTGCGGTTTACTTCTCCGAGAATCGACGCAAAAAAAAAAAAAAAATAGAGAAGAGAGAAAAAAAAACGGAGCTGCCAGCGTTATATATATAATACTGCCAAAGGTACAACACCCTATATATACATACGCTATGCGTGAGTGTGTATACACACATTGCGATGCGCGACGCGAGTGTCTGCTACCGTCTATATACCTGTGTGTGCGTTCGTGTATGCGCGCGTCTGTCATGTACGCTGCTGTGTGTATACCTATAATACGTAGGTGTGTACGTGTGGTCGCGCGCATACACACACTCACAGAGACACACGGTAAACTATATAGCGCGGTGGAGGCACGTCCGTCGTGACCATGCCCCATGCGCGCCTTCCTTCCTTCGTTCGGTCGTTCGTTCGTTCGTTCGTCGTCGTCTTCGTCTCTTCTTCTTATTCGTCTTCTTCTCTACTGCTACTATTTGGCCATTCGCAAACACACATGCACGCACACATTTATATACGCACTCCTTGTTTTCTCCTCTCTCTCTCTCTCTTTCTCTTCGAGTTATAAACCGAGTTGCACCGTGTGTAATATTTAGAAGCAAAAAAATATCCCAACGTTTCGACGGACGAGCTCTACGCGCGTATATACGATTATTTCGTTGCGCTGCGCTCTCGACGTTTTAATATCATCGAATTCATCGCTGCTGGATGGAGGAAGAGCGAGAGAGAGTATTTATTTATAAGATAGATCGAGGATAGACCGGCGGCAGTGCTGTTCGCGAGAAGAGCTGCTGCTGCTGCTGGCGAAGGTGCGGTGCACTTTAAATTCCACGCGGCCGCCACATAACGACGTACGTATGCATCGTCGTCGCAGCTGCACTCTGTACGTGCCATTACGTTTTACACTCGCCCCATCATCGGCATGGTGTATACGAAGAGAAAGAGAGCACGTGAGCTATTCGAGACGTGTAAAATATATCGCGCGTTACACCGATTTCCGCGGCTAGACAATATTGTCACTTTGTTCTCACTCTGTGTTTATACTGCAACGACCAACTTGAATCTTCGTATTATATACTGAACTCTCTTTAAAACGAACGTAATTGTAGATTAATAAAAATAAAAATAAATAACAAACGAAACAACACCGAATTACTCTCGCGTTGATACGAATAATCGAACGCTCTCCGTATATAGCCCCGCGTGCATTGCGCTCGATTACTCACCAATAAAATACGTATGCACTGCATATACTCCTGCGTGCATCTCTGTGTACGTGTGTGTATGTGAAAGCGAGACTGTACATATGCTGCCACTATTGCTGCTGCTGCCCATACCTACCTATCTACCTTTCTCGCGCGAGAGATCCGGTCGTTGATCTCCCTCTCTCTCTCTCTCTCTCTCTCTCTCTGGTTGCAGCACAGGTGAATCTCTTCCCCGGTACTTGTTGTATGTTATTATACTTACGCGCGGACAGGACGATACACTTGCCGAGGCAAGTTGGACAAGCCTCGTCTCTTCGACAAGTCGACTGCCTTTTTTTTGTTTTCTTCTTCTTTCTTGCCGCTCCGTACGCACGCGGGGCTCAGGGGCTTTGGAGTACATCGATGCGAATTGTAAATAAAGTTTTGAATATTTTATTTTCGCTCGATTATTTTCATTTGATATTTTCTGTGCTCGTTGAAACGCTCTATTTTGCAACGGCGTCACGCAACGCGTGTCTAGGATATAAATCCGCGAATATTATACACGTGGAATCACGATCAATTAGGCCAAAAATACCGGCGCGCCGAGCGATAATAAAACTTTGTTGCTATTGAGTCTAGCCTGCGCTCGAGGCTAAACTGCATCCGATTTAGCCGTATAATAAAAGCGATTTCGTCCGACTGACCCCTGGAGCATTTTCGAGCCGTTATAACGCGAATTATTTCGCGTATAATGATACACGCATCTATACAGGCACACCGTATATATAACTCCGGGCGCGAAAAATTCGCGCGAATATTTCAATCGTGCGACATAATATACTCGTTGTGTTATACTTTGCACACGACATTTTCGACTTTAATGTGTATATCGCGAGCTTGTGCGTGCGTGCGTGCATACGTTCCGTCGTTCGAGCTTTTTTTACGATTTTTCTAAGCGATAACGCGACGTACAGTGTTTAGTGCGAAGGCTGGAATTTTAACATGCATAATCGTCGTGTGCATGTGCGTTTACTACGTTCGCGTGTATCAACGTGCACACACGTACGCTTAACACTTACCCGACGGTTGTTACTGCTGTTGTTGTTATTTTATTTTTTTTTTTTTTTTTTCATTCCATCTCTTTAATGTATAAATATCGACCGACTCGTGTGCAGCGCGCGACTTGTTGCATTGACCCAGTCAAGCCGACGGATGACGCGCGGTCGAGGGCAAACGACACATACAAACGCACACAATATAAGCTCGTTACTCGACCGACTGAATCATGCGATTTTGCTGCACGTATACGCGCGTATATATTGTACATCGTTTCTGCCTTGTGTGCCCCACCGTTCGTCGTCATCGTCGCGTTTTTGTTTTCTTCATTTTTATTCTATTACGGCGCTGCGTCCGATGAGTGTTTATACAACATTCAATCGAGCTTGAAACGCCGAAAATTACAAGCTAACAAACACTTGTTATCGCTTCGCGGATAAAGCGATGTATACTGGGGCTTGCTCGCAGAGAGAGAGAGAGAGAGAGATGATCTCGATGACTCGCCGCGCTGAGCAGTGTCAATGACCCATTCGAACGTATATTTTTTAATTTATCTTTTGTTACTTCGCCCTCTGGGTTTTATCATCACGCATACGCGACGCGAACGAGTCATTGAAATGAAAAAGTTGATTCGCAGCGCGTATACTCGTACTACTACTATGCATGTTGAAAAAAAATTGCATCAGTGCTCGACGAAATCAGGTCACACGCGGGGGTTTCATTATCGAGTTGTAATTATCCTAGGCGCGCGGAAAATATAGAATGGCCACGGCGCTCGCTCCTTGTTTTTAATTTTTTTCTCGTGACCTCTTGAACCGAATATTATGAACTGGTCTGTTTACGTTTTTTGCTACGCGTCGACTGTTTGGCATATTTATTCTATACAATCTCGTTTGCCATTCACCGAGCTGGTGTTTTTTCTTTCGACGTTTCTTGCGTTTATACGCACGGTAGCGTGACATTAGATCTGAAACGCCGGAAAAACGTAAACAAAGCGGAGTAGGGGCTCTGTCTAAACTGTTGGAGTGAGGTGAAAGTGAGATCATGTACAGCTCTATAGCAGCCAAAATTTTCATTCATTTTTAAACATTTTTATTTAAACACTCGGCTTCACCATAAGCCTTTGTTAATTGCTGGCTTTATCTATATCGTTTACGAAATCACCGAGAATTCAATTTTACTTGAATTTAAAATAAAAATTTGACAAAAAAAAATTCCGATACCGGGAATCGAACCCGAGCCTTCTGGGTGAAAGCCAGATATCCTAGCCACTAGACCATATCGGATTATATTAAAGAAGACAAAATAAGTATTTTTGAATAGCACAACGTTGACCGGCCGAGCACCGCGAGTATCGTACTTCACGAAATACCTAAGTTCTGCACTGATTGTATAATGTACCGTACTTCATACTCCGCGATGCAAAAGTGAAATTTTACATTTAACGCAGTGTCTGGAAAAATTTATTGTAAACTCTCGTTTTGCAGAAAAATCATAGCTACTCTGGCTGCACGAAGCATAGGAACTATCACAGCACAAGATCCTAAAACTAGTAGTTTTTAGTACGAAATGCAGCAAAGTACTATTTTAGCCCAAGAGCCTAAAATTAGCGACAAAATTTCGATTTTTAGAATATTTGACTTGAATAAATTATCGTTAACCTCTCTAATTCTGATATGCTTTTTTCTTCTCATTCTCTTTCACTTCCTTTTTTATTTTTGCGTACTTGCATATCGGCATTACGCGATGCACGGCGATTACTCGTGTTACGCGCAGCGGGTTTTTTCTACATCATTTTACATATCTTGTTTTCATTCGCTACCGGAGATGATGAGACGCGAATATATTTTGCGGCTGCGCACACACGAGACGAGACAAAACGAAATCGTATATCTTTCGCGATGCGACGACGGTGCACAAAAAATTCGACGCACTCGGATAAAATAAATAATGAAAAAAAGTGTTTATATTAGGCTTATCAGTGTGTTTTTTCATTTTTTCGAATGACATTGAAGAATAATCGGCAATTTTCAGGCGATTTATTCGCGAGTAGAGAGAGAGCCTCTCAACTTTCTTATGTATACCGAGAAACAAACAAACGAGAACGAGAAAATACGCAAAATTCGATCTCTCTCCCACTGTATAATTTATAGTAAAACTCACGCGCTCGCATTCCGCGACTGCAGCATTATAGTGCGCGCGGACGAGACCGGTAGCAAAGTATGTTTTTCTCTCTCTCACTCTGTCTTTCTCTCCGCGGCAATTACCCTTGAAATTTCGCATTATACGCCGGTGCTGATCTTGCCAACTTCCAATTTCAAGTTCAAACGCGTGTATACAACTCCATTTTATGTTTGTATATATATACGCACACACGGAGAGGCGTATGCGCTCGCGGTAATGTGATTTCGCCTGGTCTCTCTCTATAAACGACTCTGTCTTCAATGTCGAAGAAATTACAATCCTCATTACTCTCTTTCTCTCTCTCTCTTCTCTCCACGGGTGCATTATTATACCCGGACGCGTGCGCGTAACGTGCGTAATAGTTGTCGACGGGTGCGCGCGCGATAAGAAATCATTAAACACTGCAGCGTACAATTTGTGTAACCCCCCTTCGTCATGCAGTATAGCAGCAGCAGCAGCAGCCGAGACTGTGATGCACAGCCTAATTAAAACGCGTACACAGAAAGGGGGTGGCAAATGTGTATACGGCGTAATATAGTCGTTCGTTTCACACAGACGCACACCGCACAACACCATGCGCCGCTTCTCGCTTTTGTAATTCCCTCGGAGAAAAAAAATTTCAACCCGTTCGTGTTCGTTCGTTCGTTGGCTGCTTAACGCTGGCTGGCTGATGCTGGTGGGTGCTGATGTATATAGCCGTAGCTGCTGCTACTTATTTTTCTCTCGTGCATTTTTTCCAACCCTCGATGCCTCTCTTTGTCTTCTTTTCTCTTTTAATAATGACTCTAAACAGGGAGAGAGAGAGCTTTCAGCTTGAGCGAGCTAATTTTTGCCGCGAGGGGGCTCGAGCTCGCAAATTTAAGACTTTGTGCACGGCTGCTGTTACTGTTGTGCCATTCGAAAGAGAAAGAGAGAGAGAGAAATGTTTGGTACTTGCCTCAGGCTACTTACTCGATGTATACTCGCTAACTAACAAAAAGTCCTCGTGTCAACGGTTTGTAACCGTCAATTTACGAATGCAATCAAGTCCCACGAGTCAATGCGATTGATAATATTTATTATTCAAAGTTTTTCTCTCTCTTTCTCTCTCTCTACCGCTACACAAGTTTAAAGTCACTTTGCTGTAAACACACACACACACACACACACACACACACACACACACACAGCTGACGAATTCTCGTTCCGCTTTTTTATCGTTGTTTGAAAAATTGCACCGGCGATGCATTATACCGGAGTCGGCCTTTTAAAGTCTCTCCCTCTCTCCGCGAATTACGAACGCGACGGTATGTATACACATACCGCGGGACTCTCCTTTTTCCCGCGTCGTCGCTTCTTTTCCACCTTAAACAACGACGACGACGACGACGACGACGCAAAAACTATGGTAACGACGTGTAAACTTGAGCACAGCACAAACGGAAGGCAGCTAAAATAATCGAATGAAGCTGCTCGCGAGGCACGCATATAATAGCGGGGCATATAGAAAGAAATGCCTCGAGACACGCGGCCCAAGGAATACTTGATATTACGTGCGTGTGTGGCTGGCAGTCAGGCAGGCAGGCAACTCTGCAGGCAGTACTGCTGCTGCTGCACACAGTCGTGCAAGTGTGACGTGCGCATCGGGCGAGGTCGTTGAACTTTTTCCCGCGGTGGACGTTCGCTCGCACACTTGTATGCACTGTGCACACACACACACACACTTTCGTGCGTGCTGCATACAGGCATGCATGCATGAATTATTCAAAAATCCAAGATGACGTTTTATCCTGCTTTCCGTATATATTTGTCTCTTTCTCTCTCTCGTGGGTCTCGAATCGAATCGGAATGGCTTATTTTTCGCCGAGTACAGCTGAATCTCGCGCGGAGAGAAGAGAGAAAATTGATGGGGTGTCGCGAGCTTTGTCTCTTTCTTTCTCTCTCAGCGCGCGAGGAAAACTGGTTGGAGAGAAATGCGCTGGAATGCCATTGAATCTATTCGCACCACCGCCACTATTATAATCCACTATCCTCGCAGCAGCGGCTAAAGTGCTCCTATATACATAATACAGCCACTAGTACCCCAGCTGCGCGCGTGGGTTATTTACGCACGAAATGCGTAAAGTTTATTATATTATATACGCATTTTCCACATAACCGCGTGAAATAAGATGCTCGTCGCGCGCGCGACATTGATTACGCCTCGTAAATTATAGCCAGTCCGCCGTCGGATTTGCGGCCGTTATTAACGCGGACGACAATTTGTTCGGTTATTAACGGCAGTAAATAAATTTCAAGGAATCAACCGGTCTTGTGTAGTGGCAGCAGCAGCAGCAGCAGCAGCAGCGGTCGTTCGAAGGAAACAATTAAATTTACAATGTTTTCTCGCTGCTACTTTTCAGTATGAGAGTGTAGCTTTTTACACCTTTATTATCCTCGATATAAATATCTACACGCTTACGCAATTCAATAAGATAATCGTAAAAAATTATTTTCTCTCTTTTTGTATAAATATGATATTTCGATGTTTGTATTTCTATCGCGCAAAGAGAGAGACAGAGAGAGGCGAAAAAAACAAAGAAGAAGTAAAATGAAAAGAAAGAAAAAAAAGGAGCAGCGGCACACAGGATCTCTCTCGCAAAAAGAGAAACGTCTTCTATATCCTGTGTGTACGTATACCAGGGGCGTAAGGTTTCAAGGACGTCTTTCTCATAATACCTTTTTTTTCTTTCTTCTTCTGTTCGTTTTCGCGAATTAAAATGATCGGCGCGTTATAAACCTATGAAGCTCGTCTGCGTCTGCGGGCCTAAAGTTTCAACGCGTGCATAATAATAAAGACTGCTGCTACACAAGCGTGTTTCGAACTTCCAGTTACTGCACGGCTCAAAGACTATAAACCTATAGCTAGAATATAATATTATATCGAGAGAAAGAAGGAGCGAACTCTGCTGTTTGTAGAACCCAAAAGTAGCTGATACAGCGCATACTTGTAAATCGATCCAAAAATAGAAAATACAAATTGTATACCTGCTCGATCCACACACACACGTCTGCTGCGTGCAACATACAGGCAGCTTCGGCGCGAGAAAGAGGGGAGAGGAAGCTAGACTCGTCGGACTCTTTTTTTCTCTCTTTTTATTATACTTTCTTCGTATTGTTCATCTCGATCGCGGCTGCAAAACGTACGACTCTCGACGACCATCGCGTCGAACGAACTAAATCTTGATTCCACGTGCGCGTCGCGTTGTAATGCAACATTGTTCTCGTTTCTCGACGAAACTGTGTCACGTGTGCACTGCACGCGCGAGAGAGGAGTCGTCGTCGTTGTCGCGTGGGTGCATCGTCGGCGCATCAGCTGATCGCGGTCGAACGTCGCCAGCTTTTTTATATACTTACATTGAATCCCGTCCCGCGATGGATTTTATATTACGAGAGATGAATTTTTCTTTCGTCCCGAAGCGAGAAAGAAGAAGAAGATTAAGAGGCCACCGCGGCCCGCGAGCCAAACGTTATTATTGTTTGTGCGCGTATACAACGTGCATCGGGGCTCGGCCAAAATGACCCTGAAAGTTCAACAGCCTCGACGTGCTGCAGCATATAGACTCCGCCAGGCTCCCTTCCTCTGCCGTATATTTCTTCTTCTTGTTCCTCTTCTTCTCCGCTGATTTTTAGGATGGGTTCGGGATGCATTTTTTGCCCCGAGCGTTTGGGCCTTTCTTGTTGTGTGTGTGTGTGTGTGTATGCACGCGTGCGATGCGTGCGCGAGTTCGTATGTATCGGTGTGCGTATGTGTGTCTTGCATCCTCCTCTTTTTTCTCTTAATTCTCCGCACCATGCGTCTCGTTTCTAAGTCGAGTCGAAAAAGAAACGACTTATATACCTGCCGGAGACTCTGCACAAGGATTATAATATACGCGTTTTGCATATAGGCTTTTGTTGCTCCCGTTGTCGTCGTTGCTTGCCAACGATCTCATTTCATTTCACGGTTTTTTTCTCCCTCTTCTTCCGTGCATCACAAGGATGATAATGCGAGAAAGAGAGAAAATCACAGCAGTCGTAAGAAAGAAATTGATGCTCCGTGAACGTGTACATAATGCACCGGCAAAACGTTGCAGCGTTGTGGTTTTCAACGCAGGCTGTGCCAGTGCAGCACACCGCACCACGGCCCCGAGGTTAATTTCACGGCGATGATGCCGCGCGCGCGCGCGCTGAAATTAAAAAAAAAACGTTCCGCGAAAAATTGCTCTCCTGCGTTCTCGTGCATTTATACTCAAGGAGAGGCTGCAACGTACACTTTTACGGTTGTATATTATATTTATCGCGGCGTGCTAGCCGTTTCCGTCGCGTCACGTGCGCGCATCGCACAAAAAAAAATGGCAAAGACACGCGTGAAAATTATTGAACGTTCCGCGCGTACAATAATAATGAATAAAATGTATCTTATCGCAGTCCTCTGCTCTCGCGCGGTGCACTGCGCTATACGTTCATACTTATACGCGTGATGTAACGCTCGAGACTTTTGAAATAGCCTCTCTCTCTCTTGCTTAACGGGTCAACCGCGTTGGTGTATATTTTCTTTCTCTTTTTCTAAAAATAGCCTTCGCGCGTGCGCACAGGAGGCATCTACATTATCGATGCCCCGTTGCCTCTCTGTCTCTCTAAAAGTGTAAAATGCGTCTCGTAGAAATACTACTCGCGTGGCCAAGTGGTAGGACGCGCGCCTCGAGATCTCGTGCGACTCGGGTTCGATTCCCCCCGTGTTCTACTCGATGCATTATTATAGAATCAGTCTCTTCTCGCCTTGCTTTACTGAAACACTTCGTTGCTCGTCATGGCGCGAAATGATCGAATAGCAAGGCAGATCAAACGAGTTGATAGCTCCACATTGGGTTGCCTTTCCTCTAGCAACGACCAAATACTAAAACTATCAAACATCCTTTTTTTTTTTTTGAAATTTATTTGATTTTTTTATTCGATAAATAACCGCGGTTATTTCGAGCGATCGCTGCAGCGTGCAACAATGTTTTCACGCTGCGCACGAGTCGTGTGTGTACACAAGCGGTTGTTAATCGCGAATTTCCGGATGTATTAACTTCCTACATCACGGTCTTTTTTTATCTTTATTTTTTTTTCTCGATCCTCTTTGGCTTTGTTCTTTTTTGGTTGTCTTGCAACTCGAGCCACACGAAGCTTGGCTCCAACGTCTTAAACGTCAAATATATGAAGAATTGTTTTTTTTATTCATTACAAAATTAAATAATTCCCTTCGATGGTGAGATTTAAATTTATCTACTATTAAGTATATAATTATTTTTGAGCAAAGAAAAAAAAACGAGAAAAATGCATTTGTTTTGTGCTTGTCACTTTGAGAAATTTTCATTTATGCACATAATTAAATAGAGATCAAAATTATTTATGGATATCCCTTTAAACATTTAAAAGGCTGCGTCTCGAGCGATTTGCAAAGCTTGGAAAGAAATGCACACTGTGTTTCAGAGCCGGTTGGCTTTTGCATTTACAAAAACCATATACAGCAGTAAAAATAATGAAATAATTGAATAATCGTTATCGCGCATTGCTGTAATAGCTTTTCGTTTGGCTGAATATTCATTATATCATCCATGTTAATTTCTCAGTGTATCAAAATGTGCCTATTCTCATTCATTCCTAATCTTGCCTAGGCTCTGCCTGTTATACCCCGAACAGAAACAGCCTCTCAGGCCAAGATCCGGCCCGGATCTTCAAATAAGCGCCCGGATCAGGGTAAAATCAGGGGAATTTTACGGGTGTAATCACTATCTTATCCGGCCCGGACCTTGCCCGGAGTATAGTGTAAACATAACCCTTCGCGACATGATTGTAGCGCCATTAGTTGCTCAAAAGTCTGCATGTTTTAAGCGATCGGATGCAAGTATATACTCGCAATCGAATTGCTTTTCAATTCATACATATAATATAGTATGAATATTATGAGTAACTTTCAACAGTATATTGAATGTTGTATGATGAATAATTCTTTCAAAGCATTAGCAATCACAGATGCGCGTATTTTATCTACATAGACTTCAACGACATCATTTTCATCAAAACATCATTGAAACTTTCGTCAAGACTATCGCTTTTAATCATTTTTCAAACGATGTATATTCAACTTTTCGTCTATTCTTACTATTACAGAAATTACAGACGGACTATATTAATCAAATTAGACGAAATATATAAATCAAATTAAGTTGTGCTCGTGGTTCATTGCCAACTGACACTGTCAACATGTGCACGGTGTTAAAAAATAATATAATCATGCTAGCTGCATTCATAGGATTCAATCGCATAGTGGAGGTTATCTTCACACTATCCTCCGGGCAAGATCCGGGCCGGATGAGAACATGATTACCCCCGCTCTACGGGCCGGATGATCAGATCAGGCTTCAGTCAGGCTTTTTCTGATCGGGACAACACGGCTCCATAGCTCAGCTGGTTAGAGCGTCGTGCTAATAACGCGAAGGCCGTGGGTTCGATCCCCTCTGGAGCCAAATTTACTTTTGCTTTTTTTTTTCGGCTCACAGTTCACGTAGCGCTAGACAACTTCTCGTACCATCTATTGGTGGAGGCGCCTGTATCTGGCCCCATAGCTCAGCTGGTTAGAGCGTCGTGCTAATAACGCGAAGGCCGTGGGTTCGATCCCCTCTGGAGCCACATTTACTTTTTTGCTCTCTTCGATTCGAGCATCATTGACATCTTGATACAAAACAATGTATCGGACGCATAAATCGAATCCAATCGTGTATAAAAGTGCACACTGCACACGCCTGTGCAGCAGTCAAGTGCATCGGCCTTGTCATTGAGCACGTGCTGCTTTTAATCGACGACGGAATAAAAAAATTAACGGGAAGACGCAATGTGCGAGTATATACATTTTTTTCTCGCTCGCTTTTCCTCCGAATGACTTCTGGTTTAGATACGACTCGTTGAAAAATTCCTCGCTCGTTCCGTCGATTAGATATACAGGTGAATTGCATCGAATAGCGAAGCCGTATACGTATATACCTACTCTGCCACTCGCAACTTGCGACGTTGCAAGTTTGACTTCATTGCCGCGCTGAGCACATCGAGGTGTACTCGTTGTATAATACACACGATAAATAAACCTGCTCGTGACGATTCTTATAAGTCGGACGACACGAGCTTGCGCGCCGCGCGACATATTGCGCGATAAAACAGAGAGAGGAGTGCACGCACGCGATTACGCATTAAAGGCTTTAAAAAGAAGCTCTCTCTCTCTCGAGCAGGGGGTTGTGCAGCGGTGATGGCATCGCGGCACGCGCCTCTCGCCGGAAGTGGATTTATACGCGCGCCGCTCGTGCTTAATTTTGTTTACCGCGCGCACTCGACGACGAGTATTACCCTCTCTTCCCCCTGATTTACGCATAGCTAACGACCAGCCCTTTCCTTCCCGCGTACTCGTATTTTGTTACGCTTCTGGCGCTGGGCGATGTTTGTCCGCGGTTGTATGTTTACTCTGCTGCTTTACGTCATGTAGCTTAAAAAAATAGAAAATGAAGAAAATTAAACGTTAATGTATTATGAAAGTTAAATTACTTACTTGCATTTATTTTTAGATAAAAATGGAGGGTTTTCGGGAAATGTTGGGATGGATAAGTAGCTAGGTACTGGTTCACAAACAAAAAAAAACCTGAACAAAGTATAAAATTAAAATCCACGCCTTATATTATTGTAAAAATTTCGTACAAATCTTTGGCACATAATAAATAGTATATCATGATACGTGTGACTTGATGAGTCATAAGTATCATATACTTTTTTATAATACTATGAAAGTAAATACATCGCATAGATTGCGAGTAAAAACATAATCATAAAAAATACAAACAAATTCAAGCCTCGTTCCGCGCGGCAAAGGATGCAGGGACAGGCTGACTCGTTCTTCTCGCCTTCGACGCAACGCTCGTCTGAAAACTCTATTAGATCCTTTTCCTCGGTTTGCTCGCATAAACGAAGTATATCCTCGCTCGTCTGTTTTTCGGCGATTGTGCGACAAACGACGTAGGGCAGGTTCAAATTGCAGTGCCTCGTCGTGTACAGATCGGCTGCGAGTAATTCCAAGTGTAGTCTTATCAAGATATTGGCTATATGTCTCTTTGCTATGTGTTTGACGGGCCCGTGCTCGAATTCTTCGTCGTCGTCGAACGATGGTACGGAAAAATTCTTCACTTTCCTCAGAATCTGGTAACCCTCTTCGTAGCTCATCTGGCAAATTTTATAGAGCGAAACGTCGTCCGTTATCATTATGGCATCTAACTTTGAAACTTGAGACTCGCATGCATTGACTGTGTCTTTAAATATTGCATACTTAACGATGTTCTGTGGTATTCTCCTTTTTAATTTTTCTACTAGATTGAGCGCATAATCTAAAGCTTCAGGCGTAATAAAAAACTTAAATCTTTCAATGATGCAAATTCGATAACAAATTTCCCTGTATGCCAAGCATTCGTCTTTCCACTCGGCGCCGACGGGAATCAGATGTTCTACGTCATTCGCTCTCACTCTCGTCCAACATTTTATCATTCTGAGTCTGGTGAGTACGTTCATTTCGTAGCCAGCTGATTGCAACAGCTGCATCGTCTCCACGATGTTCAAGGTCAAAGGATAGTTCTTCAACTCGTTTGGCTTGAAACGCCGGCCAAACATTTTGCTCTCGTCCAAACTCTCCAGACTCGCGCCGTGCTCCAGGAGAACTTTAACCAGTTTGGCGTCGAAACGGGACGCTGCCAGCTGAAGAGGCGTGTCTTCGTGACGATCGCGCGCCTCGATGTTTGCGCCCTTTTTAACGAGCGCGTCGACGATTTCATCGGCTGGAGCTCTAACGTCGCAGAAACCATACGTAGAACGACACGGGCACAGGTTCAACCGAGCGAGGGCGTGAAGAGGTGTCGAGCCTTCGTGGTCCAATTGATTCGGACCAGCTCCATTCTCTAGTAAAAGTTTTACGATATTCGTACGCCTGTATTGCGCGGCGATGTGCAGAGGCGAGCATTTCCATGTGTCGACATTAACGTCTACGCCTTGTTTAAGGATACGTTCCGCCGTTTTCAAGTGGCCGTACGTGCAGGCTTCGTGAAGAGTCGTGTAGCCGGGCTCACCTGTGCAATCTTTTAGCGTTTTTTTCGACGAATACATCTCTAATGTATCTAAATACTCAACTGCTAGTTCGACGGGCGTTAATACTTGAAGATTTGGACGCGCTCGGTGAATACGTTGTTTTACATAACCATAAATTCTATATAGGTTTTTATTATAATGATACTCATCTTCGACATAGGAAAATTTCTCTAATGCATAACTTTTCGCGGAATTAATTTTTTCCCACGCGAACGTATTCTTGCAATTTTTGTATTTCGACTCCATATTGGGAAATAACTATTTATCAATAACCTTTGTTAATGACGAATTTTTAATCTAACACCGCAACACGTGGTTCGCTTTGATACACTGCAGAACACTTTTTTTCACTATTACACACTGTACACCAACGCTTGAGAAAACGATGCTTACAGCAGCACGCCGCTCTATGGACTGAGACGGCCATAGACGCCATGTGCTCGATTAAAAGCTCTTCGAGCAATTAGAAAGTTTGTGACCTGCGCAGTTGATTCAAACACTATTGAGAAGGCACAGATCATTCACTGGTCAGTTGATCAGTCAATGAGCCAGTTAATCCGCGTACTGAACTTTCACTAAAAAATAAAATAAATATCAAAAAAGAAAACCTTCACAGATGTAATTTTACATTCGAGCTCGTCGAAAGCGTAAACGCCAAAACGGAAGATGGCCAGTTACAATTCTCGTTGTGTTGCATTCATATAATATATATTGTATCTCACTCGTTCATGGTGTACGCGAGACGCCGGGAAAGAGAAAGAAATCAATGAGCAGTGTCCCCCAAGGATGTGAGCAGCTCGCGCAAGAACGGACGAGCGGATATATCCGTATATAATATTATAATATACAACACACGGAGCTCTGCACGCAATTGCGGCTGCAGGGCAAAACACACACAACAGCAAAAATGTACTATAATAATCGTTGCCGTACGCGCGCACACTGCTGCTGTTGTGCACATGCATATTATATATAGCCAGCGCACGTATATACAGCGAGTTGTGCTGCTGCTGCTGCTGCTGCGAGAGCGCCACTTTACTCGGAAGCGATTTCCTTGGCCAAGAACGGCAGAGAGTCTTGGAATCGATTATGTACATTACGCTATAGTACCTTCTCGTCTCTCTCTCTCTTTTTCTGCCAGAGAGAATTCTATATTTATTGTATATTTCGCGCGTAATGTAACAATTGCGTTGCGTTGCGCACACACGTATACGCGAGAGAGTCACGGATAGCATGAACAGCTATAAGCTCTCTCTCTCTTTCTTTCTGGACAAACTGGTTTTTCACCGTTTCTCGCGCGCTATTTTCACGCCCGTAGCTTAGAATCCTCTTATTCATATAAAATAATGTATTACGTGCACATTTAAGCTGGGGGGCTTGACCCAAAAAATCATTTCAGCGTATGCGCGCGATATACGTCGCAAAGCACAGGCTACCCCGCGCTCTGCATACATTAAAGGCGATAAAGAAACATTTGGTCCTTTCGACCTCTCTCTCTTTCTCCTACGGTATATACTCGTCGATCCGTAATATCTTGATCGGATCAAGGCTCGATTTTTCGTCCGACTGGGCTCCTAGCGCAACGACGACGACGACGACGTATTTATATACATTATATTATATGCGTGCGCGCGCGCGCGCAAAAAAGAACGAAACTCGGGAGTTTGCGTGCAGCAGCCCCCTCGTGCTCAGCGTACTCTCACGACGACGACTATACGGTCTCTCTTTGCGCTGATTCAATTTCCACCCGCGCGGGAGTCACACTACAAATCTTTTTATGCTCGCCGAAGAGGCAGGCACAAAAGCAGCAGCAGCAGCAGCAGCAGCAGCTCGCGGCAGATTGGGGTGGCCAATTTTTGAAGGGTGTCGAGAGCAAGAAAGAGAGAGGGAGAGAGATTGTGGAGAAGAGGCCAAAGTGCAGTTATAATATGTTAATTCCTGCTGCTGTCGCAGCTTTGTACCGTATACAGAAGTAGCGCATTCGATTAAGATCCTGGGGGATACATATATTGTTTCATAAATATGTAATTATATTCGCGTATCCTGCGCGCAGTAATTGCATTTTGGAAAACGCACGCAACATCGAATTACGCTCGTCAAGCGAGTTTCACAAAACGATTGTTATACCAGCGGTGGCTTCTGTTCTGGAAGATTTCGAGTTTCCCCCCTCGCTCCGGCACACAGTATCGTCATCGACACATGCGCCGGAGTACGTATTATACGTTAGACATTGTGGACACATTCGCTGGATGAAAATTAGTATCTAATCATTCGCTCCTTAATAACGCATCGATAATATTTAATAGAATTAGCTCACAGCTTGAAGATCGGCGGTATATCAACGATCGTTTATATTTATATATGGAATTCTCGTGTTACCCATTCTCTGACGCTTCGACGAGCTAATGAAAATCGATACGAACAACACACAAGGGGTTGTTTTCGTTTGCTCTCTCTCTCGTACTCTTCGATACTATATGTATAACGTATGGCGCGCGATGGTCCGTACATGTGCAACATAAACAATCGATGCTCGTGTATGTGTGTACACGAGCAGATGGAAACAATGCGTTTGTGTACACCTCATCATTTTATAAATATACAAAGCATCGCATGTGCATATTGCATACACCGTACGTATATACGTCACGTGAATCATCGCGCCGTCGCCGCATCATCGTGTGTGCAATTCTTTAGTCATCGCGTCGTGTGTGCGTTTAGAGACGCCGCCGCCGCACGACGCAACTCGCAGCATCTGCTGTTACTGCTAGAGGTTGTCGAACACGGGGCAGCATTATATTGATTTCTGGCGCGGAAAACTGCCGACGAACTTCTCTCTCTCTCTCTTTCCTAATCCTCGAGCCTCATCCCCGACATCAGTAGCAGCAACAGCAATAGCTTCTATTGTCTCCCTCCATCTACGTGGATCAGGATTCTAGATCTCTCTCTCTCTATTTTTTTGTCTACCGTCAGAAGTTGGCCATTTTTTTTATCGTCATCGTCACCCTTTCTACGTGCACGCGTGTCTGCATATGTATATCTAGGCGAGAAAGAAGAAATCTTTTATCCCCGGTCCTTCTTCTTCTCCTCTGTTTTTTTGCTCTCTCTTTAAAATACACGTACACGCGTCTCTCTCTCGTCCTGCTTCGTCGTAGTATACTTTTGTATGTATACCATATTCCGAGGTCTGCGAATATAGCCTTGAGAAACCGCCCCGCAGCTTCCTTCCTATTTGTCGTCGTGCGTTCGAGTGTGTGTATGTGTGTTTGTCTGTGCGAATATGAACATATTCACGGCAACAAAGGATGGACATATATTTTATTCCTGTACCTTGCGGCTGAGCAAGAGAGAGAGAGAGAGAGTGCGAGATCTCTCACTGGCTCGCGCGAACGGGTGTAGCAGAAGGAGTAGCAGTTCGAGGAGAGGAAAAAACTCGATTGTTTTTGAACCAAATGGGCTATATCTGTAAACTATATTTCCGTGAAGCTCGCACGAGACGTTTTTTGCTGAAACTCAACGTACTGTACGCACCGGCGTGTCTTTATCTTTGACATTAAAAACCTTACCTTAAGCGCAATGAATTGTAATGATGATTGAATTAGCCGATACATAATAATTACGAATATTATCATGGACATATCTAATAATGCTGATTTTTTTTCTTCTTTTAGGTAAGTCGATCACGAAGGCCGTTCATTATTTGTATCAATCGCTTCATCATGCAGTTGCGTAAGTAATGCGACGATGAAACGAAAATCGGAGCAAAATCGTAAATGCATTCCCGGTATATCCGATGTCATTAGTCACTCTCGCTTTGTAATTCAAACCGTTTCGCATAAAAAGTACGCTGATCCTGAAAACAAAGTGGTTAACTTTGATGTAAGCAAGTTATCAATGCGAAATTCATCGCATTTTTTTCTCTCTGTATGACTCCAAGAGCTAATAATGTAATTTCCAAAAAAAAGGAGTCCGTAAATTAACTCTAGCACGTCGTAAACCCGAAATCCGTTCCGTCCGTTTGTGCGCACGTTAAAATCTTGAAGCTCGCGCGCTTCGTCGACTTTGCAGCTCCGCTCTCGAGCGGGAATGACATGTACTGCGCGCGTGTGCGAGCATTCAGCCGCAGTAAAAGTTCACGGGCGTCGTTGGTCTATCTCGTCTAAGCGCGGATCGTTGTTCGGTTTGGCGAGCACAGAGCTCGAGAGAGATTCTAATCGGTCGCGCGCTCGCAGGGTGGGAATCAATCTTGACAGTTACACACGCGTACACACGGACAATCGAGGATTCGTATAAGCTCCGCGGGAGAGCGAGGGGGCGAGAAAAATAAAAGGAAAAGAAGGAAGGAACAAACAGAGCTCTAAATCTGCTGCTGTGCTTTCCCTTCGTTCCTTTATTTTGTTTTTATCTCTATCTCTTCTCGTTACTCCTCCTTCTCGTTTCGTTGGATAGTTTTGCTGATTCTATTGCGCAGGCAGCAACAGCAGCCGGGTCGTGTCTTTTTTTCTCCCCGCCAGTTTTGCGCGTTTCTTCGCTCGTTCGCTAGCTGCTGTCTGCATGCGCACATGCTTTTTACGATTTCTCGCAGCTGACGTTTAAAATCGAGAGGTTTTTCAATGGAGCGTATTATACGTTACATATACCAAGTATAGCAGCAACCTCACGCGATGCACGTAACTCTATATAAATACACCCGTTCTGCAAAATCCAACTCTTTATTATGAATATCCTCCAATATCCCATACACAACAGCAGCAGCAGCCGCAACCTCTTCAACTTCCTGCTTCCTCTCTCACGCGCTTCTTTGTCTCTATACACACATAAATGCGCCGAGATAGCGGTAAAACTTAGGTATATTACGAGGCGCACGTACTGTACAGTAAACGCGACGAGTCTCTTTCTCAGGCACATAGCTCGCAGGTGAAGAAGTCGCGTCGAGAGGCCCCCCCGACTTCGCGAGGCGAAATGCCATGATGCTTGCGCAGCAGCAGCAGCGAAATTAAAAACCCCGTTTCTCGACTTTGAAGAAAGAGAAAAAGATTCGATCGTCGTCGTTATTATCTCTCGTTCTCGCTTTGTGAGAAACGAAAACGATTCTCCACTCGTATGCCTTGAAATTATACATTGTATCGTATTACGATATACTAGGAGCATTTAAAGCTCTCTTGTACGGGTGGTGGCTTAAAACACATCATTATTGCGAGTGCGGGCTAAAATATCTCGCTCGTTTCGCTCGCGCGCGCGGAATTATTCTTATTAGCGCTTATTTACACGCGTGAAAGCATCAGTGGCAGCCGAACTATATGTATAAATATGAGTAAACACATATAGAATACGTATACATATAAGCGAGAGAAAAAGGAGGTGTATATAGGAAGGTGCGCGCGCTCCGGCTGTCTGGCGGCGACCCCCGAAAAGCCGTAATGTGTATATACACAGACACACGTGCGCCACACGCGATCGTGTATACGTACATGTAGCAGAAGCTGTGTAAATGTAGCAGTGTCGGCGGCGGCGGGTGCAAAGCATGCCGAGTATATACGGGCGGGAGCGTGCTCGCCCGGCTGTCCGCCGAACATCCTCCCTCTGCTGCCGCCGCCGCTGCTGACGCTGCTCCGAAGTAGCTGCGTTTCTCTCTTTCTCTCTCTACCTCGTTCTCTCTATGTATATGTATCGCGTATTCTCTGCTGTAAGTACAGCACAGCCACCACCACAACCACCAGCGGCACCGGCACCGCCGTCGACTGTAAATGTATAACGCGAGCGCCTATGGGTTGGCATGGGTTATAACACACGCATATATACACGGTATAATACGCGGCGCGCACAGGAGCAGCAGCAGCAGCAGAGCAGAGAGTAGCGCTTGTGCTACCCTTGGAACAGCGGCGGCAACATGAGAGACAGAGAGAGAGAGAGAGCGAGAACCGAGTATTGACCCGCTCGCGCGCGCGCGCTCGTTTATAGCATGGATATATATAATACGTACTAGAGCTAATTTTTTTTTCTTCCCTTTTGCGAATGAGCATTATAAGTTATACATACATGCCCCCCTGCGCTCGTGCAACTGTTATTATTATTATTATTACGTATAGCCCGTACTCATTGGCACCCGTCGTCGTCGACGTTGGTCGTCGAAGCGGCAGCGACACACGCGAGTATCGAAGCTTTGCGAGCGCCTGCCTCGTGTTCGTTGCGGCGTTTTTTTTTGCTTCTGATTTTAAAGCTCAGCCTGTATACGAGCGAGCTTTTTCTAAAGCTAATATATGTACGAGAGGTTGAAGCGCGGATACATACCAGCCGTATAAAAGTTTATATAGAGTGTATCGGTTTCGAATCAATTCGCGCGCGCGGGCCACAGACATTCACTTCTGAAAATAGATCCCAAGCAGCATCAGCAGCAGCCGATATTTGACCCGAATATTCTCTGTCTGTCCGCGCGCGTCGATTTTCTCTCCGGCGTTAATCCCGAGGAATCATCGCGCGTAGTCGTCGTCGTTGTCGACACGATGATATAGAAAAATAATCCTCCCCGGGAAAAAAAAAGATTCTTCGCCGATGACAATAGATGTATTCCACGTTATACGTACAGTCCGCGCGTCATCCGTGCAAGCTCGTAAAATCGCCGCGCCAAGCTTATAATGGTGTGCGTGCGTGTGTGCGTGTGTGTGTGTGGCAGGTTAAAGCCCCCCGAACGTTAAATACCCATCGCGGTATAGTCCTCCTCTCTCGGCATACCTCGCGCGTACCACCGAACGTTATCGTAGCAAGAGCGAGTCGACGCCCTCTCGGCTGTTTTCTCTGTCTACGTGCGCGCGTGCTTTAATAATACGCGTCGATTGAAACGCCGCGTATATATATATTGTATAATCGCCCCAGCTCTCCTCTTTCCGAAAACGTACGAGCGTTGAAATTTGATTAAAAACAAAAAAAAAAAAAAAAGGTGGAGAGAGAGAGAAAACTACGAAGCAACGCGTAAAAATCGCGACTCTCGAATCGACAGAAAAGGAAATACACGCGCAAAAAACAAAAAAAAATTGAAACGCTCCAGGCCTGTGCGTTGGCTGCGCGCGGCGCGCGATGAGGGAAAATATACAAACACTCGCGCACGCAGTTCGCAGGCGAGAGAGGGCCTCGTCTTGCCTATATATCCTCTCTCTCTTTCTCCAATACAGCGCAATTCTGTGTGTGTGTATATAAGCGTGTATAGATATATAATCGCGAACGAAAATCGATCCCACTTTTCCCTTCGTTCTCCCGTTTCTACGTCCGTTCGTTCGTGCCTGCGTCGTCGGCGCGTCGGAGGTCCTCGACACTGCGAATATGTATGTATTCTATATATCCCTCGTAGCGCATGCACGTATATATAGTTTGCCTCTGAGCTAGAGGTTATGTCTGAGAGATATCGGCGAGAGAGAGAGAGAGAGAGAAATATCCATCGAGTAATTGAGCAAAAAAGCTCTCGAGGAGCCTCGCGCGCGCGTGCGGAGATTGTTCTCACGCGTCAGATAGGCTCCATACGCTATTGCTGGGGGGATAGCGCCTCTTTTTTTTCTGGATTGCTCTAATTGTACGATAGATAACTTCGAGAGCTCGGTTGGATTTTAATACGAGCTGCTGCCGCGTTTAAAAATTTAATTGCGCGCGCCCCTGTGCGGTTCGTATCGATTGACGACGAGAACGACGACGAATCTCAAGCTCGCGTTCGCATAAACTTTCTCCGTAGTCTCGAAATTTTCGTATTATAATTCGCGAAGTAGGCATTCGACGGCTACATTATCGTTGCTCTCTCTCGGCTCAAAAGGCCCCACGTTTTGCATAAGAGTCAAAAAATTTTCATACCGAATGAACTCGGTAGCGGATCTCCGGGCATTCGATTATGCAGCAGTAGTAGTAGCAGCCGTCGTTTCCCTCTTATATTCCTTTGAGAAACTCTCGAGAGCACTGGAAAAATTAGCGCAATTCCTCGATGGCTAATTTTTTTTCCATCGTGCATTCGAACCTTCACTCCTCCCTCGATTTCCTTTTTTTGTTTCGTTCAATCTCTATCTCTCCGGCGAGGGGAGATGCAACGTGAGAAAGTCCGATGACGAGCGTCGCGTAGTGGTGGTGGAGTATCCACCCGCGCGCACGAGAGAGAGATGTAATTTGTCGCACGTGTCGCATTTGCATGGGATGAACAGTAACGCGTATAAATTTATATATAGAGAGAGAGACTCGCCGGACGAATAAAATGACGTCGACCCGATGCGATGCGCATCGACAAAAAGGAATCGATTTGAGGGAAAAAAAAGACTCTCTCTCACTCTCGAATAATCATCTCGTTTGTATTCATTTCGAATTCTTTCGACGAGTTTTTGCTTGAATATATTATATGCGTGGATATAATGCAGTGGACACAGTGGACGTTTATAATATATACCCACCGCACCGAAGCGTTGAGCTATGGATGTTGTCTCCGAATCGAAATTCAATTTTTCGTATAATTATTGCTACGCTTAATTTCTTCCATTATATCGTCGTCGCTCGAGTCGCTGTCGAGGCAAGTGTCGTTCGTGCGGCTATTATCGTCGCATACGTATGAATATTCACGATGTTATATTTATCGAGCCCGACGAATTATATACACGCGCACACGTATGAGCAAATTTATAATACGACGATATACATACCAAGACGAATCCATTATGCACGTGCATCCAAACTTTGCGCATTTGCCCCCTGCGAACGTCGTCTGAACTTTTCTTTTTTTCTTCTTTTATCGCTTGCACACGCCCGCCTCTCTATCACCCCGCGTCTTTTATTATCGGCTTTTTTGTCTATACCCAACGAACCCTGAGCACACACGCACACGCACAAACAGAACTTATCAATCGTTGTATTGTAACCTTTCTCGTTTTTTACTCGCTGGTCCACCCTCGCTGCTCTTCTATATACCGCGTACACGGCAGCAGCAGCTTTCTCTCTTTTCGTTTTACCATTATAGTGTTTGGGCGCTTAATGTATACGGAACCCTGCGCTGCGTATGGTTTAGGCGAGAGTCGCATTTTCCATTCGCGCGAGGAGGTGATATTATTATAGAGGCGTGGGGGGACGGGGGTGTGTGTGTGCGCGTGCGTGGGTGACTCGCCTCGCACTGCTCTCGCCGTGCCAACGGGAAATTTATTTTATCGGAATAATTAAAGCTCGGATTGCCGGGGTGTGCGCGCGCGTCTGAGTGTAGTCGATTGTATAATTTTACGCGCGCAAACCCGCGAAGAACAGCCCTCTCGCGCGGTACGCGAGACGAGAATTATTTCTCCCAAAGTATACCTCGGTAGACGGTATTGTATGTATGTGCAGTAACGTACGGATGAATTTTGTTTACTCTCCTCGTAGCCCGTTGTCTTCCACTTCGGTACAAATACCGGTTTTTCTTCATTCGTCTCATTCTCTCTCTCTCTCTCTCTCACTCGCTTTGGCTCGCTCGCTCGCGCCGTCGTACGATCGAGAATTGGGATACGAAAAAAAAAGAAGAGGGTGTATGCGCGTGCATGCGTATAAAACGTCTCTCTCTCTCTCTCTTTCGTCCTCTCCCGTGAGAATCCATTTTTTAAGAGAAACTACTATTTCGTCCCTCGCGCGCTTGTATGCGTTCGTTGGTACACGGCATAGAGCGGTGATCTCGTTAGCTCTCGTTCGGCTTTGATCTTCTTGTCTGCGCAGGCAAGGCCGACGCAGTCTGCTACTGGACACTATTAGTTCCGTATAGACAATTTATACTAGCCTCCGAACTCGATACGCGCCGATCTATGTTACACGAACTCGTTCCGTATACGCGGAAATCTATTGTCTCTTTCTTGCTCGAGACTGCGATGCAACTACTATATATGTATACTATACGACCGCAGGATAACGATGCGGCGAGACGAAGACGACGACGACGACTCGGTCGTATTCGTTCGTAATAATTAGCTCAGATGTACGAGGCAATCTCTCTCTCTCTTTGTTGTATGTATGACGATGCGATATATGCACTACTAACTCGTGTCGACGAAATACTATCGCTGCAGCGACGACGTTTCCGCGTACATAACATAATTCACATATCTCTCGCTATATAATGTATAGTCGAGTGATGTACCATTGGCGTCGATTGAAATGTAATACCTCGGATGCGCGCGCGCGCGCGCGTACGTGTATTTTTCGAGCTGTAAAAGCGATGCAAAGTAAAAATCAAAATCTCTAATTTTTAAAATTTTCATTCGCGTAAAATAACACGAGAAAACAATGTTTTCGATTTAAACAGCTTATTCATTTAATAAAGAATGCTTCATCGAAACAGAGACTACAAATTTCGTGCATCCGCGAGTGTCTCGTATGAGTCTGCTTGCTCGCTTCTCCTACGCCCACGCCCGCGCATGTGTTCGGATGCTTTCACCGATCACTTTCATCTCTCGTAGCTTCGTCCATGTGTTCTTTACTTTCTATCGAGCAATTTTTTCTAATTTTGGCCACCAGAGGACATCAGCGACGCGCCGGGTTACTAACCCGTGTAAAATATACATCTTATACATTCTACACTGCATCAGTTAACGTTACGAGGCCGAGGTGAAAGCAACGAGTGATTTTTTTGTGAAAAGCGACTCTTCGCGCGTAGAAACCAAACACGTGTTAACTCTCTGCATAGGTTATACCCATACCCACTGCATAGTAAATATTACAACGTGGTAGCGTAAATTAACAGCAAAGAAAGATCGCATCGACGGCAACGAGTGGTTAAAAGTCGAACATTTTTTCATTTCATTAGTTGCTGTGTTTCGTGAGTGTGTGCGTGTGTGTTAGTGAGCAAAAAAATGGCCGAAATTCAAGGCAGATTCGATGTGCTTGAACGATTGAAGAGCCTACGAGAAGCGTTGGTTTGGGAATCAGTAGAAGAGCGACAACGTTTTTTGAATGAGCTTTGTTCGATGATCACACCTGATCTCGTTATTTCTCATCTTGATTTGGAAAAAATTTTGCCAAGGAAAGAAATTGCTTTGCTTCTGATGGAGGCCGTGATTAGTGATCGCAGAGAATTCATCCATTTTGTCGCCCGCTCCGGCTACAAGGACCAACCCGAGATCGATAAATATGGCAATCCATCGCCACGTGGCTTCACAGCAATACATTATGCGGCTGTATGTCATAATGATTTTAATGATGGTTATTTCACAATACGTGAGCTTTTTCGAATCTACGATAGGTTTGATGTTAATTACAACACCGAGTCCGACCTGACTCACTTCCATGTGGCTTGCACGTGGGGCCTTTTTGACATTATTCAGAAATTCCTCGAGCTCGGACAGGACCCCAATGTTCTCGAGCAAAGCAAAAGGAATTCCCCACTGCACTTGGCTCTGTACAACGTCGCCAGTAGAGAAGTGATCGAATTGCTACTGAGAAAAGGCGCCGATGTCAGACTAGTCAATGCAGAAGGATCAACGCCACTGCATATCTTTTGCAAGAAATACGACAACGTGGAATTGGCACAGCTTCTATTTGATTTAAGCAATGAAAAACATCAGTTGTCGCAAGTCGACGTTCGAGATAAGTCGGGCAAGACACCACTACACTTGGCTCTGGAGCACACACACGAAAATGTAGCCGAATTTCTGCTCCGAAAGGGGGCAGATCCGAACCTGGCCGATGCGGAAGGATCGACTCCTCTGCACAAAATTTGTCAGTATTTTCAGGATGGCTATGAGACGGCGGAAATGTTGTTTCGTATCAGCGCCGAAAAAAACCAGGTGGTGTCGCTCAACGCACTGACTGAGTCGGGTCAAACACCGCTGCATATCACTCTTTCCCGGGAAACTCTGGACAAAGATTTGGTCCAATTACTACTAAACGAAGGTGCCGATCCGAGACTATTCAATGCAGAGGGATTAACACCACTCCATATCTTTTGTAAGAAATACGACGACGTCAACACGGCGAAGCATTTATTGGACTTGAACAACGAAAAACATCAGTTGGCGCAGGTCGACGTCCAAGATAATTTGGGTAATGCTCCGTTACACTTGGCTCTGCAGTACGGACACAAAAATACAGCCGAGGTGCTGCTCCAAAACGGGGCGAATCCAAACTTGACCAATGCCAAAGGATTTACTCCTCTTCACAAAATTTGCAGGTATTGGCCCGATGGCTACGAATCGGCGGAGATGTTATTTAGGATCAGTGCCGAAAAAAAGCAGCTGGTGGCGCTCAACGCATTGACTAAGTTGGGTCAAACACCGCTGCATCTAGCTCTGTCCCAAGAAACTCTGGGCAAACATTTGGTCCTATTACTATTGACAAACGGTGCCAATCCTAATTTGGCTAATGCAAAAGGATTGACTCCTTTGCATATTATTTGCCAAAGAAGGGAGTACGCTGACTTTGTGGAGCTGTTCTTCAAGATCAACGACGACAGGCAGCAGACGGTGCGGGTCGACGCCCGAGATAAGTTGAACCAGACACCGCTACACTTAGCTGTGCTTCACGACAATCAGACTGCAACCCAAGTTTTGCTAAGAAGAGGAGCCAATCCCAATTCAACTAGACCAGGGGGATTGACTCCTCTGCATATTATTTGTCAGAATGAGAACAGAGAGGACTTGGCGAAGCTATTCTTCAAGACTTGCAAAGAAGTCAATCGGGTGGTGCAGGTCGATGCGAAGGACAAGGAAGGACGCACACCGCTGCAAATGGCCGTAGCAAATTTTATGCCGGATACGGTCGACGTACTCTTGGATAATGGCGCTGATTTGTCCGGCTTGGTTCTCGCCGATATGTGTGAGTTTGGGCCGAAATTCGAAAAGCAGCTTGAAAAATGGTGTAGTTTTGCAGTGAGATTTGCGTCTGGCGCTTTGGCCATGGTCGAGCGTCTCGAAAAAAGAGGATATCCACTGGACCGAAGAGACGCCCTGATGATCATGAAATTGTTCGCTAAATACCAATTGTTCGAGAAGTCGTTGAATTTTCAAAAATCTTGGCACGACGACGTAAAGTTCGTGAGCAAAGCGAAAGACATGAAGATTATTCCAAGTATTTCGCTTCACGATTTGATCCAGCTACCACCTAAAGAGGCGGCGAGACAACTCACGTATCAGGACTACTTCAATTTTGCGCGTTCGGAAAAATTAGGCAAATTAGGCAAATTAAACAAAGTAAGCCGCATAAGGTTTGTCCGGCCTTGTGTTGCTCATCTGTGTGAGAAATTATCGAGAAAATTTTTCCTGCGATGCGCAATAGATCCTTTTATGGAGTTGACGCACTACCGACTGCCGATTCTCTGCTCTGACATGATCATCGAGCAGCAGACGAACAAAGATTTGTGGCATATTTGCTTGGCGAGAGAAAAGAAAAGCAAACTTTAATGGCGATGGGCATATTTGTCGCATTTTTTTTTTGTACAATATCGTTTTAATAATAAATAAATTGAATAAAAATTGAATTCATCAATTGATTAAGATTTTTTCTATCCCTCTCTATTCGTCGTCCTTAATCCATTGCACGGCGATTGGCAACTTTTTGTTGTTGTTGAATTTTTTGAAAATTCATACCACCCGTATCGCGACGTAGAAGGGGTTATTACGATTTAAGCTACGGCGATACAACTCACGCGCATATCCAATGAGGCTCGTGATTTACGATCTCTCAAACACATACATTGTAAATCGTATTAAATGTATATTCGAACGTTTAATCCATTCTAATCTCTCGAATCTTCGAACGTACGAGAGGTGTCGGCCGTGATATATGTTTGTTCGTGTCTTTTTTATGCCTCTTTTCGAGCTTATTATTCACTATTTATACGTTAACTTTTATTGAGATCGGAAATATTTGTTGTTTCTTTTTATCCCCGTGTGCGCGCGCGTATGATTTATCAGTTATGATAGTATTCAAATCATATTAAAATCAATCATTCGAAACCTACGAATAACACAGTGCTTCGATGCTAAAAGTAAGCTGCGTTTGACCAAAGGCTCGCGTGCGGCATTAAAAAAAAAACATTAAATACGGAGTGCATCGTTGAGCGGCTAAAATGTATTTTTAAAGCGGTCGAATGTGCGAATGCAACATTATTATTATGATTATTATGGTGTACACAAATGCGTGAACCGAATTTATTGAAACTTTTTAAAAGGACCGACTCTCTTTCGGAAAGGCTATCTTTAAATCATGCAGCCATCGGTCGATGCTTCCCGAAGTATGAATGTATACGGACGATTACCATGAAGCCTTTTTTGCTCGACCTATGGCCCTCTCTCGAGATGAAAAAAAAAAGAAAAAGAAGGTCCGAGCGTTGAAACGAGTGACTGATATACCTGCGTCTAAAGATTCTTCCTTTCAAATTGAATTTTGTGAAAAATATACGACTCGCGAATCATTTGCGAGTTTTTTCATTCACAATATACGCGGCAATTACTTTTATGCGTTGCGTATACAAAATATGCCTATAACATCGACATTTATGGCGAAAATATACTTTATGCTCTCGTTTCACCCCGCGACATCGTAATATATAAGTACATATATTTATGCTTTTATTCTTTTTTTTTTAGTTCTCGTACATATATACACACACACTCGCGTTATTTTTTCCTACGTAGCGGCGCCCTGGACTCGTTCCTTTCATCCCTCTCGCAGAGAGAAGTATACACTATAATATGTATGGGAGTTTTGGGGGGGTCGAAGAACCGGCGAGAGAATATTTCATACGTGTATCCGAGACTCGGAGAAAAATAAAACTCGCTCGCTCTCTCTCGTTCGGGTGCCTCGCGTATACCTTTTTCCTTCCTTGTTCGCGCGTCGGTGCGTCACGTATGCGTGCGTACTCGCACGGCTGTATACGTATATATAGAGTTTCACAAAAGAGGACGGAAAACGGCGGTTCAGGTTGAATTAAATTGAATCCAGCGTGCCCTGCGTTGTATATATCGTACGTCAACTTTGATCGCTCGATCGTTTTTTCTTTCTTTTCTTTCACGGGAGCTGCTGCTGCTGCTGCTTTTATTGCTTTTAGCAGCAGCTAAATAAATCACAATGTTTAACTCGTAACAAGCAGCAGTAACAGCAGTGCAGTGCAAGTACAGTGCGCAAAGAGCCACCTTGCAATTATTTAATAAAGAAATTTTTCTTTTTATGTCGTGCGAGAGAATTTCCGTTTCGCTCTCTCTCTCTCTCTCTCTCGCAAAGCGCATTCGCATTGTGACGAGTTTTGACAGAGAGGAGGATGAGAAGAAGAAGAGGTTGAAAAAAATTACCCAGAGTCGAAGGAAACGGATGCCAAGTTTTCTCTTATACTTTTGTGCGTGTATGCATTTGCGGCTTGCGACGTTATTGAATGCGAAACGATCATAATACCCATAACTCGTTCGTGCGGTTCTGTAATTTGAATCATCGGCCCAAATCGTGGCTGAAATTCAAATGTATATAATAACACCCGCCGTCGTCGCTGCTGCTCGGTCGAGCTGAAAAACGTCAACAATACACACACACACATAGCCGAGCTCTCGGATAAGATACGTAATATACTGTAGCACAAGAGCTCAAGAGAGTTCGAGACGCACAAACTCAGCCGCAGAGAAGACGTCCAGCTGGTGAATACACTGCGCGTCTGGTATACATAACGCTGTATGCGCGAAGCAGCTGCCCACATCCGGCCCTTTTCTTCCTCACTTTATTCCGGAGCCCGAGCGATCTTTATATATATACATGTTGTTTGCCGGAGCATATGTGCGCGCCAAGTACATCGGGGCTATATAATAATGTAATATAATGTACACATACGCGCATCAAGGGGTGGAGCTCAATCAAAGAGAAACTTCTTTTATTTTATTTTCTGTTTTTTTTTGCGCAATGTTTGACTTTCCAATGGGGCGCATCATCTTGATTTTTCGTGTTTCGGGGGTTTCTAATGGGAGGATGTAATGCATATAATGCGGTTCACCGAAGTGCGCTCCGCTCGTCGACGATGATTGATGCGAAATTTTGAGAGCTTAATTAGCTGTGCCGCAGTTGTTTTCTCGAAAATCAAATAACGTTTTTTTATTTCTCACGCGCGACTACCTGTTAATCCTCTTTTTATTTGGCAAGCGTTTCGTTAACGACAACACGGCCTCCCGTGTTACGCGCCCGAGCTCATTGAAGCTTGCTTTTTTTTCAGTGCCCGCAGAAACGCGCGCGAGATTTTTATCGCGTTTATATTAACCGGGCGAACGAGTCGCGTCGCATCGCGCGACATACGGTACTCGCGTACAATTTACACAGCTCAAATTCTGCGTTTTAAACGCGAGATAAGTAATAATATGAGTTCTCGAGTCAAGGATTGGTATTTACCATAGTATAATATACACGCGGTTATAGCCTCGTAGCGTAAGATTGTATTCCTCGGAAGTGCTTAATGCCGCGAAAAAAAATAATTAAACGCGACGATATCTGCGCGACACGATCGCAACAACGGCGAGGAGTAGTATATAGTCTCGGAGGGTACGCGCGAGCTTTAAGTGAATAATTTTTATATTATCGCGCGGTAGTAATGCCCGCGTGAACACGCATACATTTACAGAATGTAAACTGCGGTCTTGGGGTGGCTAGCGTAATGAAAAACGCGCTCTATGCGTATGCGCGCAAGAGTCCGCGATAAAAATCTCCTTCTAGAAAATGATGCATTAAATGTACAATCGCGGCCGTCGTGCAGCCAGGGGTCATAAACGGAATCTCGTTTTGATAAAATAATCACGTTAAGGAACGAGCTCGTGTACGGGAAAAAAATTTGCCGAAAACGAGATACGAGACTCGGCTTTTCGTTTCGCGCACTTTTTTCTTTTTCAAGGAGAGTGACGTCGTCCTCCGCGCCGCGCATTTCTACGAGCGCAGTCGAGAATCCCGTATTGACCTCGAAAAGCCGCTGCTGCAGGCCATGCACATTACGTATACAAAAAAATTCAAATATAAGCGCGTCATTACGGATGAAGTCGGCCCGATGCATTCTCTCTCTCTTTCTCGTCTCTTCGGCGTCGTGCGGATCCGCGCAGCCAACGTCTTCTCGTTGCGTGTGCCGAGCTGCGCGCACACACACACACACACTCACACACATTTGAACGAGACGTATAATGCGCGCAGAAGGTGCACAGGAACGAACGGGAGAATGAGGGAAAAGGTGGTCGCGTGCCGGATTGCGCTTCCTTAAAAAGAGTGTACCGCTGCACCTGCGTTTTTTATATATACTCATATGTATACACGCATGTACACACCTTTATCCTTACGACTCCTCTCATTCTTTCTCTTTTACAAGCGCAGATTTCCGTTGTTATTGTTAGTATTATTTTTTTTTTTCAATTTTATTATCGCTGCTTCGATAGATGTAGACAATAGTATATAATAAATGGTAGCGAACAAGTCAGCTGCTGCTGCTGCTGCTGCTGCGGAAGATATAAATTAATTCGAGGCTCGACTCGCCTCGTATATATTTTATATCGTATACAATTATAATCGAAATTATTATTATAGCCCAGGCTAGTTTTTATTTTATCGTCCAGCATGCACACGTACACACAGCCTCGTTACATATCGTTAATTTGTGAAAACGATTAAAAAATAAGTCCGTGTCCCCGTGAGACGATTATTAGCATGCCGATGACACGAGTTAAGGTATATAACAAAAACAGGTGAAAGCCACTGCTCAAAGTCAATATTCCGTCAACGCCAAACGTGAAATTTGCAAAATTAACCGCATTTAAATGCGATACCCTTCCGAGCAGCGCCATTGCGACACACTTTTAAGTATTTTTCCTTACCTCCTCCTCCTGTTCTTCAAAATATTTCAACGGTTGCAACGGTCGTCGCCGTACGTTATACAATAAATAAAGCTATGCAGCTGCGATTTCTCGGAGGCGCGGAAAATAAATTACTCTCACTCTCGGCGAGGAGTAATCGCTCGGCTCGATCTATCGATGCTCTACTGGCGATACGTATGTTTTTTTTCTCCTTCGGATGTTTTACATTTTATTATATACGCGAACGGAAAAAAAATGCAATTCGAATCGACGGTTTTTCAACCTCGCTCGCTCGCTCGCAGCTTTTTCATCTTCTCGTTCGCGCCCAAGATTTACCCACCTGCTTGTGCTGTTGTTCGCTACACGCAGACGGGGCTTGCATCTGCTGCTGCTGCTCCTTTTCTTTCAAGCACCTGCCGCGCTCTTTCGCCTTCGCCAAAGTGCAATATTTATCGACGGGGCGCGTGCCACGCATCGACGAATAATTATACCGATCGATCGTTCGCGAGTACACACAGCGTTCGACCCTTTTTCTCCACGATAATAATGATGGTTATTAACGTTCGATGCTGGAACAAAAATGCTTTTCAGAAATGCATCGAAAACTCTGATTACGAATGTAAAAAAAATGCAGCTGTGCAGTAAAAAATTTCCATAACGAAAGATCCTGCCAACCGCAATCGTAACTCATCTCTCGGCCTCTCTATCTTGCTGCCTTTCGACCCGCAAAATCCCATCGACCGTAATAGAGCCACGAGGCTGTGTCGCGCTCTTGCACCATCCTCGCGAACGGTATACAAAAGTGCGCCTCGCTTCGTAATTTTTTTTCTCTCTCGTTCACTGCACATCGTGTCGCAAGCGCGATGGCAAGAACACAGAAGACGTTTCGCGGCTGCGGAAGCCGGGGGAATGCATTGTATCGTACTTACGCACGCGTTGACGAAACTTTTCGCATAATCGAATGTGTTCGTTATTATTCTTCGATCGTTGCAAATTTACGGCCGATTTTTTGAAGCAATATATCGCGGAATATATACCATTCGCAGTAACCGCAACGTCGTCAGTTGTTGGTTGCTCTTTTTTTTTTTCAATTTACAGCCTACGTTTTTCCTCGAGTGTATACCGCAGCGATTGCGCGCTGGCAATTTTCGAGCTTGGAAATCTCTCTCTCTCTTGCTGCGTTGCTATAGCCAGAACAAAATTATACTCTATATTCTACCGAAAGTGTTTCACTCTCTTGGGAGTGAAGGAGAGAGGTAGAGAGAAAATTGAAAATGCTCCGTGTATACGGTCGTTTTCCAGGCCTTGCGAAAGACCAAGGCTTTTCCCTCTTATTAATTTCTTGTATATATCTATCCAGTTGGCTATTTTTATCGTCTGTATAGCGCAGCTCTTAATCAAATAGTGCGCGAGCACTTAGTTTTTGGAAATATACTCCGTGCACGGAGAGATTAATAGGCGCACACGATATACGCGGGGCTTAATTGACTTTCAAATTTAATTAAGGTGAAGTTAGCGCATGCTGCTGCACAAACAAACATATAGATATCTCTCTTTCTCTCGCTCGTCGCGCCGAGTGCATACGCGCGCCCGCGCGGCTTTTACAAATGACGCAACAGACTTAATAATCGCTTATATACCCATGTACTCGCACATCCCCCTTGTAATACGTGGAAAAAGTCGGCGTAACGTTTAATGCATTCTCAATTATCGCCATAATTTACACTCTCGTCTTTCTCTCTGCTGCGTGTGTGTATATACCTTAGATTCGATCTTTTATCGCGTCGTTAGAATCGTAATACTCTCGGCTTGTGTAGTTGTTGCGTTATAAGACCATGTGTCAAAGTCAATGCTGCGGATAAATCATGCCGCGGATTTTCCATCTCTCTCTTTCTTTCTCGCGCGCGTTACACACGGTGTGCGCAATATTTTCCGTAGAAAGTGAAGGGTATCCAGCGCGTATGAGTGAGCGAGTATATGCGCGCGTGTGTGGGTTTTGCGTCTTGTTTATTATTACGGAGAGCTCGAAGCGAAGTCACGCGCTAGCTTCGGCCTTTTGTCTATTGTTTTTTGCCTCGTGCTATGGGCCACTCGATAACAAATACAGCTTATGTAAGGGACTTCCATTGTTGTACACATTTTTATGAGCACCGAACTTTGAACATTTTTAGGCACGTTGAGTTTGGTAAACAACAAGTCATGCTGCACTTCTCTAATTTTTCGAGGTTGCTGTACTGCCCATGCGCACCGTGGTCCATCGAAAATATGAAACCTGAAATCTTACGACAACAGTTTAAATGTATCAAATGCTATGTGTAGAACATCTGTAACACCGTAACAATGTATTTAATTGTTTTTGAGTATCCACTTTCAAACAGGACATTGAAAACTTTCACAGCCTATTATTGTAAATAAATAAATTAGAAACATTGATTCCTGCTATCAACCCTTGAAGTTTCACTTCAAAAGTACACGCACACCGTGCAAAATCATCCTCGTAACCGTTTAAACATCGTATGTGAAACGTGCGCGTCGCGACAAGCGCGTTACAAAACTCGCGAATACTTAAACGCACGCAAAAACGTCGCGCATCGTCGTCGTCGCGCCTCAAAAGCGCCATCGATCTTTTTCGAGCGTTTCATTTTTCTCGACTCCGCAGCTGCTGCTTTGCGTCTAATGCACGCGTACTCGGTAATGTGCGTGGCACACAACATTGTGTCACCATAGCTTTCGGACTTGTCATTTACGAAGCGCATTACGGTGAACTAAGAGTCAATTACTTTCACGCGCACGTCTATGCACGTATGTTTGCTTTTCTTATTGCGCAACGAGTATGACGATAGTTGCACAATTGCACTTTCGTCGTTGGCTGCTGTTGCTATAGTACCAATTATGTATACCCGATCGCGAGCGATTAAATAAACATCGGAGCTAGAACTCGCAACGGTCGATTTTTGCCTCCCTGAAATTATAACCACGAAGCGAGGTAAGATTTTTGACAATCACCGCCTCGAAAGCGGGTTAACGAGCTTCGATCGTACGTATATATAGTTTTGTAAGCGTGCACGTGCGTATAATAGTCTCGACTATTGTTTTGCCAGCCACATATAATATCGATTGTAATTCGAAATCAGTGTTTGTCTTGCAAAAGCTCCGAATGCGTGTGTATCACAATAGAAACGAAGACGGAGAGAGAAAGAAAAAAAGCATTAGCATACATTGTTATTCGCGCAGCTCGTATCCATGAAAATAGATGTAAATGTCTCTCTCTCTCTCTCTAATCTATTATCTATGTGGGTCAGTGATTCCAACTGCAAGACTACTGTACGTAATCGGATACCCGAGTTCGTCGTGAAAAACATAATTACGTAATAAAATTAATTAATTAATTTTAATGAAACTGCGCGGTGTGCTGCCGCACGCACCGCGATATGTCATGCGCCATGCAAGTACGAAATTGACAAAGTATAAGAATTACCCGATATACAGCTGAGATAGTTGCTGCACATACACACGTATATATTACGCGGCGAATGTAGGTCACGATGAAATCGTTTGTCTTCCTACTACATAGTGTACGTCAGTGTGCGTCTATATACGAGTATGGTGCAAAGTCATAGTTCGCTTTCGCTTATCGGCCGCGCAGCACATAATAATAAATGCGCGCGCGTCAGAAAACGCGCGGGTGGAAACTCGACATATGAGTTGCGCAATTCGTCCGTCTCTCTCTATAACATTTCTAAGCTATTATATATAGTGGGTAGCGGGGCACGAAGAAGGGGATATTTTTCTTCCATACGGTGACTTGGAAAGTTTATCCTTCCTTGGTCGGGACCGGAGCTTGTCGTTGTTGCGACGTTGTACCAATCAATCGAACCGTTTTCGTCTGATGCAAGCTCTCTCTGTCTCGCATAGCACGGCGCAGCACTGCATGCATAAACGAGCGTGGCTGTAAATGGAGTTCGTGTATCTTATATCGTTATTATTGTTATTATCGTAGCGGAAGTCGACGGTCGTTAAACTCTCTCGCTCGCTTTTTTCGAGCGATCGACGAGCTTTGATGACAGCTAGCAGAGAGAGAGAGACGAATTGTATCGCTCTCCCGGTATTATGTACACGCGCAAGATGGGACCGATTGTCCTCTCTACTGCTGCTGCTGCTACTGTCATACGCAGCGCTGCGTGAACAAAGTTTTCCGGAGCACGAAAAGCCCCCGCACGAGTGGCGCGAGCATTTTTTTCTTTCTTGCCGATACTTTCTTTCTTTATTTCATTCGCGATGATCTCTGCCGCTGCTTCTAGCTAAGCTCAGCGAGGCTCGCGCGACGAGAGAGAATAAAATGCGATATTTAACGACGACAAAGCGCTGCTCTTGCGTGCGGATCATCGAGATAGACAAGAGAGAGAGAGAGAGAGAGAGAGAGAGAGAGACGGAGAGCAGTGTACGAGTATATAAAACATCTTATTACAACGGCCGCCTGCAACAATGCGCTGCTGCTTATAAGGTCTTATGTACGCGATGCGTGCACGTATACGCAGAGAATGAAACTGGAACGCGCGCAAAAGAGAGCTTAATATTGGCTCGAATGAGCCTTAGTCTGTATGTATAACAGCGCGTAATACTTGGAGCTACGCACACACGTACACACGTTGCATCTCTTTCTCCCGAGTTATTTTATATTATGTCCCGCGCTCGGCTGAAACTTTTTCTTCCTCCTCGACGCACTCTCGGTGTTCTCTTTCCTTTGGCACTTGTAAGCGCTCCGTATACATCTCGTACGCTTCCCTTCTCGTATCGTATACGTGCTCGCCGACGACCTCGAAAAAAAAAAGAAAAAATTTAAAAGGAAAATCAATTACAATGACCCGAGCAACAAAAATTACAATAAACGTATAGTTGTCGGCTCGCGCGCGTGTCGCATAATACAACGCTGCGAAAATTCAATTTCCGCGAGAATCGGAGCTGCATCGAGCGCGCAGCTCGTACCGCGCCAGCTGATGTGTGTGTACGTGAGAAAAGAAGACGGACGGATTCGGACGACGACAACTCGCGTACTCTACATACGTATATATAGCGATAGCGCGAGAGAGCGCGTCATCGTCCTTGGTGAAGCTAAACTCAGGGCTGGCCTCCCCACCTATATAATTCGCTGTACCGCTACTTCGCGTTCGCGCGCGCGCGCTAACATTCGCTCGCGGGAAAAATGCGCTACGCTAGCTGGAAAAAAAAGGCCTACGTTGGCACGTGTGCCGCTGCACAACATGCATTTGCAACAACTGCAAGGCTACATGCTGCTGCCGCTGCTGCTGCTTGCGCAATTGTTGTGTGTGCGTATGTGCCTAGGTGCCGCTTGTTTCTCGTTCTCTATCTCTTTTTCTCGTGCGATACGTAGCGCTGGGCTCTATACTTGTCAAGTGCATTGAGTAGTAGTAGTAGTAGTAGTAGTATTATGTGCACGCGTGTTATCGGGCGCTGGCGGTAACCGGGCTCTCTTGGATTTTCACGTCGAGGTGAGAGAATTTGATCAACGACGACAGGCGCGAAAGCGAAAATGTATAGCGATAATAATTGCCGAGCATCAGTATACGGAGATCCGTTTGTATAGCGGCGCGTGTGCTCGATTCGAGAGACGAGTAGCTCTGGTGCTAGATAAAAAATCCTCTCGTCAACGCGTTGCTCGATATCAAGTTTTTGTAAAATTTTCAATTTCATTCATGTTCTGCGAGTCAGGTTGCGATCTTATCTTTTTATTGAACGAATAAAATTTATTTGCAAATTGTATAACGACATTTCGTGTATCCACGTGACTGATGTACATGTTTTTTTTTCTTCAGGGCGACAAAGGCTTTCCAGCAGGTGATATGGGTGGATCCGAGTTTCTCGCGCGCCTGCGAGGTCCACTTGCGGCTCGGTCTCATATTGAAGGTACATAATGACTTCGAGGCCTCGCTGAAGCATCTGGGATTGGCGCTCATCGACGTCGCGTCGCCGTCGTCGCTCACAAAAGTCGAAAGTAAGTACAATGATAAAATGGATGCAAACGTGCTGTGTGCGAGAAAATGTAATTCATAAGAAAGCGGTCATTTCATACAGATTCTTCGAGTGGAATACAGCGAAGGTCTTGTTGTGTTTGTCTGATTTTTTTTTATATAATACATACTCGTCACGCACCTGACACGACCGATCATCGATCCTTACTAATCGACTCTTTTTTTTTCTCTCTCGTTTGCCAATTGCAGTTAAATTTCACATAGCCCACGTGCTCGAGCTACAAGGCAAGACCCGCGCGGCGAGGGACCAGTACGAGGCCATCCTCAAAGAGAAGAACGTTCCGTTGCACTTGAAGGCAGATATATGCCGTCAGTTGGGTAAGTGGAGAAATATATTTTTGTACACACACGCGCACATTACTATTATTATAACGCAGCACGTGCAGATATATATCGCATGTGCTACGTTGTGCTGTTCCCCTTTGACGCCGTGACATATTTTCATTATTATATATATTTGCCGCCGGCGGCGGCGGCGGTCGAACGCGCGCGAGTAGCAGCACTGCTGCGCCGCCGCCATTCGCGAGCGTGAGAAAAAGGGTTTGTGTTTACTCTGCAGCAGCACCACCACCGACCTATATGTGTACTCGGTGTTATGATCGCAAACATATCATATACATGTACATAGAGAACTCGCTCGACGAAAGAATCTCGTAAGGGTTTTTCTAATGCAGCAGCATTCTAACATCGAGAATAGAAAAATTTTAATACAATAACTGAACGTCAGCTGATACCGTGTACACAAGATGTTCGATTCCACATGCGACTTATTTATTTTCTCGCTGACGAAAGTCTTGCATTATTCTGACCTATATCCGCGCGTCTACGTAGGGATTCGCTCGATTTTTTCTTCTTCTGCTTTTCTTTTTGTACTCAAAAAAGTCCTCTGGCTCTTCCTTTCTTCGAGCTTCCATTATTTCGTACTTCTTTTCTCTCTCTCTCTCGCTTTCTTCTCTTTCTTCGCGCTGCGTGTATACGAAACGAACGAGACAGCTCGCGTTCTATTCACCCACCCGAGAGAGGTCTTTTCACGTGTGCGTTTGTGTATGTGTGCAGTCTATACAGAGAGAGAGAGAGAGGAGTACGCGCTCGGGGGAGATTTTCTTTTTGTAATTTTATCCATCGCCATCGATGCAACAACGATGGAACGACGCCCTCCGCACGCGCGCCGCGTTGTACGTATATTACACGAAGAAAGTATAAAAACGGAGCTAAAGAAAGAAGCACCCGAGACGAACTTCTTTTTCTCCTAGACGCGCGCGTCGGTTTTACAAAACTTTACTCGTGCTTAAAATAGCGGCCCTTGTATGTTGGACGAGCAAAAAAAAACCTCCGTACAAGCAAGCAATCTCGCGTGTTTTCTATAAAATGTTCGCGAATTGAAAATCGAGCGTGTAATAAAGTTGCACGCGCGCACGCAGGACCATACCAGACGCGCGCGTCTATCGATTTATTCGATGTCCGTCGTCGTCGTCGTCGGATAGCGTACAAAGTCTCGAGCTACGGGTTTGTGCGCGTTCGGCTTTTGCTCGATTGGGAATCGATGCTTTTGTGCTTGTACGAAGCTCGGGTCCGAGCAGGGAGTAGGAGTAGTAGTAGCAATCCAGTGTTGTGCTCCACGGGGATGAAATACGTGCGTTGGACGACGACGACGATGACACTGCATCCGATCGCTTGGAAAATACACAAGACGTTCTTTTTTTATCTCTACCGATTATTTCGTAGTTAAATTCACGAGCTTTCGAGGTTGGAAGAAGGAAAAAAGTTTAAATGCCCGCAAACTCCTACATTTGATACACATAGACCGCACATCGACACTTGCGCAAACGTCGCAACGTCGCCGTGCTCGGCACGACACTCCCCTCGTGAGTTTTCAAGCCTGTTATATCCTACGTTTCTCTACGCTACATACATACATAGCATTGTATAACAGTCGGTCTGTTGTTGTCCGGAGCGTTTTGTGTGTTTATATACGTGCGAGTGCGTGTGCACGTACGCGTACATACGTCTGTGGCAGATGGTCTGGCATCGACGTCGCGTCGTCTCGTCGTCTCGTGGCTGCGTTTTTCTTTCACCACCAACACCACCACCATTTAAATGCTACCCTGGACTCTGTAGGTTTTTTTTTTAAATTTTTTTTTTCGCTCTTGTCACCGAAATCGAAGACGCACGTAGAGAGCAGCGGTGACACTGGTAGCATTCGCGAAGTCGTGCGTGCGTAAATATCGCGTCGTCGTCGTCGAAGGGGAAAAGTGAATTTCACGGTGGCAAATCGAGAATTTACGACAAATGCGCGCGCTCGCTCGCTGAAAATCGATTCGGAGAGTAGCGTTTGAGAGAGAGAAAAAAAGCGAGTACTCGAAACAAAAACAAAAAAAGCTCCGCAAGCGCAACCGCACGTATGGCAAAAAGCACGTGTTCCTTATTATATACCGAGGTGGCTGCATCGGAGCGCGTGTTTATTATCTCGCGAAGCGTCGCGCATATACAATAGACATACGCACGTAAGGCGTATGAGAAAGCGAGCGAGTGAGACAGAGACCCCCCGCGATTCTACCGCGTGCGCGACCCAAATATTTTCACGAGAAAAAGACGTCGAATGCCAAGAAAAGACAAATTGACGCTTTTCGTCGTATCGACGCTTTTTTTCCTCTCGGTTTACGTGCGTTTGGGGCGTTTTTTGTCTCGAGCTCTTTCCCATCTGGAATCGCGAGCCTGAAAATTAGCGGCTTACTCCTCTCGTGCATCTCTGCATACAAATTTATTCGTCGTAATGAGAGAACCCGAGACGAGCTTTGTCGAAAGAACTTTGAGAAATCGTGTAATTTATTTTCTCCTCTCGAGAGTGTCAGAGTGTAAGACTTTTTCCGTCAAATTTTATCCGCAGTCGTTCCATATAAAACTCCTGGAGAACAGAGCGCGTAAAGTGCAATTCATTTGTAAAAAAATATATAATTTGATCGATCGATGAATTACATTCTTACAATATCAAAACGAACGTATTATAGCTACAGGGGGGCCAGGAAAAAAATGCGTTTTGAGGTGAGCGTCTATATGCCCGCGCGTATATTATAAGGGGAAAAATATTTATGTGCGTCGATATTTACGGCCCTCGCGCGCTCATGCGGATATACTACTACTACTACATATCGAAAAGCCAAAAGGGGAGGCACGTCGTACGTGCTTTTATTATATTCACTCGAGGATAGCCGAGACTTTTGACTGTAGCATTATAATACGAAGTCGTACACAATTGATCTTGGCTATTTTATATATAATATAAGCTACTCTCTCAATGGTACACACGGATCGAGAGAGAAAAGATTTATTGAATGATGCATAATACATTCGGTAATCGCGTAATTTACTGTGTACACGCTACATAAGTCTCGAGATAATTCCAATTGACTAATTAACTTCTCGTATCGATATTTATGTAATATTATTATACGCTTCCGAACACACGACTAATCTCGAAGAGCGTGAACTCGAGTCGGTGCGCGCGCGTCGAGGCATTTAAAAATTTAAAAACACACACACGGCCGAGCACATTACTTTCATCGCTCGCACGACGAAGAGTTACGTCAGAGAGGCTCGTCGAAGGCGAGTCACACAACACGACAAGTCATCGGATGTCACACGTGAAATAAATCTCTCGCAAATATGACGGGTCTCTCTCCGTTTCGTTCGGAGATGATAAAAAAAAGAGAGAAGAAAATAGAAGAAGTAAACATCCCAACGCGGGCGTGCCTCTTCACGCAGGATCTCGCAGTTTTTTAACCGCGATCACGGTAAATCACTTATCTCGTTTGATCTCGTTCATGCTTTACCTTGACATTCGACTTTTGTATGAATTGCATCCGTCAACGATGACGAGTAGGAAAAAATATTATCGAGCGAGAGCGAGCGAACGGCACAATACAACTTTTGCGTACAGTCACGATTCAGGTGTGCGCAGATAATTCAGTCATGTGTGTAACGAGTGTATACGCGAACGCGGCAGGTATACACACACACAACGAGCGATCCCCCCTCTTTCGCTCGCGCGAGCGGCGCGTAACCCTTTTATGTCGTATATACCTATGCGAACGCACTTCCGGCATGAGAGAGAGAAGGAGAGAGGAAGTTTGCGCTTAGAGAGAAGCTGAACTGCGTATATACCCGAGCAAACTGGGTTTGTGTTTATATTATATACGCGCAATGTGTTATACCGGAGACTTTCGAGAAGATGATGAAGAACTTCACGTACCAAAATAATTGAATTTTTCAATTTATATAATACTTTCGCGTGCAAAATCGAGCTTGCTGTATCGATATGTGTAAACTGAGGGAGGGGGAGTCGAGAGTCTAATCAGCTGCTGGCGCGTGCTGTTTCTTGCGTTGTCAGCTGTTTTCAGAGTCGCAAACTCCCGACGCGAATGAATTATGGAGCGCCGTCGCGTCGAGCGACATTTAAATACCTTCAAGATTACGATCTCTCGCAGGCGTCTTCTATATGCTCGAATTAATACAATCGCGTCGTGTCGATTTTCGACAAATTTGTATATAGACGAGAATGTATCGTCGATCGAATTATGGGTTTTTTTCGGCTACTGTTCGCGAACACTTATAATCGTATTATAAACGAATGTAATATTCTGCGGTCTAATGCTATTTGATGAATTTCGCGTCTACCCTAGCGTATAACAATAGCGTATACATGAAAGAGCCTCTGCGTAAATGCATGGAGCATTATTATGAATACACCCGGTAATTCGAGATCTTGCGTACATACATATCCGAGAGAAAAAAGACCGGTGGATCGGGCTTGTATGCTATAGTATACCAACTCGAGAAGAAGCCCGAGAGCAGCGCATACAATGCCAAACGAGCGGCCGTACGAACTCCGAAACGTACCGTATCTCTTATCAGAATAAAAATCGACTCGCGCGCGTGCTCGCCCGTCGTTATTCGGCCGCCGATCGCGAGAACCAAACGTGAGTTTTTAACTCCGATGAAATCTTATCTCGTCGCGGGTTTCTGGATCATTGAACTTGGAAAAATGTTCGACTAATGTGCTCAAATACACACACGAAGACACATCGCGGAGCATTTCTCTCGTCAGTCCCACACACTTGCGTCGCGATCATAGAAAATCGGGCGTACGTACGCGTATTTGTACGCGCTACTATAAGGATAGAAGGAATAAGTAGACAAGAGAAAAAGAGAGGGATAGCTACAGACGTTTGAAAAATCGAGAGCGGTGGGGCACCACGACACATACTCCGCACAGCCAAGTAGTTTCATAGGCAAGAAGAAAAAAAAAGATAGAGAAAGTAACACCCTATAGCTTATGTACTGTACGAACTGCTGTTGCCGCTGCCGCTGCTGCTGCTGCATGCCTAGGCGAGCCGACTATACTACTTCTCTCTAGGCGCGCAATCTATTATACGTATATAACACGAGTAGTCGCAGTCGTCGTTTCGCTCGCGTTACATCGGGACACGCATGCACGGCACCGAACCGCTGCTGCTGCTATAGCTCCAATAGACGCGACGACCTGTGTGTCTGTGCCGTGTGTGAGTTTTTTTAAGTGCGTGTGCATGTGTCTGTCTGTGTGCGTGCCTACGTGACCTGCAACAACAGCGGTAAAGCAGCAGTACTCAAAGGGGGAAAAGAAAGTAACGAATACATTCGCGAGTTGGAAAAGAAAAGTTTTTTTTTTTTCAAGTTTTCGTGTACCGCAGCTGTGCTCTTGTGACTGTGATTTTTGCTGTTAATTTATATATATAATTTAAAAAGAAGTTTATGCGGTCTTATCGTCGGTTACCCTCGCAGTGCAGTGTGCGCGAGTGTGAGAAATCGAATGTCGGAAGTCGATGTCAAAAAAAAAATGTGGCGCCAGTGTATCATTACGTGTTAGATAATTAGGAGAAGAAAAAAGAACCATTTGAAAAATCTCGAAGCATCCTCTCGACTTGTGGCTTCTGTATCATATAACTTTTATTAAGATGTAAATATTTCATTTCGATTAATAAGCTAATGATGAAAACCGATAGAAACTGTCATTTTAATTAATAGTACACCACTGCCACCACACATTTATATGTTGAAATGAAAAAACGAAGAATCTTTGTTTAATATTTGCGTTTATTTTTGTATTTCCGCAGGATGGCTGTATCATGTTTCCGATCCTAATGTATTTGGGATCAACAAGGGCCAAAAACTCAGCGTCGCGATACACTGCCTCCAAAAGTCTATAGGCGCTGAGCCGACCAGTGGACAGAGCTTATATCTCTTGGGACGCTGTTTGGCGACGTCGGGTCAGGTGCACGACGCTTTTATCGCATACAGGTGCGTGTGACATCACATTTCAAAAACATCCGCGCGTTTTCAGCCAACCATCACACCTGACTCTAATTATTTTTCTTTTCGCAGGAGTTCAGTAGAAAAATCGGAGGGCAACGCGAATACCTGGTGCAGCATAGGCATACTGTATCAGCAGCAGAATCAGCCGCTCGACGCGCTCCAGGCCTACGTGTGCGCGGTGCAGCTCGACAAGACGCACACAGCCGCCTGGACGAATCTCGGCATACTCTACGAGAGCCACTGCCAGCTAAAGGACGCGCTGGCTTGCTACGTCAACGCATCGAGGTACAGAGAGTCGTTGCCGACCGACAAAACTTGAATACTTTTTTTTTTTGGTGCCGCTCTCGCTCTCTCTTGGCATTTTTTTGGCCTCGGAAGGATCATCGATCGAATTGCTGTTTACGATTTATTTCTTTGATCGTATCGATGATCGTTCAGCTGGAAACGAGAGTGCGGTGTCGAACCACCGACGATGATAATTATTTGGACGTAGGAAAACTATTTGCACGCATTATTTCTGCTACGTAAACGGCCAAAACGTTTTCTTTTCTTTAAAACGCATATAAAAAAAGCTGTCGATGAGTCAAAATTCTGCATTGCAACTAAAAGATAATTGGCTGACGTAAAATATATGACACTTTTTTCATCGCTATTCGTGGCCTATCTGTAGCTTATAATTTTCATGATCTCAGATGAACCTATGGACGATAAATAAATCATGTTATGCAAAAATTAATTCTTTACTGATTGAAGCCAGCATTTCTCATAATAGACAAACCACGTTCACAACCATAATAAATAATGGATGAATCCTTTTGTGTGACTGTAAGTCGAAAAAAGGTTAACGAGATGTCTCGTCTCTCATCCTCTCATCCTCACTACATATTTATACATCAATGTAATTTGGACGATCCTTCACCTGTAACCGGCAAAACTCAACGAATTATCATCAGTGTACCTTGGATCTGTTTTACTAAACGCGTACATTTTACTTTTCAACAGGGGAAACAACAACAACAGTACCACTGCCATAACCAATATTTCAACGTCAGCCAATAACGCTGCCAACAACAATAATCAGAATCAAGCGCCCAACGGTCAGCAGTCCAACTTCCCGGGATTGTTAGTTTCTTGTGGTGCACCGAATCCTTCACTTTTGCAACGCATAAATTACCTTCAGAGTTCGCTGAGGGACGCACCCATGCCTTCTGTCGCTACCAAGTGAGTATTTCATCATTTAAAAAATAATAACTCGATTTAATCTTGTATACTCAAAATGATTCTTTTGTAATTGCAGACGTCGTACTTTACCGTCGATTGAAGAAGCTTGGAACATGCCGATCAGCGCGGAGCTATCGAGTCGCCAGCAGCAAATGCAGCAGCAACAGCAGAATATCAAATACGCAGCTGGCGGAGCAAACGCCCCGCCACCCTACGCTCAAGCAAATAATGGACCCAACAAAAGATTTAAAGTAAGATTGTTCATTCCAATCGGCCGATCGGTGGGAACATTTAAAAATTGCTCTGATGGATTAATCTCTTTCTGGGTGATGTTGAACTGCTCATAAATTTCAAGCGACTTGAACAACATGCTCATGAACGAATATTTTGAACGTAGCGAACCGTTGAATCCTAGTTATTTATCATTTAGAAATGTATATCTCTATGCCGTCTGCCTATTCACTCAATATTTTTTATGAATTTTTATCACCCATAAAGAGGCACTTTGAAATACATTAAATTTTCATATAAAAAGGTTGAACTATTGATCAATATTCTGTTCTCTTTTTCAAGTGCAGAATGAGAGATATGAAACCTGCATTGTTATGCGCTGGCGTTATTCAGACGCCCAATTAGCGGGCTTTTCGACTTTTCAACAAATAATTTCCTCAAATTGTCATAAATTCTACTGGCTATTCTTAGTCATGTTGTGATTTTCATTTCTTGTTGAAAAAATGCCCAAACATTAATTTTTAAACCCAAAGATAACTTGAATCGATCAACAGAAAACTTATCTCTGGAATCGAATTCATACTTTGCTGTATTTACTACTGTCCAGTGGTGTTATACAACAGGTTTGGCATAAGTGTTTAGAGCATAGAATCAAAAGAAAAATCAAAAAATATTTTTCTTTCTAATTGTTCATTGCAATACCATTTTTATAATTTGTAAACATTTCTTTACATATTTTACAAACATTTGAAACAATACTCGTTACCTTAAGACTAGAAAAAGCATGTTCAAGCGTATTTTGAGTTTGCTTGATTAACATTATTATTTTTACCTTTTATATCATTACGCTTGCTTACTCATACATCTATAACAGTTCGCAATCTAATTTCTATTGTCGTTATACATTTCATCCTACAACATGATACAATACAGTCATGCAATTCATCACTTTTTATTTATATTTAAACACTGACCCCCATTTGGGATTGCAAAATTATAAAACATTACAATAATTTTTTCAGGCGGATGAAGTTGGCAGTGGACAGGTTGCTGTGCAACAACCAATGCAACAACAGCAGCCTCAGCAGCGGCCAGCATTTTATCTCAATCCACAACAGATGCAGATGCTTCAAGTTTTACAACAAAATCAAAGCAATTTGAATCCTCAGCAGCAAGGAATACTTAATCAGTTGCAGAATCAGTATAGGGCTATGCAACAGCATTCGCAGCAAATGAGAATGCAACAACAAAATCCTGCAGCCCAAAGAGGATTGAGACCCGGAATGCCTGGTTATCCAGTAGGATATGCTCAGCCTGGACAACCTGGCGCTGTCAATAAAGCATATGGAAATCCGCAGCAGCCGGTTAGTAGAAAATTTTTTTATTGATGCGTGCAAATGAATCAAAATATATTTCAACCTTAACATTCTATTTATTTAAATTTCAGCAAAGTGGAACAGTTGCTTTGCAAACTGGCTTCAATGATTCAAACGTTAATTACAACGCAGCAGCAGCCACGGGCAATTGCCAAACAGCTGGTATGCCTTACAAGTCCGCTTCAGACCCTACTTATCGTCCACCAAGTCAGAATCAACAGCCAGCTACGCCGCAGTTGCAACAGCAGCAGCAACAGCAACAGCAGCAGCAACCTCAGCAACCACAAACACCCCAAGGAACGCAGCAGCAGTTTGCTAGCCAACAGTATCAACAACAACAGTACGGTTACACACAAATATCGTCGACCACGAGCTGTTACCCAGAAGGATCGTCTGCCAATGCTAACAAAGATGCTTTGAATGTGTCAGATCAAGAATTACAGGCACTCTTATCCCAAAAAGATATAACCACGTCTTTTGCGGAGGATCTATTGAAACACTTTGCTGATCAAGGACTGGATGTTAGAGAGGAGAGACAAACTATGTTGAATAACGGTATTAGTTCTGGATCTACGCCTCCATCCAGCAATAAAGAGCTAGACCCCAAAGATATTAAAGTGGAAAAAATGGACGAATCTAAGCCATTGACAGCGTCTGTCAAATCTGAACCAACAACAACCATTGATGCGGTAAAGTGCGAAGCAACTTCATCAACGAAAAATGACCCAGCAGCGTTATTGCGTTATGAACCAGTACTGCGCTTGGAGCGTTTGAACGAAAGTCAAGTTGAACCGGAATTTACAATTGATATGGATTCACGACGTATTGTAGAATTGTGTAAACAATACAGTCACAAGAGTATACCTAGTAGTTCTATTCTGAATGACAAAGCTCCTCCGCCGACTCCACCAGATCCGCCAAGTCAGAGACTTACGAAAGAACAACTACAACCAGCTACCCCTAGTGTTTTCTTGGAGAATAAACGAGATGTGTTTAGTCCAATTTTGCAAGAGTTTTGTTTGAAGCATCCAATTGCCGTTGTTCGAGGTTTAGCAGCCGCTTTAAAATTGGACCTCGGTTTATTTTCTACTAAAACACTGGTGGAAGCTAATCCTGATCATACGATCGAAGTCCGTACCCAGCTTCAACAAGGTTCTGATGAAAATTGGGACCCTACCTTGTCTCGTAAGGGTTGGGCTTGTATTAGTCATCGAAGTCATACAACAATCGCTAAGTACGCTCAATACCAAGCGTCTAGTTTCCAGGAAAGCTTGAAAGAAGAACGAGATAAAAGTTACGGTATTCAACCATCAAATTCGACTGCAAACTTATCCGATAGCGATTCTAAAGATAGTACCGGGGTAAATGTAAAACGCAAGAAAAATATGTATGGATTGAAAGGCCCTGTTGGATCCAAAATGTTACGTTTTGGTACAAACGTTGATTTGTCAGATGAACGTAAATGGAAGGTCCAACTTCAGGAGTTGACAAAGTTGCCCGCATTTGCCCGGGTAGTTTCAGCTGGAAACATGCTAAGTCATGTAGGACACGTAATATTAGGCATGAACACTGTTCAGTTGTACATGAAGGTACCTGGCAGTCGTACTCCTGGTCATCAAGAAAACAACAACTTTTGCTCGATTAACATCAATATTGGTCCCGGAGATTGCGAGTGGTTTGGCGTGCCAGATGCGTATTGGGGTGTCATAAATAATCTATGTGAGAAAAACAACATCAATTATCTCCATGGAAGCTGGTGGCCGTCCATTGAAGATCTCCATGAAGCGAATGTACCAGTTTATCGTTTCCTTCAACGACCTGGCGATCTTGTGTGGGTCAATGCTGGTATGTATCATAATAAACTTGATGAACTTTTTTAAAAAATCACACGTAATTTTCTAATTTTAAAACTTTAAAATTTAAAGGTTGTGTACATTGGGTGCAAGCTACCGGTTGGTGCAATAATATTGCTTGGAATGTTGGTCCTTTAACTGCTAGGCAATACCATCTTGCTATAGAACGATATGAATGGAACAAACTTCAGGCTTTCAAATCAATTGTGCCAATGGTGCATTTGTCGTGGAATTTAGCTAGAAATATCAAGGTTTCCGATCGCAAACTTTTCGAATTGGTAAAAACGTGTTTGATGAGAACTTTGAGGCAATGCAATCTCATTCTCGAGTACGTGAAATCGAAAGGTGTTTCAGTACGATTCCATGGACGAGGAAAAAATGAAGCTTCTCATTATTGTGGGCAATGCGAAGTAAGTTGATGCAACTTTTTTCAAATAAATTATTTTTTGTATGTAACACTTGTACTAAATCAACTCACTTATTTCAGATTGAAGTATTTAATGTTTTGTTCGTCCGTGAGCAAGAAAAAAGGCACGTTGTTCACTGCCTTGATTGTGCGCGCAAACAATCTCCCACTCTGGAAGGCATCGTTTGCCTCGAAGAGTATCGCATGCGGGAACTCATGGACGTATACGATAACTTTGTATTACACGCACCGCCTCAAACACAACCAACATATCATCTACATCAACAACAACAATCGACATATCAAAATCAACAACAATCACAACCCCAATCACAGCAACAAACCCAATCACAGTCGCCGAAACAGCAGCAACCGCAGCCACAGCAGCAACAACAGCAACAACAGCAACAACAAGTTGCTCAACAGACATCACAAACCCAACCACAATCGATATCACAAAAATCCCCGCAGCAGCAGCAGCAGCAACAACAACAACAACAACAACAACAACAGCAGCAGCAACAACAACAACAACAACAACAACAACAACAACAACAACAGCAGCAGCAACAGCAACAACAATTTCAATCTCAACAGATGCAACAGCAGACAAATATGCAACCGATTCAGCAACAAGTGCGAAATACACCGCCTCATGTTAATCAAATTTCCTGAGACGAAGAGTCACACAGTAATCCAGGCTATTCTGATTAGACAGTCTATTTGCTGTGCTACTTATTTTTCTATTTCTCGCCTTATGTGATAATTGACTGATGTTTCGCTATTAATAATAGCGCAAAAAACTATTTCTCGTGTACGTGTGTGTAAGTTACCCGTGTTCAAGTGAAGATTTTTCCTCGTTATTAAAATATAATTTTGATCGTGTACAGAAAGGTTATAAATATATATATTATATATAGAGATAGAGGGAGAGATCTAAGTGTATTTTGTATTATAAGCTAGGTTAATGAACTATAAATTGTTTAGTATGATTCTTGTAAATTAAAATTTTTCCGTATCGTAAGTATCGTCCGATAAAAATGAATTTGTGTGTGACAACACTAAGAGACATAATTTTGGGGCGTTGAATTAAGCTTATGATCGACAGATTCAACTTCCTGGTGATCATGATTTATTTTTTTGTTTCAAAAGATTGTTTAATTGTTCCATCACTGCCAAATATAAACGTGCTTATACTTATAACTATTCGGTAAACTAGGAATGAACAAATGGAAAAAGAAACATGTACATCTTTGTATTTTTCTTGATGTGTCTAAATAATGAATTAATTACGGTAATTGAAAAATTGAACATGCTGTGATTTATAAGTGAATATATATTTATATATATTCTCGTGAAAAATCATGTTCAAATATGATAACTTACAAAACATTGTACATGAAAATTTTGTTGATGAATTAACTCTGAATAATTTTGCTTAGAACAAATATTCTTGGTATAATTAATCTTTGAATATTATAAAGTTATGGCTGAACGCAAAAATTGTCAATTTATTCAAAACCGAAAAAATAATGAGCTATTTAAAAAAGATATATATTTTTTAATGATGCTCAACTCAATAGTTAGCGCAAGATGTAGCATATAGTTGAAAAGTAAATATTAATGAGCCTCGTCTAAAAAATATCGACCATTGATAAAAATTACAACTCTGTTGTAAAAACTTTATGAGACAAAAAACATAGATGCACAAAGTTTATTGCTTCAAGCATAAATTTTGTAAAAAAGAAAGAAAAATAGTTCAACCGACGTGCCCAATGATCTCAATATTTGCGCCAAATGTTGGTTATTGTCGGTAATGTAGCGTTAATTAAATCTGCCTGTGTATTTTGTTTTGTCCTTTTCTCTATTCGTAACATCTTGATTTATGTGACAAAAATAATAAATACCTTGCCCTAGTTTTTGTTAAAAAAAAATAATGGTTAGATAAAAATGAATACGTAGTTAGCCGAATATGGAGAAACATTACCGAGATGCTGTCTGTGAATATTTTTAAACTATTTCTAATCATGTTGAAAAAAAAAGCGAGATGGAAATTTAAACTCTAGTATAAAATTATTGTAACCAAAAAGCAGACATTAGCATGCAAGTTAATCTTTTGTTGAAATTAAACACACAAAAAGTTTGAATACAGCTAACTAATGTTCACGTTGAAAAATGTGTAAGTATCTAGAGTATCTTATGTAAAAAATTATTTAGATGTAATATGCATTTTCCTAACAATTGTAAATACGATAAATTTTCATTGACGCATATGATGCTTTGTTCAATTGTATGTGTTCATTAGTGAAAGTATAGAGTCGACCACCTAAAATAGTGTACTTATAACGTTTCTCATTATCATGATAAAAAGAGCTCTCACATTACCAAACAAAATACACAATCCGACCCGATTAACAGAATTCCTTATTTCTTCCAATATTGAAGGTGGTTCTTGGTCTTTGTTGGAAAAACAAACATGAATCTATTGGCTCGGTACTTACCTTTTTCATGAAGTCGAAAAGTTACGGAAAAAGGATTGTAAAACAATTTGTGTATAAAATAATCGTAGCAAATAATAGCAAAATTTTTATCGCCTCAATGTTCGATAACACGATAAAACTTTCTGACTTAGCAATACTTGAAAATTGTACATTTGTATTTTTCAGGCATACATGCATATACAAATATATGTATGTGTACATACGATATAGTGAATCAAAAATTTGAATTTTTTCCATCAAGTTCATTAAATTTTGATTATATTAGTGATTTATTTATAATAAATAATTATTGATTTTATGAATAAGTAATATTGTAATTAGCTATTCTATTATTTATATTATGTAAAATAAAGAATATTGTTGAATTATAGACTTTATGCTTTTTATTTTTTTAGATTGTTTAAAAAATTGAAAAAAACGTACTTTTAAGCATGAGAGTACAAAATAAATGAAATTCGTATAAATATTTTTTCAATTCGTATTATTTCGGCCAATAAACAAAAAAACTGATATTTGTACCAAACTTGTAACATGCAAATATATTTTTATCAAAAATGCAGACGTTCTTTGCTAAAAAAAAAAGATTAAAAAAGAGTTGTCTCGACGGAGTTTGTTTTGTGACAAAGGCTTTACACACAACTTCAAATTAAAAAATGAATGATATTAGAAATCTTGAATTAGTAAAAGCGCATACACTGCCATAAAATGTGATTATTTTTAAAACTTCGTATATAAGAAAATAATAAAATGTCTAAAAGAAACATGTTAGGCACTGCCGATTGTACGTAAATGAGTCGCGATTCCACGTATTTTTTCATGACGCCTCTCGACCGACGATGCGTATTCTCAAATTAAAAATATTGAACGTACCAAGAAAAGAAAGAAATAGAAAGATGTAATGATTATTTGCGTGCTACGGACACGCCAATAAAAAAAGAATACCGCTTTGGTGAACCTTGGGAAAAATTTTGCGTTCAAAAATAAAATAAAATGTGTTCAGACTTTCAAATAAATATAGTAAAAAAGAAGGCAATCAACCTATCGACAAATACTGGAGTTATTTTTTAAATGTTGTAAATCTAAAAAAAAAACGCATAAAGCTTCGAGCTGCCATGTAATAAATGTATGAGCGTGCATATATCTATATACGTGCCAGTGCCTTTCAACTATGTAAAAAATTTCTCAAACTTTTGGAGAAAATCCACCGCTTACAAATTGAGATCGGACACCAAAGAGTATACACACATAGTAAAGAAATCGTCTCATTCTCCCGAAGAATCGAAATGAAAGTCTCACATCAATGATAATTAATATCTAAATATTATTGTAAACTTACGATATCAACAGAAATCTGTGTGTGTTCGTTTAGTTTGTCGTCGATGCGAGAAGACTAAAAAGATATCATAATTTGCGAGCGGAGTGTGTAAATATTTTGAAATTGTTAATAATATGCGTATAAAAAGAAAATAAAACAATCGTCGAACGCTGCAAGCAACATTTATTGTAAGATAGATACGCGATGCAAACCACACACGAGAGCTTATATCCAGGATCACCGTGTCATCTTATCACGACATAATTCAGTTTTTCTCCATACTAGAAAATCTTCAATTACCTAATTACGACCTTAGACACTATCGAAATATTATATATTGTATGCATCATATTGAATCCGCGAAAATCGTACCGTCACGCCACGAGTTATGTATTTGATTAAGAATTGTATTGTAATGGAGTCACCGAATAAACACTGCATATTATATTATATATTACAAAAAACAACGAGAGTATTTCAATTTTTTTGATCATTTATAATTTTTTCGTATAATATAAATATACATCTCATAATTATAATCATAATTATATTTATCTTGCCTCTCTTAAAACGCTAAGAGTTTTCTTACATATATTTTAATTTTACAGCTTGTTTTACTTTATAATATAATATAATGGGCTGCCTGCAGCGGGATATTTATAAATTCTAATTTACGATTATCTCATTATTATATATATACGAAAACGTATACAGAGCAGATTGAATCATTTATGCTTAAATACATCGATGGGTCGAAAAAGAGAGAGAGAAATGGAAGAAAGATAGAGATAGAGCAAAAACACAATTTCACAGCTCTTGAAATTCTCAACGATGCTGCTGCGCTCCGTTGCGAGCAGCATACATGGAACAATTACATTGCGCATTATCATCGAAAACGAGAACCATCGCCTCGCGAGGTCAAGATCGCAATTTCACGAGTATTTGAATAGATAATACGCGTATATACGATATTTTCTGTCTTTCTAGATTAGTTCGGAAGAGAAGATAACCAGCAACTTCTATATCTAGCGTTGTTTCGACATAAGACTTGCCGCGAGGTCTATAAACACACGCGCACACATCGACGCGGGGGAATTAGGGTCGACGACGAATAAGAAATTAATCGCGTTCATAAGTGCTTTTAATAAAAATTATAAAAATAAAAAGATAAGCGAGTACATTTTGGTCCATTGAGAGAGACAGAGAGAGAGATTGAGGAAAGTAAGGAAATTTTCGCGTAGAGAGCAAAGAAAAGGAAAAAAAGGGCCATGAAAAAAAGTCTCCGAAAAAAATGCATGCATATAAGCGCGAGCAGGCCTGTTTTATAATATATATAATAAATAGAAATATATCAGAAGTAGGGCGATAGGTCCTGCAATCGCTCGAGCCCTATATATATAAATACGTAAGTCTAAGGCGCGTCTATCATTTTTTGTTTTTTGTTTTTTTGCTTTGTTTCTTACTGCGCGGTCGTCGCGATTATTCTATTTCCAACTACCGACTGCTCTAAATGTGTTTCGCTAACGCACTACTATACACCCCCCTACGTACGGAGATATCGATCCTACCGATTTATTAGACATTTAGAACGAGCATCATCGTTATGCTTTATACGTCGGTCCTCTTGGCAGCGGGCTGCAGGAAGCGCTTGACCAGCGAGCCGCGCGACGGATCGACGCGATGCTCCGGGCTCTTGGCCTCGCCCTGCTGCTGCTGATGAACCGGACTGTGCAGACTGCTGCTGCCGTCGCGACCTATCGTGGCACCGCGCAGAGGCTCGTGTCAGTGCGGATCGGCGTGTATCTGTTTTCTGCGTGCCTGCACCACCCCGTAGACGACGGCGGCGAGGCTGCGACAGCCGCTACGGCCCCGGGTCGTGCCCTCGGTGGCGGCGTTGATCTTGCCCAGCACGAAGTACGTCTCCATCGTGCCCTTGCCCTTGACCTCGATGGGGCCGCGCTTCTCCGTGCGGTAGCCGCGCGTGTCCAGGTACTGTATAAAGATATCGAGATACAATTGGGCCAATGGGATCAAATTTATATCGTTATTGTACTCACGGCGGCGATGTCGGCGGGCACCTGTATCTTGCCCATGACGCCGGTCGAGTCCATGCGCGAGGCCAGATTCACGGTGTTGCCCCAGATGTCGAAGACGGGCTTGCGCGCGCCGATCACGCCGCCGACGAGGGGCCCGCAGCTGATTCCCACCCGCAGATCGAAATTGTTGAACGAGTGCACGTTGACGTCCTCGAGGCGCTGGCGCATCGCCACCGCGTAATCGATCAGCCGGCAGACGTGCTCCATCTCGTCGGCGTTTTTCGGCTGCGTCCATATAGAGAGATACATCGATTTATTATAAATTTAAAAAAAAAAATTAGGATTAATTGGGTGTTACGAACGTTTCGCGACGGATTGAGTCCGGACGCGGCCATGTAAGTGGCGCCGACCGTCTTGATCTTCTCGATGCAGTGGAAGCGTTTCTCGTCCAGCAGCTCGTCGAAATCGGCTGATGATAAAAAGAAAAGGTTTTTTTTTGTTTGTTAAGAGGAAAAATAAATTCGATATGGCGCTTACCGATGATCTCGTTGAGCAGACGAATGCACTCCATGCCTTTGTTGACGTCCTCGGAATAAAACTCGGTGAAGTTCGGAACGCTCGCGAACAGCACGCCCACCTTCTGTCGGGCCTGCGAGTACAATTCCTGACCAAAAAAATAATAATATAGTATTCATTTCTGAACGAAAAATCGTCGGGGCAAATTTTCTATAATATATATAGGCTCACCTCGGACGGTCGCTCCTGCGACAGAAAGTGATGGGCTATGTAGTCGGGCAGTATGTTCTTGATGAGCTGCATGTTGTTGTTGCGCGACTCGATCATGTCGGACAGTTCGCGCTCGGCCTGCTGCTTCCACAAAAAGTCCATTCTCGAGGTGAGCTCGACCAGTCGGCCGTGATAAGTCACGAGAATGAGAAAGATCACGAGGAATATGACCATCTGCGCCGACAGCGGAATGGACATTCTGCGCAATAATTATTTGTGTATCAATTTTTGAGTAAAATCGCTGAAGGACGATCGAGTCGCGCTGTCACTACTCACGCCTCCTGATCCTGATAGTTCCTGCTGGAGAACCTGTCCTTGGACACGACGAGTATGAGGACGGCGTAGACGATCACGATCATGGTCGCGAGGGCCGTCTTGATGAGGTAGTAGAGCTTGAGGGCCGAGGCGAGCGCCACGAGGCACAATATCCACGTGAACACTATGTACTCGGATCGCAGACACTGCACCTCTTGCAGGATCTTGCGATCCGGCTCGTGTTGTTGTTGTTTATCGTCGTTGTTGCCTCCTTCGCTCAACGTCGTCGTCGTTGGAGCGAGCTGCTGTCGTTTTTGACGATGATGACCCAGCTGCTCGCCGTGATGGTGACGATGACGGTGGCGATGGCCGTCCTCGTAGTATCTGCGAGCAAAGAGCGAGGAATAACGACTCGTCCATTGGTATTTCTTTTTTTTGTACGAAATATTTGTGAATAATTACCTGAGATGATCTCGGTGTCTTCGCGACCTGACCAACGTCGAGTGGTCGATTTTCTCCGTCAGATTACCCACCTCGTCGGCCAACTGATTCTTTTCCTCGGCGAGCGCGGCTTCCAACAAATTCAGAAGCAGATTGTCCGCTCTACGGGCGTCCCTCAAGGACTCCTCCATCGGTTTGTCGGACGCCGTTGGTAGCGGTGTCGCTCGTTGACGCTCGAACAGCGCCGAATCCTGTGGAACCTGTTGCTGCTGCTCTCCACCGTTCTTCACATCAATCCAAACGTTGATTTATCTACTTTCGTTAAAAAAAAAAAAAAAGTAGTGTAGGTCGAACTCACGACTGGACAGGCGATGGCACCGATGACCGAGGTGAGGGCCATGAGGCCGATGACACCGCAGATGAAGACGGTGCGCCGCTGCTTGTTGTGCACCAGACTGGAGCTGAGCCTCTGCTGGGACTGGGGCAGCGCCTTGAACTCGTCCGCCATGACGAGCACGGAGGAGCCGACCAGCAGCAGAGTCGTCGTCGACAGAGCTATCATGAGGATGGCGCAACTGCGCGTATGTACATAAAGAAAACATGAAAAAAGCTCGGCTTTTTAATAAATGCGACTCGATGTACACAAAAGCAGTTTTTCAATTGTAATGTCGAGTTTGTATTTGCCTCGAAGGGATACGTGATATATTAGTTTTGTTGGATATTACTCGTACACATCGGTACAAAGTTTGACAGAGAGAAAATGAAATAATAAATAATCGTGTATAGAGCTTACTCGGGTATGATGATGGCTTGGCACACTGCGATGAACATCCAGATGACGAAGCAGCAGATCATGTTCGACTTGAACATGTCCTCGCGCAGCTGGCGAAACTGCCAAATCACACAATCTCATTATGCACACGATTACTCCCAAATTATATATAAAAAAAAAACATAATATATATCAAACCTTCGACTCGAGAGTCTCGTCGTTGTATCTCAGCGTCCAGGGATTGATGTTGGCTATCCTCATGCGCTTGTTGCTGATCGTCTCGATGCCGCCGCTCAAGCCGCCGCCCATGGCCTTGGACGTCTTCTCGTTGGCCGAGCCGCCTCTGGCGTTGTAGCTGCCGCTGTTGTTGTTGTTGAGCTGCTGCTGCTCGGCGCTCTTGGACGACGCGGCGTCGTCCGCGTCCAGATCCTCGAGATTCGTCACCGACGTCGAGCTGTTCAACTGTCGCAGAACAACGACGTCATTATTAGTCAAGCTGCTTACCCAGGTCGAATCGTTGTCGCAGCTTACATTTTCGAAGGGTATCTCGGGGGTCCACTCGACGGCGATCTCCTCGTCGTTGTTGCTTTGCTGTGGCTGTGTCGATTGGGCTTGCGGCTGCAGCAGTTGAGTACCACCAGCTTGGGTCGTTATCGTAGCCGCCGCTTGGCAATTGTTGACGCCCGCGCCCTGCGCCATCGGATTCGCCTGCACCTGCAGTCGATCGCTCATCTTGAAGCTCTTCTTGGTGCGGTTCTCCTGCGATCCCGCACCAGCACCATCGGTGGCGTCCTGCTGCTGGGGCCAGATCTTCGGTCGCGACGAGTACCTGCGCCTCGACCTCAACGGCTCCACTTGCTTAATGAGATAAGTAACGACGTTGCGATCCTTGAGATAATTGTCGCGCTCCGCACCGTTGCCCGGCTCCACTTCGTACACGTCGTTCAGACACCTGAGCGTGTCCTCGCTTATGTGCACCCTGCCCGGTATCCCACCGCTCTCCAAATGATTGGCCAGGGTGACGTCGTACGACCAGACGTCGAACTGCCACTTGCGCAGCCCCAGAACGCCGCACAGCACGCTGCCGCTGTGTATGCCGATGCGCATGTTGAGATCGACCTTGGTCGTGTAGCGCACGTCTCTAATAGCGCGGATCATGTGCAGGCCCATCTCGACGCAGCAGTGCGCGTGATCGGCACGGGCCACCGGCAGACCGCAGATGCAGTAGTAGCAGTCGCCGAGGAGCTTGATGCGCAGGCAGTGATTCTCGGCGGAGAGCTTGTCGAAGCGCGCGAACAGATCGTTGAGGACCTTGACGAGCTCCTGGGCGCTGCATTGGGAGGCCAGGGCCGTGAAACCCTTGATGTCGGCGAACAGGATGCTGACGTTCTCGTAGCGATGGATGTAGATGCGATGGAACTGGTTGGGCTGGAAGCTGATGGGGCCGCCGCGGGCGGTCTCGCGCGCGATGTCCCGGATCATCTCCTTGGCCACGAAGTCCGGCAGCACTGGGGCATAGAATATGTGTGTTATTCGATCGATAACGTATACGTGTGCGATATAGAAGAGAAAACTCGAATAAAAAACGATCGTATATAGATACGTCGGTGTTGCAGCTGTATTATATTATACAGGTGAGAACGTATATATAATATAATATGGGGTGTACGATGTAGGGTAAAAGGCGCTCCGCTCTCGGGGCTCAATCGACTGTGTCGACGAGGAAAATCCAGTGACCCTTTGGACGTCGTCGTCGTCGTCGTTGACCATATGTGTTGTTTTGTGCTGCTGCTGCTACTCTAGTCATCATCATACGTACGTATATAATATATCGTACGAGGCACACAGGCAACGGATGAGCGACTCCGTATATCACGGGCCAACGAGCCCACTGGCCTTTAATTTGAGCGATATATACCTTCCTTTTTTTTTTAATTTTCTTTTCATTTATTTTTTATTTTTGTTTCATTATTATTGAAAATGTGGCCTAATTTCGGCCTCGCGCTTTATATATTATACCGAGATTATTGTCACACATGATATATACGTACCGGAGAGCAACAGCTTCTCCTGTCGATTGTTCTCGTTCTGGGTGCGCTGGCGCGTCTCCATCGAGCGGTGCGTCTCGAGGAAGGCCTGGCGCTGGCCCCGATCGGTCAGGTACTTGGTGTACAGGCCGGCGAGATTAACCGCGAAGTACAGCAGCAGATTCGTCGCCACCATTTGCGCCACGCACGGCAGGTCCTACCAATAAAATACAAATAAAAAAGCTCGTATATTTTACGCGAAAGCTCGCATTTTTTTTTTAGTACCTCGTGATGTCGAGTATCGTTGAGCACGGTGACGAGGGCGATCAGCAGGTGGGTCAGGGCGGTGCCGAAGCCCGCCAGCACGCACCAGCGCAGCGGCAGCGGCAGCATCGCGTACGGCGCGTACACCACGAACAGTATGTACCACATGAGGCGCTGCTGCGTCAGGAAGTTCAGGCCCGCAACAAAAAAGCCTGTCGAGCCAACGTAAGTGGCATTAAATGTCAAAAGATGCAAAACGACGACGACGAAAAAAAAAAATCGGAGCTTTTTCTACGTGCAGCTACTAGGCACTCGAGCAATCAATTTACTAGTTTGTGTAACGTCGACGCTCGGTTATCTCATTTTCTTCTTTTCTTTATTGCGAGTGCATCTACTCCATCGTGTACAATTGAATTTACCTATACGCGCATCGATTGCAGCGAAATAATAAAGAGCGAGCTTTTTTCCCCACTTTGCCTTGGGGGGTTTTTTTTTTCAACGCACTCGCAACAAAAAAAAAAGAAAAAAGAAAGCTGTACTATTTATGAATCAAAGTGTGTTTGTGCAAGAGCGCGGGCCACTCACGCAGCGATCGCGTATATACGATATAGATCAACGGTAAAAAAAGCAAAAAAAAAAGAGAGAAAAAAATACATAAATGGAAAAGTACCCTGGGAATTGATGAGCAGCCAAGTGAATATGGACGCCCAGTAAAGATAATTGTTGGAGAAGCAGCGCCACCAGCCGAGGCCGCACACCACGACGTTGGCGACGATGCAGCAGAGCGACCAGGCCAGCGACTCGTAGAGGCCGCCCGCGCCCGTCTGGCCGTCGGGCTCGCGTCGCCACAGCCAGATCGAGATCAGGCATGCCTATGCGGATAAGAAGCGACAACGATGTGAATTAGCCACGGTAAAATAAGATATATCGCGAGAAACTCACCTTCAGAAGCAAATCGATGATGTTGAGCATTATGAGGGACTTTTGACGCTGTCGATTCGAGTAGAGCAGGTAGAGATTTTCCAGCTGCTTGTTGTGAAAGCTATTGGTGAGCGACGGACAGAATATTCCGCGATACAGTCGGCCCCTCTTGAACACGTCTATATCGACAAAAAAGCACACGCACGCGATTGGATGTAAAGAAAAAAATTTGAGCTTGCAGCTGCTGCGATGTACAATAACGTACCCTGCTTGTCTTGGGCGCCGTCGTCGCCGCGAAATCCGCCGCAGTCCGTGTCCACGGAGGCGTCCGAGGACTTCTTGGTGCGCTCGTCCATCTCCTGGGTCTCGAAGTCCTCCGGGTCGGCGCTGGGCTTGCCCTCCTCCCAGGCGGCGAGGCTCTCGCGCCCGAGCCGCTCGGACGTGAGCTTCTTCACGGCTTTGATCCATAGCTGCTTGCGCGGCGAGATGCTCAACCTGTTGGTAAGACAGCAAAGACAAAAAACAAAGAGAATATAAATAACGAGCGAGTTTTGAAAAAGTCGCGTTTTGTCATCGTCGTCGTCGTATAATCATCGAATTTTCGCGCGCCCGCCCGTGAGAAAGAGAGAGTCTTTTGAAGTGCACGAGAGAGCGAAACTCGAGCTTTTTGCCACACTTTCGAGCGCGCGCGCGACCGATGAATCAGAGCCGAGTGCCGCGACGCGTCGCGTAAATTTTGCATCATTACGCGTCTAAATTGTTCGCGCGCGCACGCATCGTAAATGTTCGCGAGGCGCTTATTCGCGTTGTCGTCGGCTTCTCTTCTCGCGCGCGAACAACCGTCCATTACGATTTATGCGCGTGTCGTATTATATAGAGACAAGCGAGAGAGCGAGCGAGCAAGCAAGAAGATATAAAAAAATAACAAACATCGTTAAATTACAGACGAGCTATAATTTTTCCATTTAAATTCCATAATAACAAGTGGCCGTCCGTTACACACTTACACTCGTTTCCTACCAACACGGTTACTCAGCGCGTACGTACTATAATTAGACGAAGGAAAAAAAAAGTAAAAAATAAATAAATAAATAAATAATAATAAAGCTCGACACGATATTACGATGTAATACGTACGCGTTGTCGGCCTCCTCGACTTTCAAATCGTCGACGCTCGAGCTTTTGATCGTCGTCGTCGGCGGCTGCTGCTGCTGCTGCTGCTCCATTGCCCGGCCGCCCGCTGCGCATCGTTGTGTAGCCGCGAGCTTTTTCGAGTAACGAATGCGCTCTCGACGACGACAATATTTGATTTTTATATGTATGTACACGTATTGTCAAATTGTGAGCAAGGGACATGCGCGCGCGACAACAAAACTGCACCCACACCGATGCACCAGCAGCAACAGCAGCGAGCGATCGACTTGGAGAAACGAGAAGAGAGAGAGAGAGAGAAAAAGTCATATAAATGCGGTCTACGTATGTGTATATATGCGACGATGATGGGCGCGATCAGTAGCCGTGGATGGCTGGTTGGTTGGCTGGTTGGCATACACACGATATACATTTTTAGTTTCACCGAATAATCCGATAAATCAATAAATTGTCGCAGCCGCGCGTTTGTGTTATATATGCCATGGTGTATGTGAGTGCGGCTGCTGCTACTGCTATGCATCTCACTAACTCTCTCTATGTATATGAATCGAGCGTTGGCAATGTTTATTATTAAAACGCCTTATCACCTTCCGTATAAATAGACGGTACGGTATGGTACGGTGTGTTGGTGTCGTATCCATTGCTGCACACGTGCACATAACGTATAGAGCGAGAGTTGGCCCCAAAGCGCAATTAAACGACAATTTTGCACCGACGATCGGCCTTTATACATTTTCCCATATATATACCGCTCACTGGATATATAAACGAGCGAGATGCATGCATACACAGCGAGATCGCAACGTGTGTGTGCCTCTCGAATCGGCAATCCGAACTTCGCGCGAGCCGCGTTTTATTTTCGTCGACTTTCGAATATCGCGCGACTGACGAATCGATTTATGTATGTTGTTTTTTTTCACCAGACTGTCTTTGTGCGCGCGCTATTGTAAAATAATGGCAACGCGCGAGTCGGAGAAAAGAATTAGCGCGAAGTTTGTGCGTGTATAAGGGTGGGAGGAGGAAAGAGTTGGATGAAAAATATTTTATAAAAAAAAACTGCAAAAAGGTGATCTTATGAAAAAAAGCGTAGAAAATTACCCCTTTTTTATATCAATTCTCTTTAGTCGAAACTTTATTTATTCATTTTGTGGGCTAATCGAGACAAATTTGCGTGTGATTTCGAAAAAAAGTTTTAATGTTATCAACTGTCATGCAGCGTCACGAGCGCGCTCACTTTCAAATCTTAATTACGACTGAATTAGAGTTCGAATTTTTCGACAACATTTTTAGGATGAGCAAAGGCAGTTCGACAGTGCAACGCGTACAATCCAAGGCCATCAAAAGAGAGGAACAGCATGAAAAATTTGAGAGATGATTCTTGTGCCGAAATCATAATTCCCAGTATATAATGGGGAGAACTTTCTATCCGAACTAATTATTGTAAGGTTTAGTCGATATTATTAAATGCAGTAACGTAATACGTGGTAATTACGTTTATGAAAACTGCTTAATTTTAATCGGTTACCTTCGGTGACGTATTAAATACTAATCTGAAATGGTTTTGCCACTTGCGAGTTTGCAATGTGCCATCTATCGATGGAATCGGAAAGTTCGTAATCAAATGTGACACCTTCGATCAACATAAATTTTGTCTGCGATACAAAACTAATTTTACTAATCAACAAAATAACTCATTTTTTAAATCGATAAGTACAGTTGTTAAGAACGAAACTATAACAACGCGCGTCGGACATATACGCTATCGAGAGAAGACGCGTGTATAGGCCAAGCTCGCTGACGAACACGAAGCTTTAAACGACGACGGCTAAGACTCGCTAGTAGTAGTATCGGCCAAGATAAATAAATGTATTTTCAAATCTTATCGCGTGTATGCACGTTTATATGTGTGTGTGTGTGAACGAGTGCACGCCGCGCGCCGTTTAGTTAAAAAGCACAAGACTGCTGCGACGGGGTCGAATCCTACATGTATTATATACAAATATAAAATATCGCGTCTTCCAGTTGAATATAGACGTATAAATTCGAACTACAGCTGCAGCAGCTGACATCGTCGGGCGTTCGTAAAGACTTGCACGTGTTGCGCGTGGCTCGTTACACAATATAGATATATATGGTAGAGGCGTTAGCACCCGATTCGCTCTCCTATTTATTTTTTGCCCGAAAATTAGATTAAAGCCGCGTTGGGATGATTAAGTAGCTACGTCGCTGATTTGTTGCGCTTTCCCCCCCATCGTATGCAGTAGAGTAGGTTTTATGCGTGCGGAATCGAGAGACGCAAGCTCGCGTCGCGCGCAAAGTCTAGTGGCATCAAAAATAGTTGTCATATCTCAGCCCGTTACTCTTTCTCTATCTCTCTCACGCTTAATATACGTACGAATAGTTCAAGGCTGTATGCTTATTTAAATGAATTATTAAAGATCCGAGCGCGCGTTTATATTAAAAGAGTCACGCAGTGAAATGTTTGCCAGGTATACATGTAGCGCGTGCAAAGAATGAAAAAAAAAAGATTTCAGGTACAAGATTATAATAAGCACGATGGCTTAATTTTAAAATCGAAGCCCTTTGACGCTTCCGCATTGACTTAGGTGGTAGGCGTTCATATGACGTGACACCGTAATAACTTAACGACAATAATACCTCGATGGGGCCCTCGCCCATATTATGAGCAGCAGCAGCAGCACACCTAAACCGCCTTACCGGCTAAAAGCTCTCACCACCGCGCGCTGAACTTTTGGCAGAACGAGACATTTTCAAGTATCCAAGAGGCGGAAATACGCGAAGATATATTTGGCCGTTTTCTCTCGACTCGTTGCTGCTACTACGTGCCCCGACTTGGCTACTGCAGCAGCGGCATAGCTCCTTGTTTCATTTTTTTTTTGGTCTTTGTTTCGTCGCTTCTTCATCTTTCTTCGACTCTCTCTCTATATCGACGCCTCTTACGAAAAGTAGGAAGTTTACATTTAACTTAACACGTAAACTACCTACTTTTCGTAAGAGGCGTCGATATAAGGTACACAAGTGGCTTCTTCAAATAATAAACTTACTCGTTAATGCCGGTGACGTCGCTGTCCAGCATCATGCTCCAGGTTTGCTCGGTAATCATTGTCCCATCGGAGTTGGACTACGCATCACCACCTGCGTCGTCGTTGTTGTCGTTGTCGTTGTTGTTGTTGTTGCGTCTCTTCTTCCTCCGTGATCGTCCGAGCGACGTCGTCCAGCTCGTCCTCGTCGACCGCACTGGTGCAGCGGATCTTTCCCGCTCGTTGCCAACATGTATTTCTTTTTCCTTTGGCTCTTATTTTTCTTCTTACGACATATCCCGCGGAGCGACTCGCGTGTCGCGTTATCAGCGCCAACAACAGCGAAATCCGATGTGTAATTACTCCAGCAGCTTTTTTTCTTCCTTTCTAATTGCCCCCGGCCCCCCTTCGAGTGGATATACAGCTATTTCTGCGCTGCTTTCTACGGCTATGTAGCTTCGAAGATCTGTGGACAGACGTAGAGCTTTTAATGGGGAGAGGTAGAGACTTACGCACACGTGCCACTGTGTATATGTATGCGTTATATAATATATGTATACGCGGATCGTACATGATTTAGCGTACGGACGACGACGGGATTATATTTATTAATCTAATGTAGGACGACGTCGCGGAGATGGAGGAGGTGTTTTTGAGAAATTTTACACTCTAACGCCCGGAGCCAATTCGTTAAGTCGTTGCTCGCTAAAACTAACGATGATAATAGGATGGCGCTCGTATAGAATATACATAAGAGCGCCGAGTGATTAATTAGCGCGAAACTTTGGGATCGCAGGCCGTAGGGCAGAGTATATTATAATATAATCTCGCGCGCGCTTTATACCCTAAATATATATAAAAGTGATCGTACGCGATCTGGTACGTAGGAAAAAATAAAGTATAGCTGAATTTTCGGGCTATATTTACAAACGAGCGTATATACGCGTGTACGTATGATATGGATTTTTGACAAAGTCCAGAGAGAAAGAGTGCAATATATCGGAGTCCAAACAAAAGTTGGAGCAAATACATGGATACGCGTGTTCTGCTGCTACTGCTGCTGTCTGTACTTGTACAATCTGTATATAAGTATATAGGCATGTGAACTACTGCATATCCGAGAGGTAGTTTTGCGAAGCTCGACGTCGATATAGATGTACGTTATATCCCGCTCGCTCGCCTTTGAGTCACGGTTTATTTGGAGAATCGCAAAAGTCTGCGCGCACACGTATTATTCTCTCTTTCTCTCTCGGCAGATCGCTGTTCATATTATATTATTATTGCCGACGGGCATATATGATGATGCAGTAGCAGGTCTGGAGAATCGAAACCGTAATAAATACCATATAGTTAGGTGTGATGCATATAATGTATCATAATATCCTCGCGCGCGACCGAATCGACATTTTCGAGGCAAAATCTTTCTCTTTCTCTTTTTTTTATCATCGTCCATGAGCGGCGTCACGTACGAGAGCGATCGAAAAGTTACGAAATCGTTATGCCGAATGTATATCGGATAGGCGCGATCGTCGTCCTCCCAATGATACTCTTGCTACATCGAGCGCGCGCGACGATCGGCTGCGCGAAATTGTCGCACTCGATTCGCGACCGTCTCTCTCCACTTTTCACGCAGTCTAGACGTCGGAGCGCGTGAGTGAAATTACGATTGTTATATGCGTAGATATACTGCGATCCTCGTAGCGTAGCCGCATGCACAATCGGTGCGTATCGAAGAGCATCGACGATGCACTTTTCGTTCGAGGCGTATGGCCGATTCTCTGCGTGAAATTTTTGATAATCATTTTTCACAGATCCCATGTTGGCGTATTGATATAACTCACGCTTGTTACTCGTATTTCAATAATTTGTTAACTCGGACTTCTGAGTGACTGTTGCGGGCGGGGGGAAAAAGTGATGGAGAGGCTTTTTTCTGGAAGCTGTCCAAAACTTTTAGAAAAATAAACATACCGAAAGAGTCTATAAGCACTCGTTCGGAGAACAATTTACACGGCTTTTTTTCAATGTCAATTGATAACTTTAGGCATTCTTTTTAGAGTCAGCCCCTGAGTCCAATGGCCACGAGAAAACAAAGAGTTTCTTTTCTTTGATATTTTTTTCTTCAAAAGCTCATTATTTTTTCTCAAAGTCACTCAGGGCTGAATTAAGAATCATTTGAAATACCTCGGACTTAGGACCTCTAAAAAATTCTACAAAAATTCTGAGACATTTCCGACATTATTCAATTGTGCAATTCCTTGGATTTCACGGAGAATCGACCATATATATATATGTCCAACTGTGGTCAAGGCGTCGACGTCGTCTTGTACTCGCAGCAGCGCATAAATATATACAATCGAATACGTAATAATCGCTCGTCGCCGCTCGTGTTGTTATTGTGTTTTTTTTTCTCTTTTATCAATCACGAGGATTCGCGCGCGCGCGACGATCCTATTGTATGATGCGGCGCGTTAACGGCCCCAGATTTTCTCGCGCTTTTCTCCTTCTGCACTATTACTGCTGCTGCTGCTGCTGCTGCTGTTGCTCCGTTCGGTCGTCATCTTATTTTCCTTTGAGAAAAAAAAACTCCGGACTCGATGATTCTCTCTCTCTCTCTCTCTCTATATATCTATATCTATAACGCGCGTGTATAGACGCGTCGACGGCGCCGATATTAGAATAGAAGCGTGATTTTGACGTATGGATTTTTAATTGCTCTCAGGCAGCAGCAGCGGCGGCGGCATAGTTTGCGTGCGCGTTCACATGTCAACGAGGCCGCACCGCATAGTAGTAGCCAAAGCGCGACTTTTGTTGAAAGAGAGAGAGAGAGGCACGCGTACGTACGTACATCAACGTTTTATGTATATATAGTATATAATGTTTTCAAAATGAAAATGCACAGCAGCAGCAGCAGCAACAACAACAAGCCGAGCGAGCGAGCGGTTTTAAAGAAACAGAGATTAGCTATCGGGCGTCTCTCGAAAGAATTTTAACTCTTTTTCAGCTGCTTCGAGCTGGCGTTTCGAGCTCGAGAGCTCTGCGATTTCGAGGCCTTTTCTGTGCGCCTCTCACTCATTCTCTCTGCTCTGCTGTGTGTGCCTGCACAATCGCAAAAAGGCAAAACATTCACGTATCAAAGTGTGTGTGTGTGTGTGTATGTCCATGTGTGTCCGTGCGCGCCGCGTCAACACCGTGTGCGATGGCATTGTAATTTTTATTAAAAAAAAATTTCACGTATCGGGCGCGCGCGCGCGGGACTATGTGCATCGTCGCGCTTACATTATAATTGTCCCCCGTCGCCGTCACCCGTTACGTTCGTGTGTGCGTTGATACAAAGTCGCGCTAATATCAAGAAGAGAGAGACAGACAGAGACGGGTACGTGTATCGATTGCCCAGCTCTAAGCGGGTGCGCTCGACTATGATACAACGCCAACGAAGACAAGTTCGAATTCGATACGCGATACAGAGTCTCCTCTTTAAATTTCCGATTGGTATATGCAAAATATAACAAGTATTACACGCTTCTCGATCTCCTTTTCGTTTTTTTGCTCCTTCTCAATGCGATCTCTTAATTCCAAGCTGCTGCTGCAGTGTTTAAGTATATTGTAACGTCGAGCACAAATGTTACATTATACACGCACGCACACATATGTAAGTGGGGCTTTTGCACGAACCGAGAGGTACAGGTATATATGCAGAGATCGCGAATTGATCGCGCGGCGATCGGTTATTTACACGCCGCGGCGCGCGGGACAGGTTTTTTGCACAGCTCAAGAGCCGAGTCTCAAAAAACGCGTCACGTTTATCGAGCTTTATACTCTGCGTCTCTGATCCTGCTGTTGCTACGTTTTGTCCTTTTTTTTTCGTTTTTTTTTGCATTTTATGAAGCAGGAGACCCCGAGAGAGTGGACGGCCGTTCCTAAAAATCGTCATTCAGCCGTGGCGTATAATAATAATATATGTTAATTTCCTCCTCGCACAAAAGTCGACTTTTGTTCATTTCGAATACGCGGCCTATTGTGTATCGGAACCGAGATCGAGATGTTGGATTTTACGTCTCTTACCTATATGTATACCACAATGCGTGTTGCGCGCTAAATAACGCGCGGAGTGGTCAAGAAAAAAAAACACACACGCACGAGAAAAGAAAAGAAAAAATAAAAGAAAAGAAGTGTATCCGATGAATCGACGAACTAATGCTCTCTTGCGTCCGAATGCACTAATTTTATCCACTGCATAAAACTAAATAATATTTTTTTTGGTATTTTGACTGACCAATAGATCACCAATATATATATCACCTGTGCACTGTAATAATATAACAGACAACTGCGGATTGTACAATGTTTATCGTATCAATTATAACGACAACACTGCGGGGCCGATACACCAAGTACAAACACACACACTCGACACTCGTAACGCTCGAAAATCGGGCGAAGATCGGCACTCGAACGATGCTCGAAAAATATAATATGTACCCTATAAGCCACCACCGAGAGCGATTCCGCACTTTTCTCCTTTTATCGTTTTCTCGTTGTTAATGTTGTTGTCATCGACGGAGCACAACGGGTCAGACGACACAACGAGGAGGATCGACTTGTATCATCGAGAGAGGAGCAATCGACGAGCGGCAGCGCGAGCGGTAAGCGATACACTGCACAAATCTCGAGTTCCGACGTCGTCGGCTCTGCACGCCGACTCTGTGTGTGTGTGTGTGTGTGTGTGTGTGTTTATACATATATATATATATATATATAGCACATCAGCAGCAGCACGGTCCGAACGCAGTCATCGCATCATCTGTCTCGCTCTTTCTCGCACGCGGGCCGATACGGTCTCTCCGCCACGCTCGACGAGAAACACACGCCGCAAAAATAGCTCCTCTGCGCTCGTCTCGCCGCGCATTCATCGCTGCTGCGAACTCCCCGTGACTATGAACTGACAGACTCTGCGGCAGGAGAAGGAGGAGACCGTATAATATAGCGGCAAAAGAGGCGCGAGATTTGCAATCGAGATGCAGCATCCCATTGTGTGTGCGTGTACTGTAAAGGGCAGCTCCGTACAACGCGACTTCTATTTTGGGCAGTAAATCTCTATCATTTGACACGTTACCGAACCTTGATTTCTTGTTGATCAAAAAAATAATTTTAAAGATTCTCTTCGTCATTCCTCTCGCCATTGTGAAAACGAATAAAAATTATTTATTTGTAATTTTTACTGTTCGACCGCTATAGATATCAGTTCTGTCAAATTTAAAAATACGAAATTTTTATAAATACAATAATTAAATCGAAAAACCTAAGATTTAAAAAAATGTTTAAATAATTAAAATAATAATACATACGTACTTATCGAAATTATGCAAGCTGGAAAATAAAAAGAGAGAGCGATTTTTAATTTGCCGCTATGAAGAGGAATGGATTATTTAAACGAGACATCAAAATAATGTCCTGAGTAAAAGTTGAAATAAACGGTTTTTTGTGATGAATTTTACTTCCCATTTATAAAATTAAATTTTACAATACATTTTTAAGATTATTACAAAGAAACCATTTATAAAAGTATTATTGTTGCTTGGAAAATTGTAAAAGACTCCAAGTATGTTTACAGTTATAAGTATAAATTTTACACATTATATTATCTGTATTATAAAAAATATGAACAATTTTCAATCATCAATCGCAGCTATTATTTCAAATCTGCCGCTCTCGTGGAGAGTTGGCAGCGACGCCGCGGCCCCGCGTCGTCGTGGGCTGGATCTCTGTTCGGTAACTCCTCCCAGCCACGTGCACATATCGAGTCTACTCGAATGTAAACACAGTCATATACTAGCCCCAGAACTGTCACAACTCACACAACATAACCGGCAACTCGTGCTTGTTTTCCGTGTGCACAACATACGCTATACCGTTTCAACATGAGTTTTCTTCAAGTATTACCCCCGACGAAAAAACCTTCCTCGGTGTTGTATACTTATATTAAAAAAAACCGATACACAACGAAAATAATAGTTATTTTCTCCGATGCCAAGAAAGCCGAATATTTCAACGAGCTCATGCGTTATTTCTTCATCAACTCTGTTACCATCCATGTGAGTTTTTTCTACTTTTTTTTTTACTCGTTTAATTGCGAAGTTTGATCATTATTTATCTAGAAGATTTTTCGGCTATTTTCATGTTGATGTTCTTTCTAGGAGTCTTTTGAAAAAAAAAGCAGTAAAAATTTTCAAAAACTGAAATAAAGTTTTGATTTTTGTGTTACCTTTGTAATCTCTTTGAATTCTAGATTTGTTTTAATAAGTTTGTTTTACTAGGAAATGCAAGATCATGAGACTTTAAAGAAGAGTAGGGAACACATTCGTACTCAAGGAGCTGGGATTGTGTTTACTACTAATACAATTATGAATAATAACGTAGCTGAAGATAGATTATTCAAGAAAGATTACACCATCATGCAGTACGACCCTCCAACTAATTTAGAGGTATGTAAAAAAATCATAAGCCATAACAATTTAAATGTGACAAAAGTTTTTATATCTTTTTGAATTTTTATAGTTATTTCTGAGATTGTTCAACAAGTGTCAAGGTGGAAAAAATTCTCTTATATTATTCTTACGTAAAGAAGAAAAAGAATTTTTTCAAAAGTTGAAAGAAACAAATATAATGATTAAAAGAGTATCTTTTAATAAAAGTCTACTTGAAGATATACCATCACACGTAAGAATTAATATTTTATCAAAATTGAAATTAAACTAAATATTACAAAAAGGAAATGATTTAAATAAATTATAATTATAATTTCAGGTATCAAAACTGGTCTACGATGGCATGCCCAGCCCAAAAACATATAAAACTACCACACGACCATATGGAATGTATCAAAAAGAAATTTTTAATATTGACTCATTAAGTTTCGTAGATGAATCAAGAGATCTTAGTACAAAACCAGTTGTTTCTGTGCCCATGCAAGATGCACCACAGAAAATGATACAATTGAATATGATTATGACTTTTCAAAAAGAACAAGAAAAAATGGAAGAGGAAAGTTTGGCAAATGAACGTAAGAGATGCCACAGCACAGATGATGTTTTAAAAGCTAAACCATCTTGTGAGAGTGTGCTGGATAGTAAGCGTACCCGACTCGAAGCTTTGTGAAAGCAATACTTTCTAATTACAATTTATGAATCAACTCTGACAAAATCGTGAATAACCAAACAAACACCTTACGACTATAGCTTATTATACGACTATGCAAAACTTGTCAAAAGTATAGTGCAAAACTACATATTGAGTCTTCATGCATGGATGTACCATAATATACCTTTATATACCATGTATACCATAGAATCAACTGACAGTGCATAAAATAATAGCATGTGTAAATATAATTAGATATAATTTTTCATTGATCTCATTGAGTGTTGAGTACTCAAATAAATGATAAAAAGTACGTATATTGGTGTGTAAATTTACTGAAATTGACAATCAAATAAATTTAAGTAAACTTTTTTTAAATTAAGTACAAATATGTATGTATATGAATGAAAACAGAGTACAGGTACAGTATACAATTTAGTCCATGTGGGACCTAACTTAGAAATTTTAATTTACTGCAATTTTGATATTCAGCTTATTTTTAAAAAATTTCCCTTCAAAGGCATCCGTCGGTATCAGTCACTACCACTATATTTTGTCAAAAAATTTTCCAATGGAATCATTGTAAATCATTGGCAAACTACACATTATCAAGTAACATAATCTCCAATATTCGCTCCACTTGTTGCTAGTAAGAATCACTAATTGACGTAATCAAAAAACTACTTCGAGCAAGCCGATCGTTAATCGGTACTCCTGCAATTATCATAATCATCCGAATAATTAATTATATTTCCATCGTAACGTAGAGATCGTCATCCACGTATACGAAGCACAATTCATCCGAGAAATTTAGTCCGTCGCATCGGATATTCAAGGGCTCGATGCCATTTTTTCGATGGCCTTCCTATCGAATTGATAAACGTGAAACGTCTCCTTTTCCGTGTAATCCACTGCGCCCCTCTTCTTGTAAAAGTTCTTCGCCGGATTCCAATCGGTAACGACAAATTCCATCTTGCCAATGCTCTGCTCGACGGCTTTCTGTGCGCAGCAGCAAACAAAAAAAAAGAAAAGAAAGAAAAAAACAATCGATCGATTATTCGTACGCACGGAGAGAGTAAGAACAAAAAAAGAAAAAAGAAAATGACTTCACTCACTTGGCTGATAGCCTTCATCAGTTTATCGCCGACGCGCAGGTTGCGAAAAGCCTCCTGCACGTAGAGATCTTGCAGGCACATGCACCGGCCGAGCCTCAGCGTGTACGTGTAAAAATAATGACCGTAGCCGATCACTCGATCGCTTTTGTCCTCGCTGGCCACGTAGAAGCCCATGTTCGGATTGGCCGCGTCGAACAGGTCTCTCTCCAAAACTGCAACACACGAGATCGGCCCCGCATAAATCGGTTTCTTTATCGAATAACGATTTTGGCGCGCGCCGATTCGACGCGCACTTACCTTTGGGATCGATCTGCGGACTGTTGTAATGCTTGTGAAAATCGGCGATCTCCTGAACAAAGCAAAAATTACACAAAAAGTAGTAACGGATAATAAAAAATTAACATATCGTCTCGCAGTGATATACCCTGGACAAATCGATGATCGCCCGGCAGTCCTCTCGTCTAGCTTCGCGAATCGTCACGCCGTCCATATCTCTCTCTGTATTTTGTATATAATAAGTATATATCTCGTTTAGCACGGCGCAGATTCAACTAAACGCGCTTCACCACTGAGAGTCTAATATACCACTATATACAAGTGTTAAATATGTAAAACTGACCCGCGCGTAGAGCGCGAGCGATGACGGCTGCGGCGGCGGCGACGCGGCCAATGGCAATAATAACAAATCAACGCGTTACATACGTCGAGAACTCAATCATATACCGATGTGTATACATATATGGCGCATGCCTTACATTTTAGTATAATTTATAAGTGAGTACATATAGACACGCGTCGTCGTCGTCGCCGGAGTGCAGGCACTTATCTTACGTAAGCGCAAAATGCGAGATATTTAATGCCAGTAGTGCAGAGCCGCCCCACTGCAGCACGCCACATTCGAGATTTCGTTTTTCTCATATTTTCCTTTTCGCGCGTGTGCGTGTGTATATTTTCTTATATAAGGTGCGTGTGTGCCTAGACGCGTTGTCACACGCACGCACACACACATCGAGAGCCAAGTAAATATTATCGTTGTCGCCGTGCGCGACGCGAGTAGGCGATTAATCAGTTTTTCAGAGTCGATGACAGATTACTTTGTGTGTGCGCGCGTTCGAATGGATGCAGGTGTCAGATAAGAATCCTTGAAATCGATGGATGATTAATACGATTGTGCGTTTCTTTTTCTCCTGTAAATGGGCGAGAGAAATAAAAGAGAAATTGAAACGAAGGATTTTTTTATTTTTTCAATTCGAACAATCGATACAAATGCCACATCTCGCTGTGAGTTAAATTTTTTGCACCGTGAGACGAGAAAAGAAGTAAATCTTCGAGCTGATGTTTTTTCCAAAAATCTATCCTCGAGCATCCGTCGTCACAGGCTTTCTGTAAAAAATCATTGCACAAATTTAATGAACGATAATTCATTGTATTTTTTTTTAAATTTATATATGTGTCTATACCTTCGCTAGTGCACGAAGCAAGCAGAGTCTGATTCGGTCGCCGACGTTCCATTGAGGGAACTCTTGAAGGTACATCGACTTTCCCTCCCAAGTCGAGTACGCGTAACAGTACAGAGCATAAGCGACGACCTCTCCATTGCCTGAAAAAACTGCCAGACATCCGGCTCCGGAGCTGTTGGATCCTGAATGTCACAAATGAAACAATCATCGTTCAATTTCTGCGATATTTGAATGATGCATACGAGTCAAATACCTTCCGTGTCCGAGACCGATTTCAATTTTTTTACTTCGTACTTGGATCTTGTGTGTGGTAAAGCTTCCTGTAAACATTTTTTCAGATAATTTAACTATGCTTAATGTGTATTAAATTTCTGATTCATTACCTTAGCCAACTGCTCTATCGCATTGAAATTTCCAATTTCTGTAGCAACGTACTCTGAATCGGCACTAGAAATTTAGACCATTTCATATAAATTATGCAATTAATATTCGATGGATAATTTTGAATTACGTATTTTCCGCCAACGCTTGTAAAGTTGCACGATCAAATCTATACATTTGCCAATCCTCATCTTTAGTTAAATCTTTCGAACCTTTGGATAGGTAAAATGTTTCAGCTGGATTCCAGCTGAGAACTGAGAAATCCAGAAATTGGCCGTTTTCATTGAAATTTTTCTGAAAATTTGAAAAATTCATTCGTTGAGGTCAATATACAGACTCATGAATTGAGAAGAAGCAGAGAATTATCATTACCTTAGCAACTGCTGAAAATAATTTGCTTCCGATATTTTTGAGTCGATGAAACGGGGTAACGTAGAGATCCTCTAAATGCAGGGCTTTTCTACCCAATGAGTAATAAATCCAAAAATACAAAGCATATCCAACAATTTCACCGAATACAACAGCCACGTAACACTCGTAAAGGGGTTTCTTGCTTCCAAAGCCATCTCGTTGCAGAGCTGAAAAATTACTTTTTTATAAAAAAAAACTCGATGCGACAATTAATACTGTAATTGTTAAAATATGCACTTTTTCAAATTCTTACTTTTATAATCTATCTTGGGACCGTTGGGCATTTGTTCGTAATCAGCCAATTCCTATTGATAACATATAAGAAGCATTGCAATTTTTCACTGGATAATATTTAAAAAAGTAATTAACTTAACTTGAATGAGCTCTCGTATTTTTATGCAGTCCTCGGGCTCGGCTTTACGAATCTCCAAATCCACGAAATTCATGATTATTCAAATTAATCGAAAAACCATCAATGATATCAACGAATTACTTTTTTTCAATGTTCATTTAGCGAGAAACGACACGTTCACTTTCGCACAATCAGCTCACTCGCATGCCGAGCAAATTGTAAACATTGAGGTTTTCTCTGCAATCGAGATGACACTTTCTGCCGCATGGCAAATCTTCAAATTACGCGTTCCCTTCGAGAGTTTCAAATTTGTCGCTAACGTGCAAGTTTACAGTGTCACTGCATCTTCGTGGCCCGTGGGTCAAGTTATCGAGCGTCGTCTGCTCATTCTCTACCTGCAGCATTGATAGCCCCCTCCGCAAGTGCACTGCTCACTCAAAACTCTATTGCGCCATGTAATGAGTCTTATTCAAGTTATACCACCTGCGTATGAGCGTTCTGAAATGCTTTATACTTACATTAAAAAAAAAAAAAAAAAAAAAAAAAAAAAAAAAAAACAACAACAAGAAAAACAGAAAATCGTAATGGTTTGCTGTGAAGCCAGAAAAGCTAAATATTTGAATAAACTAATGTGCTTTAGCTCCGCTAAATCGATTCGATCGAAACCAATTAAGTATCTGATTTAATTACTGAAAAATTTATTTGTAACAGTTTAAATGCAAAGGGTTTCGCCATGTTTGCAGTGAAAGATTGTTGGATACATTTTGGCACAAACTTTTAAATAATATATAAATAATATTTTTATTTTCTTCGATCAAACTTGGAATATACAATTTTTTTTACCGCTACATTGTAATTTAAAAAAATTACAACTAATTAATCGGTAAATTGAAGCAATTTATAATTTTCTATACCCTTCTATGAGAAGCTAAATTAATGACAGTTCTATAAAAATTATTTATTTATAATTTTCTGTGAGCTGTCAACAGTGGAATAAAATGTATGCTTAAAATGTTTACATTTTTCAAAACACATGTCATTTTGTCAAAATTTCAAAATTTTCAAGAAAATCATCAAATAATCATCGTCTCAAATCTGCCGCTCACAAGCAAGTTGACCACTGCGCGATGCGGTTCAATTTTATAGTTGTGCCGCGCGGTCTGCTGTGACACTCGTCTGTCGACTGTCACCACGTGTAGTGTTGTAGTACTGCCGGCAACGATTCCCAACCTTTACAAGACGCCGCGTGCTCGAGTACAAGTTATTAAAAATTAAAGGAAAACATTCCAAAACACAACTGATTCATCATGAGTCTCGTTCAAGTGACATCGCCCACGAAAAACCGTTTTTCAGTTTTATATACTTACATAAAAAGAAACCGAAATGCAAAGAAAATAATGATTGTTTGCTGCGCAGCCAAGACAGCTGAATATTTCCAGGAGATCATGGTTCAATTACTCGATACGAATATGATGGTCGTCCACGTAAGTTTTTTCGATTTTTTCTATTTTTTTAATCTTCATTCAATTCAAGGATTGGTCTAATAAATTTGTTTTACCAGGAAAAGCAGCACAATAAAGATGTCATGGATAACCTTGAAAAGTTCCGAACTCAAAAATCTGGGGTTATGTTTACCTCAAATAAATTTGCGAATAATAGTGTAGCTAAAGAGAAGCTACTTGAAATTGATTGTACTATTATACAGTACGATCCTCCATGTAATTTAGAGGTACGTTAAGAAAATTATAATAATACTCTATAATCTAGATGTGACAATGAATTGAATATTTGTTTGAATGTTTAATAGGACTTTTTGGGACTGTTGAACGAGTATTATAGCAAGAAGAATACTTTTATATTATTTTTACGTCCAGAAGAAAAAGGATTCCTTCAAAAGTTAAAAGAAACAAAAATAAATATTGAAGAAATATCTTACAACGGAAGTCAAGTTGCTGATGTAACACCACAGGTAAGAATTGTTATTTTATCAAAATTGAAAATTAACTGAAATTATTACAAACATTAAATTATCAATGATTATAATTTCAGATAAATAAACTTGTGTCTACTAATTATGCTCTACACATGTCCGCTACAGAAGGTTACAGAGGATACATGCGATCATACAATACACATAGTCTGAAAGAAATTTTTGATATTGACTCATTGAGTTTTGATGAAGTAGCTGCGTCTTTTGGTTTTAGTAAAATACCTGCCGTTGATATATCTGAAATTACAAAGAAAATTTCACCATCGTTAGGAACTTTTGAACACTTCCATGATCAAGACTACAGTAAACCAGACAATTTTGAATATGAAACAGAAATGGCAAAAAAAAAGTTGGCAAAACTGTTGGCTAATGATGCTAAAAATCCACAATACATATTCAAAAAAGTCAGTAAGAAAAATCGTCGACCTGTTCAACGTAGTAAAATCTTAAAAGGGCCTAAAAAGGTCCAAATGAAACCTTCAAAGAAATCAAAGAAATCAAAGAAATCACATAAACGACGATAGTGCCTATAATGACAGCTTGTGTACATAGTTAGAAATAATTTGTTATTGAAGTATGGATTGATCTTGTTCAGTATTAAGAACTCGAACAAGACAAAAAATACTGCATTTTTTAATTGGTATTTACAACAATTCATAAATATGTAAACATATAACTTTTTATGGTAAATATAAATGTGTATGTATATAGATGAAAACATAGAATGCAGATGTATCATTTTCACTTAATGTGAAATAAAACTTGAAAATTTTAAATTAACTGATATTTCAGTGTATATTTTATTTTCAAGTACATTCTGTAAATTTTTAAGATTTCACCATATAACCGTTCTTGGTATAAGACACTATTATTGTGTATTTCCAAAAAAAAATTTCAAAGGAATCATCTTAAATGAAATAACACTTTAGAATATGTTTCCAATATTTGCTCCATCGTTGCTTTGTAAATACAATTAACACGATCATGCCAATAATTTATTTTTCAATGATACGGAAATTCTTGTCCATGCATGAATCACAACTCATCTGAGAAATTTACCTATTTCATTGATCCAAAAGCTTGATACTTCTAATCGTCAATTGAACAAAAAAAATTCCCGTTTAATTTAGAGTACAAGACGACATTTTTAGCTACCCAAGCGCTGGATTCATGCCATCAACGGTCAATGAGCCGAAAACTGAAAATGATTCACCTTAAAAATAGATTTCCACTTGTATGATCTCTTGTGTGCTTCTAGTTCTTCCTGAGTAAAACAGCGTATATAGGCTTATTCACATGGATTCAATTCAATAATAGCTTATAGTATGAAGAGCTGCTTAATTAATGATAGGAATATAAATCAAGCAAATATATTTGACAATTTCTAAAATATGGGGATGAATATTATTCATAACAATTTATGAATGATTTTTTCTTTTTTTAAAAATCAATTTTAGCATATTTTTCGTTATGAATCAAGTCGTCGAGTAATGTTATGGAATCTTACATGGAATGTAATACATAACTTGTTATAATTATTAATGAAGTAATAAATTGAATTTCCTTTACAGTACGTCACATCTTTTGTGAATGATCATTTCAACAAGGTCTTCGCCTTCAAAGCCAATCGTATAGTTTTTTTTAATGATTCCCTTCGTCGAACAATGCATGAACTTTGGCGACACAGCATAATAAATTTAATGACTAAAATATTCTACATAATGAATATTAGCTTTTGTGCTTTGAATTAAAAAAAAAGTATACAATGACAAGTTTTAAGGTTTTAATACAGAAGAAAAACGCGAATTTTAATTTTGACTCCAACTAACGGCACCGGTTTGGGTCCTTTCCGATAGATGACCTGAAATCCTAAAAAAAAAAACGTAGTTAAGATCAATTTTAAGTGACTAACTAAATCAAACTTACTTTAACTAAATCTTTCAGTTTCGTCGAAATCAATCTTCTCGGTTGTTGGTTCCCAAGCTTTGCTAGACATTCCTCTTGTTTCCCATGCTTCGCAAGACAATCCGATAGTGTCATCTTATATCTGGTACGAGCCAAACGACTGTTCAAATTCATTTTTTGCAAGCCAGCTGTCATTTTGTGAAACTCCCCTCTTCGTATGCACACAGAGCGGGTGGTTCCGGCAAAAAATAGCAGGACTACTGAATAATTTGATTCAATTTGTACGTTTTACTAAAGAGAATAATTAAGTGATATAAAAGTAATTATTGTTACCCATCCCAGCGAATAATAATATCAAGGAAGATTTGAACATTTTTTCGATACGATTGGCGAAATTGCTCGAAAAACACTGCGAGTCGATCGATTGAACTAATAATCCGAACCACATTATCGCATAAATATTCACGTTTCATCTTTATGCGTCGGATAAAATTTACGATTGCACATTCTTCGTTATACAGGCATAAAAATTTTTTAATTGCCAAAATCAAATAACGCGCCGATAGAAAACGATCGTTGCCTTATTTTAATCATTGAAATTGGATAAGACTTAATATCGATGATCATGAGTCAATATTTTTAATCATACTAGCCATGCAGAGTTCTCAAAGATTTGGGAAAAGTAGAGCATTCTCATCTGGAACAATCTGGCATTCGTTTAAATGCATCATGGAGTAGTAAAAAAATTCATGTAATTTCAAGGTATTCTGCAAAAACCTATAGTAATCCTGAAAATAATTATTTCAATCGAATATTGAAACAAAAAGTAACGTAAAAATCGAACGTAAAAAAATTAATAATGCTTCAATTGACTCAAAAAATTATTTTCCTACTAAAAAATTTATTGATTTTTATTCAAAGTTGGAGGTTTTTTTAACGTAGTTTATGTATAAGTATAGATGTAAGCAAGTCGCAAAATAAATTCTGCATGTCCAAGGCGATCGAAGCATGCGGCGAAGTGATTATAAATTTCATCCACTTAATGGCTTAATATTAGCTTACAAATAAAATGTGCTTTATTTCCTGGAAAAATTTGTCAACCTATAAAAAACTTGAAAATTATTTTAACATAATGTGATATCATTGGACGAAGAAATGAATTATTATAAATGAACATTTTTTTAATCAGTCTTCTACACAAGTAAGTTTAAATGCATGAGCGATGCACCGAGTAGATGTGGATTTTAAGACTACTTTTATGTGGGAATGATTTACCACAAATATCACATGATCAGAAAGTGACACCATTATGCGTTGATTTAACGTGCCTCGTCAGATCACCCTTCCTTTTATACGTCTTTCCGCATCTATTTCATGAATGGGTGACACCACTGTGCGCGGATTGAACGTGCTTATACAGTTTACTCTTTCCTTTATACGCCTTTCCGCAAATATCGCATACATGTTTGACACCATTGTGGATCGAATCGATGTGGGTTTGGAGATACCAATGTCTTGAGAATGTCTTTCCACAAATATCACATGAGTGGGTGACACCATTATGCGCTGATTGAACATGCTTCGTCAGATCACTCTTCCTTTTAAACGTTTTGCCGCAAATATCGCATACATGTTTGACACCATTGTGGATCGAATCGATGTGGGTTTGGCGATACCAATTTCTTGAGAATGTTTTTCCACAAATATCACATGAATAGGTGACATCATTATGCGCTGATTGAACGTGCCTCATCAGATCACCCTTACTTTTATACGTCTTTCCACAAATATCACATGAGTGAAAAATCCCATTGTGCATCGAATCGATGTGGGCTTGGAGATTACATTTGAATGAAAATTTCTTGTCGCAAACGTCACATGCATGTTTGGTTCCATTGTGCATCGAATCGATGTGGGTTTTGAGACTACCTCTCTGAGTAAATGTCTTGCCGCAACTATCACATGAGTGAGTGACACCATTGTGCACGGAATCGACGTGGATTCTGAGATAACTTTTTTTTGTGAATGTTTTTCCACAAATATCACATGAATAGGTGACACCATTATGCGCTGATTGAACGTGCCTCATCAGATCACCCTTTCTTTGATACGTCTTTCCGCAAATATCACATGAGTAAGTAATCCCATTATGCATCGATTCGGTGTGGGTTTGGAGATTACATTTAAATGAAAATTTCTTGCCACAAACGTCACATGCATATTTGGTTCCATTGTGCACAGAATCGATGTGGATTTTGAGACTACCTTTCTGAGTAAATGTCTTGCCGCAACTATCACAGGAGTGAGTGATACCATTATGTATTCCATCGATGTGTATTTTAAGATAACTTTTATGCGTAAATGTCTTTCCACATGTACTGCACGTATGTTTAGTCCCATTGTGCACTGAATCGATGTGGTTTTTCAAACTACTTTTCAGAGTAAATGACTTTCCACAATTATCACATATATAAGTTTTTTTTTTATGCACCGAATCAACGTGAGTTTTGACATTACTTTTATATTTAAATGTTTTTCCACATGTTTCACACGCGTGGATACCATCACTATGCACCGTATCAATCTGAGTTTGGATCTCATGTTGCTGGTCAGATTTTTTCGAAATTCTCTTTTTTTGATTTTGCTCGACAATTTCACAATCGAGATTTGAATTAAATTGTTCTGCAACGTCATTGATAATTTCTTGTTTCATTTCCTCGATTTTAATTAAGTTTTGAGTTTTATAACCGTCACTGTCTTTCACTTTCTGCAAGTGATTTTGAAAATCCTGACCAATTTTCGGGATTGTCAATAAATCAATGTTAGGCTTGACGTCTTCACTTTCAAAAACTATTTCCATTTCGTCATTAAGTTCTCGAAGCGTATGGGTCTGTAGAGAAATTGAAGCTAAGTGAGAATACTCATAAAAAAAGCAAGTACAATGAGGGTTACGTAAAATTATCAACACTTACCGAATTGTTTTTCGGAAACGACAAGAGTTGAAAGTTTTTCAGATCGGGTTTCTCGTCTACGGTATGGTAATCGTTTTCAATGAGCGATTCGTCACGAGGCTCCTCTTTTACCCTAAAATAACCCCAATAAGATGAAGTCTTACGTTATAATGTTATTACATTTTCATTTATTAAAATTGAATATTACCTGACAACAGAATTGAGTACATCACTAGATTCCATCTTTTTTACTTGAAAGTCCCTTAACAGTTAATCTTACTGAGATGATTTTATGCGTCCAACTAACTATAAACACGATAGGACCCCGACAGCGCCATCGACTTACAAGGCTCGACCAGCTCTGCGCGCAGCTCTCCGTTGTATCGTCGATAGCATTGCCGACAAAACACTGCACGCCGGACGGCACACGGAGTATCCCGCATACATGCGACGCGCGACTTAAACAACAGAAAACGCGCACAGCTCTTTGTGGTCTGTGACGTTGGCCAGTTTTTCCTCGTAATGAAATTTCGAAGTTTATTAGGGAGCATTCTGGTTTGTGAATATATCGAGAAGAATTAACTGTGGATAAATGGCAATCGGTCATTTTGGTTTGAGTAAAGTAAATCTAGAAGGGGGTAAAGAATTTTTTCGTAAAGACACTGTAAGTGCAAAAAATGTTTTTGCTGTGCAACCGCGATTCGGATAGCAATATTTAATTTAAAAACACAAACATTTTGTTTATACATTTACTGTCTATCGTTGTAGTAACTAGAAAAATTAATAATTTCTAAATGACAAAATAGCGCTATTTACATTTAAAAAATTTAAAAAAAAATCGTCTTTTTAGGCGTTCTAACGATATCTACATGAGTCAGTAATGAACAGCAAAAGCATTTGAGAAAAATCGATGAAGTATTTTTTGAATCAGGATTACAGTCAACTACGAAGATGTTACATTTCGAAAACGAATTTTAAAATTTGAATTTTTGTATCTTAACGTAGGAGGTAATTTTTGAAGGTACGTGTAATTGGTCGACAGTGGCGAGAAGATAATCAAAAAGAGTCTGTCAATTTGTCAGTATAGATCAACTTAAATTACGAAGAGCACCAAGTTTAAAGAACATATACGATAATGACATAGTGTATACTGTAAAAACAAAAAGTTATTATGTAAATATTCATTTCACTATTAGCATAGAGCGAACATCGTTTATTATAATAGACTTGGACCCTTATTCTATACACATCGAGATGACTTATAAACTAAATCATAAATCGTCATTTTTCACACAGTTAAACAAATATTTTATATATTTTATATCAAGTCACAATGCGGGTGCGATGAGCCAGATCGATATGAGCTTTGAGATTTGCTCTTTTTCCAAACGTCTTTCCGCATGTCTTGCATGAATGGGTGGTACCATCATGCGACGATTTAACATGCTTATGGAGACCAGATGGATATTTAAATTTTTTTCCACAATAGTCACATGCTAGAGGGGCATGTTTATGCATCGAAACAAAGTGTATTTTGAGATTATTTTTCGATGAAAATGTCTCGCCGCAACTATCACATGAGTGAGTAATCCCATTGTGCCTCGATTCGATGTGGATTTTGAGTTTATATTTTTGAATAAATGCCTTTCCGCAAGTATCACATGAGTAGGTGACACCATTATGCGCTGATTGAACATGCCTCGACAGATCACTCTTCCATGCAAACGTCTTGCCGCAAAAATCACATGAGTAAGTAATCCCATTGTGCATTGAATCTATGTGGGCTTGGAGATTATATTTTGTTGAAAATTTCTTGACACATATATTACATGAGTGGGTGACACCATTATGCATCGATGCGATGTGGGTTTGGAGATTACATTTAAATGCAAATTTCTTGCCACAAACGTCACATGCATATTTGGTCCCATTGTGCATCGAATCGATGTGAGTTTGGAGATACCAAATTGTTGAGAATGTCTTTTCACAAATATCACACGAGGAAGTGACACCATTATGGGCTGTTTGAACATGCCTCGTCAGATCACCCTTCCTTGTAAACATCTTTCCACATGTACTGCACATATGTTTCGTCCCGTTGTGCATCGAATCGATGTGGGCTTGGAGATTACTTTTAAATGAAAATTTCTTGCCGCAAACGTCACATGCATGTTTGGTTCCATTGTGCACTGAATCGATGTGGCTTTTAAGACTAATTTTATATTGAAACAATTTTCCGCAAATAGTACACGAGTGGGTGACACCATCATGCGCTGATTGAACGTGCCTCGTCAAATCACCCTTCCTTTTATATGTCTTTCCACAAATAGTACATGAGTGGGTGACACCATTATGAACTGATTGAACATGCTTCTTCATATCGGCCTTTCTTTTGAACGTCTTTCTGCACGTATCGCACGTATTTTTGGTACCCGTGTGCACAGAATCGATGTTTGTTTTGAGTCTATGTTTATCGTTGAAATCCTTTTGATCACTTCTCTTTTCATTATGCTCGGCAAATTCATAATCGAAATTCAAATCAATTTCCTTTTTGACTCCATCCAGAGTTTCTATTTTAATTGCATTTTGAGTTTCGTCGTCGCTATACTTCCTATTCCGCAAGTATTTTGGTGAATAATCGTCAGTTTTCTTATTTTCTAATGAATTCATAATAAGCTTGACGTCTTTGCACTCAAACAAAATTTGCATTTCGTCAAATTTATGTTCGTGATTTTTGTCACCGTCATGAAACGTCTGTAACAAAATATTGAGTCAAGTCAAATTTTTTGTACAATAATTTTTATGACGTGGATGAGACGATATAATTATCAATTCTTACGGAATATTCCCTGGAGAATCGGAAATTTTTAACATCAGGCACCTCATCGATTCCATTGTCATCATTGTCAATAAGAGACGTATCACAGGGTTCGTTTTTCACCCTGAAATTATTCGAAACAAGATTGAATTTTATGCTCTAGAATTGTTTTAAATAAGCAATTAATTTTAAACAAACATAAAATGAAATTTACCTGATGGGACAGCTGAAGAGACCACTGGATTCCATCTTACTTATCTTACTGATTGAACAACAATGATGGGTAATCTTTCTGTAATAATTCCAAACCCACTGGCTTCAATTCAAGTCAATAAATATTTACAAACATCGATGTGAAAATCTGGGCAAAACTGATGTTTACAAAGTATCGTCAAGTCATTCCATGATATTGAAAAATGATCTTATTAATCTCGCGAACGAAAAATACTCATTTTTCTTATGTATGATTACAAATTCTTTTTCATACAATATAAGTAAAAAAATATGATCCTAAAGTGCAGCACAAATCACGCTGAGAGAAAGAGCTAAAGTGATGTAAAAATATCGTAGATATATTAGATCTAAGTTTATGAATTTTTATTTCGAGTAAAGGATTGTGACATTGATGATTTTGAATTTTGATTTAAAAATTTAAACAAGCATGTATTACTCAAATTGCACAATTGATCTTTTTTTATAAAAATGCATTATCTAGCACTGTTAAATAGGAAAATATGCCAAAGCTCATAGAATTGGTCAATTATTTTTAGTCAGTCCATAAAAATTTTTTTAAAATGAATCATAAATATGAAACCACGTTGATTGTATTTCAAAGCAAAAAATTTGATGCCAGCTCGGCACTTTGGACATGGGAAATTGTTAATGCAGTAGTTGCTTGAGCTTTATTCATTCTAGCCAAGAGGGCGCTACGTCACATTTATCTGATTTTGAAATGAATACCAGGATTGTTCGATTGATAATTTCCTCGTTGTTTAAAGTAATGGAGAAAAGTCAAATTTCCAAGACACACGTCTACAAATAAGATAATCATTAGATTCATTACGTCATGATGAACCAGTGAAAACAATTTCTATACCGTGGTAAAATAATAAAATGCTATAAAAACAAATAAAACCATGCATCTATGGGCCCATCATTATTTCTTATCATTAGTTGTCAATAATATCCCCGAATTTTTTTGTTCAAAATCGACTAATCAAAATCTAGCTCATTATTATCTCATGAACAGAGCAGATTAACTCCGGAAAAATTTTCGGTAGTTTATTGTTACCTTCAACGACTATTTCACTACTAAAAAGGAGAGTATATGGTAGAAATAAACCTTAACTTGATTATTGATTTAAGGAAAAAAATGTATTTCTCATAGTTATTTCATTCTAAATAATCATACTCATTGAGAAGCAGTAAATGTCAATATTTCCTTCATGAGCATGAGTATACTTATTTTTTATTTTTATCTCCACTCAAATAGATTTTACCATCAATAAAAGTATAAGTTAGTATAATTTTTCATTCTGATTAAAAACTTTTTTATGATATAATTTAATACCCAATACTTTCTTTTATACTGATGATCATAAAAAGTTGTAGATAATTTGTACTTGATAAATTAAGTTCAAAAAATAAAAAACCTTTCGATAACATCAACTTTTGCCAAAAATTTTTTTTATAAAACAAGTATTACATTATATAATTAATGATTGAACTCTATATACATTCAAAATGTTTTTTTATATTTTAAAAAAGTTAGAAAACTTTATCAGAAAAATTTTAAAATGTATGTGATTTCATTCAACCACTTTCAAGTTAAATGATTTATAGCTCTAGCAATTAACAGTACATTAATATAGTTAACAACAATTATGATTCATTAAAGGAAACATATCTTGATCAAAATTAAAAATTTTCTTTTAAGATTTTACAAAAAACAAAAAGCCAAATCCAAGTTCTAAAAATTAACCAATTATTTTAAAGGATTCAAAAAATTAAAAACTCATAATAAAAATACAATAATGTGTAGAAGTAAGATTATTGGAAAAATAATAAACTAAAGTCAAAAGGAAATTATTTTTATTGCACTGATTGAATATTAGTTTATTATTTGAGCTATTTAATCATCAATCGTATTACATCAAGGATTAGGGGCTGTGCAAAGTTTTTCATTTCTTCTGAATCAATTAATGTTTTCATGTTACATTTAACGAAATTGGCTGCTTGATTCTTCAAAAATTGGGCACTGTGCTTGTCAGCCAAAGTGATTATATCTAGAACATTTTCATTTGTGAAACGAGTACTCAAGACATTTTCACATGCATTTTTTAAATTTTCAATTTGATATTTATCAGCTGCTTCCAAAAGTTCACAAATTAGTACAGTGTCATCAACTTCAATAGTACCTGAATAAATACAACGTAGCATTTCTACAAGAGTTTCATGACTTATGTCTTTTATGTCCACAAAATTATTTTCACTTTCCAACGTCTTGTGAGTAAACATTGCTTCAAAAACTGGACTAACTGAAGCAAGCACAAGTTTGTGAGCTTGTAATACTTTTCCACATCCAGTCCGTAAATTCACATCACTAAATTTTTCATTCGAAAATTGATCAAATTTTGATCCAAACAAGACATTTCGATCACTGGCAGTTGTCAATTCACAATGAATTGTCAGTGTGTCTTCAGAAGATATTAGCTTGACTTCATCTTTTAACTCATAAAATGTGAACTCCCAATTATTCCAGGGAGTCTCTATAGGGCTTATTTTTTTTATTGATTTCATTATCTCTGAATTCAAAAGAACAAAAGTTGATCCATCATTAACAACTGATATTTTCAAATCAATTATATTCACCACTGTATCCTTATTTTCACTACAGAAATGTACTGTCAAACAGCTAAATTTTTGATAAAAATACCCTACGGGGTAAAAACTCAAACAAAATTTTTTTGTTTTATCAATTGAATCACGGAACACTGGAGAACGTATTCTTTTCTTACAATTTTTTATAACCTTACTAAAATTCTTTAATGTCCAGGTAGAAACGACTTTTACTCTGTCAATTCGAAAGGAACTATGCAATGGATTTTCTTCAGCAGACATTTTGACTCTATATACAATTATGGTGGACTTGAAGCAAAAGGCCTTAAAATCGAGGTTGTAAAACAATTATTCACAGCAATATTATATCTACTCAGCAGTATCAATTAACTTAAAAAGTTTCCATAATACGAGCTGATCATGGATTGCGGACTGTACGGGTTATCGAACACGGCTTTACACTAGGCCCCAAGGCCCCTAGGCCTTTCTATAAGACGTTTTAGATTGTCACGAAATGGTCACTTCACTGATTTGCCTGCAGGAATAACAAGCAAGGTCTCTCATTTACTTGACCCGCAATACCTTGTTTGTTATTCCTCCAGGCAAATCAGTAAAGTGACCATTTTGTGACAATCTTAAAACATCCTATACACACATGAGGCAGAGACGTGTGTGTATTGTGTAACGCACGACACCGATACGATATGCACAAAAAACGAGACGAAATGCGCGAGGATTGCGTCTTTGTGTGTAAATATAGTATACGTATTGTAATACTTATATGCATTGCGATTCGAATCGGTATCGTCCGACTTCCGTTCGTCTGTACTACTCCTTGTGTGTATAGATGTGTGTACGAGAGCCATGAATTGATATAATAATAATACAAAAAACGCTGAAATAATAATTATCGGAAAACAAGAGTATTTTTGAGTAAAATGTATTTCATAAGTATTTTTAAAATAAAATTGTAATAATCGAGGGTTTAAAGTGTTTCCATAATCCGATAGAAAGCCATCAAATACGATAGTACCAGTCTCAAAATCTAAAAAATATTTTTGTCCGTAAGATGATAAAAATTATCGATTTACTTGAAATAACTCACTGCGCTAAAAGTTTCATAATTCATGAGAATCGTAGGGCCAGCCGTGAGAGTGCAAGGATTTGAAGTTCGTACAATCATTATTTGAAGCAAACGTCTTTCTTCTGTAGAAAACAAGCACCATTTAGCGAAGTAACTGAAAGATTATTTTGAATAAAGTTACTCTTTTAAATTTTGTTATGGTGTCTGATTACCAGCTTCTGTTCAATCGGTCGCAGGCATTTATTATATTTTCACTCGAATAAATTAAGTACAACAGAATGACACAACTCCAGTCAACATAACAAAAGCCGTTTTGGAGGCATACAATTTATCGTAATTAATTATAACCAAAAACTAAACATAATAAGAAATGTGAGCTTATTGAGAGGACATTTTTTTAAAGTGAAAGAAATGTACCCAGAATCCTCCTATGCTTAATTCCGAAGCTGTAATAATTATTATGATTAAAAACTTCGTTTGTACCACTCCTCGCAAACCGTTGAATAACCTGAATTGTTCTAGATACGTTTCGATAAGTCGTGTATTCATCGGTCATTATGTGATACTGTATTTTCTGCATTTTCGACTTAAAATTTTTTTTATGAATGGAACATGATCGCTCAACTTTATTGCCTCTTGATGTATACGAATATTATCGCGAATTCTTCTGTTCAATTTTTTCATGTTTTGTTCACTCATAAAAAGTTCAGAACTCGATTCGAATTCGTCGTGCATATGTTCCATATCGTGTCTAAAATATAATTATGCGGATATTAAATATTAACTATAAAATAAGTTCAAGCTGCTGTTTACCCTATGACTGAGAAAATTCCTGCTATAAAATTTACGGTAAAAACTTGAAAAAAATTCAATGCCGCGCCCTCGAACATGAACTTTTCGAAATTTATGAAAAAAAAATATCGAAAAAGTCCATTTTTTTCAATATTATTGCATTTCTGGGTCAAAACTAAATACGCGATATATTGTTTAGATTATTTTTACTCTCAGAACAGTTTTCAAACTTCAAAAATCCATCGAAACCATCTGAAATCATTTATTTGAGTTCTAGTTTAAAGGAAACTTTATTTCAAACCTCAAAACACTTTCAGATTCCGATGGATCCCCCGAGATACAAAATTTTTTTCTGAAAAAGTGGTCCATCCTAATATGCGGTCTATATTCCTACGATTATCGGGCCCTAACGCGACTAAAGAAGTTTCACTTCAAAAATTGAAAGCACAGCTTTTTTCAAATAATTATCAAGACAAATTAAAACGCGTCATGGGAAAAGTTGTTAAAAAATTGATATTCCAAATGACCTGTTAGCAATTGGAAATTAAGAAATTATCGAGGAATTTTTAATTTTTCGAATCCGCACTCCGTATTTTGCGCCAAAAGTTCAATCCACCGCACACGTAGGAATCGGTTGATAATAATAACAGCAAAGAAACAAAACCCCGTGTGCGCGCGGGGGGTGGCTGTTCCGCGAAGCTGAATTATAATGCTGCGCTATACAATCCAGGACTTTGTGTGTCATATGCGTGTGCACACGATAATAGCGCCTAAATACACGATTTGAGATATATATATATTATATACCCCTCCCCGTCGCGGCCGCCCCGGTGTATATAAACGCGTGCCAGCCATGTTTTATTCGCGCACGTATGTATCTATACCTATATAGACATTGGCACACCACGGCAGCGGCAGCACGGCACGCGCACAAGCTATAAACGCGTCGAGAAAATCAGTGCGGATAGCGTTTTGTAGCCTAGCTGTAGACGTGTTCGTCGTCGTCGTCGTCGTCGTCGTGCTGCAGCGACCGCCGCGAATATTTTATACACATTATACATTTATAAATATAATTCGCGTGCCTTGTGTCTCTCACGCTTGTGCGGCCGCTGCTGCACTACTGGGCCGCGTACCAGTCTCTATCGTATATGCGTGTGTGCGCGCTTATAACTCGTTTCTTGCCTCCTATTCATTTTTTATGTATCGGATAAATAAATACTAAAAAAAAAAAATAATCCCTCGCTCGTGGGTCGGCAAAGGTCGATTCGAATACACGTCGCAACGTTTTATTTTTTATTTCTTTTATTTATTTATTTATTTTTCTTCGTTATCGCGACCAAAATTTGAAAAAAAAATTGCACTCTCCCTCCGTCTTGCTTTGCACGACCATAAGTGCCGGCGGTGTGTAGTCAGTAGTGTGACACGGTCTTACGCTCGTGTGTGTGTGTGTGTGTCGCGCCGCAGCTCTCGCCGATGTTGCTGCTGCTGCTGCTCGCAGCTCGCTCCAGTCGTGTCTCTCCGTTCAAAACAACATAAATATAACCAAGAATCCAAGAACGTTCCAAACGAAGGAGAGAGAGAGACAGACAGACACGGTGGTGTATATCGAGATAGAAAGTGAGAGAGCGAGAGAGAGAGTTGAAGGATCCTTGTGCGGATAGTAACATAAGAGATCGTGTGTCTACGCCCGCGCAACGACTTTTTTCTTCTCGTCGTCGTCGTCGTCCGAGTTCTTGGTTTTGTTTATTTGAGATATAGTTGAAAAAAAAACGTTCTCCTCGCCAACGGTCTGCCGTCGCCGCCGCCGTCGTCGACGACGTCGTTGTTGATCTTGCCAACATAAAAAAAAATACCTTTGAGGACAAAAACAACGCACGTAAACACACGTACACCATGGCGGACGTCGACGCCAAAGTGAACATGTCCCTCGGTAAGTGTGCTGCTCCGCTGTTGGCCTCTCGGCCGAGTCGTCGATATGTTTATCTCCCTTTAATTTTTTTGCTGCTCGATGTTACGAGGTCGCGTACTACGCGCAGACACACCGGCTGACCGACAGCTGCTCCGGGGTCGAGCATTTTTGGCGAAAAATTTTCCGAATCGCGTCCAACAATATGACTTTCTTTCATGACGTTGCTTATTAATATTCAGCTTTTTCCCATCTCGATCCTAAAATCTCGCCCTCGATTGGAGCAGCGAGACGAAATGATAATGTATAAATTAAAACGCCATTGGCACGTTATATTTTTGGATGGGATGGAAAGAGTTTACATACACACGTCCGAGAGCGTGTGTAGCGCTGCGGTGTTGTGCATTTTCTTGATTCATTGATTTCCGGCGTGAGCGTTATTTTTATGACAATCTACGCTATGGATTTGATAGACTCAAGCCGGTGCGTGCCAAATATAGCGATGGTGAACACCCACGCGAAAAAAGTCTTACAGGCACGTCGAGAAAGTTTCGTAATGATGCTCTCTTATATAGAATCACAAAAAGAGAAAAATAAATACGGATTAGAAGTTGAGACAAAATGTCAGATGTTCACATGTCAAGAATAATTTTCAAATAAATTCATATGAATTCAATTTAAAGAAACATTAACCATAGCTTTCAGTACTGATGATGATAGAGAGCTTGTTTTCAAAATTCATATCATGAAAGAAAATGTTCATTCTTATATATAATTATTGCTTGGACACCATTAAATCTTTTTTTAGCTCTTTGCAATTTATGTCAATGTGAACTCTGTTAACTTGAGTGTACATACAAAAGCATCTTAAAAATGTAGTCATGTAATTTTGAATCTGTTACTTTTATGAATGGCATTTCCACACAATAGATCTTATGTACAAGATTTTTTTATTAACAATTTTTCTGTTGAAACTACAATCTTTGTAACTTATGATCATCATTACATAAATATTTTTCTTTCAAGATGACATTATCCGAATGGAAAAGAAGAAAAAAGCCATGAACAACAAACGTGGCGGTGGAGGAGGTAACAAAAGTGGAAACAACCGCAATAACCGGGCACGAAGCTCAAGCCGTGGTAGAAAAAATCAACAGCAGCAGCACCGTAGTCGTTCTCAAGCTAGAGGTGGAGGTCAAAATAACTACAGAGGACGTAGTAATTCACGACATCGAAACAATCAATACAACAAACGTGGTCAATGGAGAAGGTATGGCCAAAATTTGCGTGGCAAAAGATTTTCCAATGGTTCATTGGGTAGAAATTCTTTGTCTAGATCTAGAAGCAATGTGACCTTAAACAGAATTGGTCTTAGAACAAATTCAAGAGGTAGATCTACGTCACGAGCTACTTATCAAATAAGAAGAGGTAGCTTTAACATGAATCGCAGCAGAAGTAGAAGTCGAGGTAGATTTAATCAATATGATGATGGTATTGGAGAATACAATGACTACAACAGTGATTACCCTGGTGATTATGAGGGCGGTTATGATGATCCATCTAATTTTCTGAAAAGAATCAACAGTATGCCAAATTTGAGTGATCCTGGTTCGGTCTACAGTAGGTTGGGCTATCAAAGCCCTGCACAAATGGCTTATAGAAATAAAGTTAAGGGTGCCAAAAACACTTTACTTCAAAGCCAGCACAAAGCTTATAGAATGCAAAATGCATTACAGGTACCAAATGTATATAGTCTTTTTATTTTTTAATTTTTTTCAAAATTCTAAGATAGAATACGTAGTAACTAGAGGCTTCTTCTTTAGATAATGCCACCACTGTCTTTCAATAATACGTCTCCAAGACAGTACAATACAGCTACTATAAGAGCTGAACAATTATTGAGAGCACAAAGGCGGGCAGCATATGAACAAAAACTCATGAGGATAAAGTATGATTATAATCTTAAAATATGTTTAATAACCACCTTCAGAATTTTATAATATTTTGAATTAATATTATCAGTGCTCTTCAACAAAGAGGAACACCTGAACCTATAAATTACTTGGAGGATTTAAATGAATATGCACAAAGGCACCCAGCTATGTCTCTTTACACAGCATCACCGACACAAAGCTCTACAGCATCGAATGAACGGCGTGGCAGATCCCCTTTCAGAAGAACACTTCCTTTAAAAGAACCTAAACTCGTAAGTATAATGATGATGAATAAACACAATGAATTACAGTAAATTCAAATATTTGAATTGCCATTAGGAACCCAACTACAGTGGACCACTACGCAGTCGCTCAGCCAGTAGAACGAGGCGCACACGTTCGAGATCTCGGTCACGTTCTCGGGCACGTCAAGGTAGTGGAGTGAATTCCATCAGCTTAGTCAACGACGATGAAATTGAAGATCGGTCCTTCAGCAAAGCCATGTATAGTTTGTCAGATAACTTTGGTGTTACTGGTCGTACGCTAAACGACCGCTTCAGCGGGGTGACCACCCGACGCACACTCAACGATCGTTTTAGTATATGTTAGGGTAACGGCGAAGTCAATCTGTTGAACTGAGACTGAATCAAGCTAGCATAAATTTGTAATCTCTCAACTATCATGGATGCAAGCATCATTTCTCAAATTTCATTTAATAATTAAAAGGTTGAGTTTTTAGTTCAAAGGAATCGATCAAGTATCAGTTTGATGGCAATCTTTAATAATAGTTGCAAATTTTGGGTTTTTAAATAATAATTTATTGAAGTAGGCTTTAAATTTTTAGCTGGCTCTCTGCACTTGAGAAAAGAGGCATTCGGCCGAAAGATAATTGAAGCATTGAAGTAGAAACAACGATTAAATTCGATTCATTAGCTTTATCTTATTACAGTTTTATGATTGAGAATAAAACTTACTTTTAAGATTTGTTTTAAATTTAATTACCAGCAATGGGCCTTTCTTTTTATAAACTTTTTAAGTTACAAAATAATTTTTCTACTACATGAAAGATACAGATGAGTTATAACGGAGAGATTTAATCTCGCATTGTATGATACTATAAGCAACGGCCGCGATAACGTAGCATATTTGGAGAATTCAAAGTACATTTCTCAAATGTGTATAAGGTGATAATATGTATTGATTGTGTCGTTATGAAAATGTGCGAATCATACGTACAATACACAGCATACATAGATTTATTACAAGTTAAGCAGCTTTTAGAAAATAAAACATGTAAAATCATTATATTATATATATATTTATCACCTAAGCAAGTTTGAAAGCGTAAAATGTGAAAGACGAAGCGAGAAAATTTATATATATTTAATGATATATATGTAATAAAAAGAAACTTGGAATATTCTGTTCACGATTCAATGCAGTTGAGAAAAAGTGTACAATGTATCTAATGTAATATTCATAATTATTTTGGTATGAATGAGAGTACGAAAATTACGCCCTTAAATATATTTTTTTTCTTTCTCATTAGCCGTACGTTCGACCGTGCGCGCTGTTGTTAAAATGCGTTTTCAGACGTGCAAAAACAACAATTGATACAAAAAAAAAAAAAAAAAAAAAAAAAAAAAAAAAAAAAAAAAAANAAAAAAAAAAAAAAAAAAAAAGAAAAGAAAATACAACAAAAAAATAGTAAAAAGAAAACATTGATCAACAATAATAAAAAAAGTTATCATTTGAAAATTTGCCGTTTTATTCGTGTAAAAACTTGACTCATATTGTATATTATATATTGTGTATAAATAGAATAATAATGGCTATTCTATACGGTCGTCATCGCTCATAACGTATTGCGCGTTTGATAAGCGATTGACAATATATCACTCGTGAGTAGCGTGCGAGCACGAAGCGCAAAATTTAGTTCGGCAGCAGCAGCAGCAGCAGTCGTCGAATCGATAAAAATTTTCTCTGGTGCCCGATTAGAGAGAGAGAGAGAAAAGCGCCGAGACAGTGAGAGTATAACAAGAGATTGCAATAAATAAACACGTTGTGCGTATCGTAGCATTTTTCTTTATAATAACTGGACTTTAACCGAGAATCGAGGCAGTCCGTTACGCACGTTTGGGGCGGATTTATCGAGTTGAGCTCGTCGCCGTCGTCGCTCGCCTCTCTCGTGTGCCGCTAAAACAAAACACTGTCAATACAGTCACAGCAGCAGCCGTCGTCGCAACACGCGCAAACGTAAATATACGAAGTAGTTTCGAGACATTTTCTGACAAAAAAAAAAAAAAATAAAAATTCTCTCGCGCCGAGGGTGACCAAAAAAAATGCAACGTTAAATCAATTTTATAGTTCGTACACAAGTTTTTCATTTTACTTCACACAACAACACCATGTTCAAGACTTTGGCCAGACGCACGGTGGTGGTGACGCTCGGCTGCAACGAAAGCCATGTGAAAGTAAGTATATGTATGCATGAAAAATTCGAGGGAGAAAAGTCTCTCGTTATCGCGAGCTTCCGTCTCGGAACAGCCTAGACTCGAGACGCAGTTAATTGAAATAAACATCTATGTAATAATAATAAAACAGACAAACAAATTAGCCTCCGCGGTATCGCCTCGGATCGATAAGTTAATAAATACAAGTACTTTGCACCGCGCGCGAGATTACGCGCGCACGCTTACTTATCGGATTTTTAACCTTTAAAGCCGAAGATGATGACGATTATGATGATGATGATGAGCATGATCCATCGTCGTGTCATCTTATCTCTCGCGTCAATTATAATGCCATCAATTGTAGAAACGACAAGAACCAACAACAAAACACGAAAAAAAATTCGCGTAAAAAATTTATAATAATTATTAAAAAAAAATGTTCAAGTCGCTGCTCGGTATCGCGACGCGCAGAGGAGCCCAACTGCAGCGGCAGCAGCCCAGGCGCAACTTGAACATCCACGAGAATCAGGCGTACACGCTGCTGAGATCGGCATGCATACCGACGCCCGAGTTCGGCGTGGCCAAGACGCCCGAGGAGGCCTACGAGATCGCCAAGGAGCTGGGCGCCGGCGACGACCTCGTGCTCAAGGCCCAGGTGCTCGCGGGCGGACGCGGCAAGGGCCGCTTCAAGGGCAGCAGCGTCAGCGGAGTGGTCATGTGCGAGACGTGAGTATACAATGAAAAATAAAATGCGAACAACAATTGGTTGGTAACGAGATGTTATTTTGTGTCATTGGACAGGCCCGAAGAGGCTAAAGATATATCGAGCAAGATGCTGGGCAAGATGCTGGTGACGAAGCAGACAGGCGAAGCGGGCAGGATATGCAACTCCGTGATGGTGACGACTCGCTCGTACGCGCGCAAGGAGCTCTACGTGTCGGTCATGATGGAGCGCGCCTACGGCGTGAGTTTCTCTCATTGAACAAACAATAAATGAATAAATAAATAAAAACAAAAATATCAAAAGTATCGATTTGTCGTCGCGCGTAGGGTCCGGTGGTGATAGCGTCGAGCCAGGGCGGCGTCAACATCGAGGACGTCGCCGCGACGAACCCGGAGGCGATCAGCTACACGCCAGTCGATCCCAATTGCGGCCTGCAGCGCGAGCAAGCCGATCGCATCGCCTGCAAGCTCGGCGTGCGCGATCCCGAGATCGTCAGCGACATCATCATGAAGCTCTACCGGTTGTTCGTCGAGAAAGACGCCGTGCTGCTCGAGATCAATCCGCTGGTGCAGGACATTTGCGGCAAATGTGAGTCTCTATAAATCGTATACCGATCTTCCATAACGGACTTACCGATCTCTCTGTGTGTAGATTTCGCGCTCGACTGCAAGTGCAACTTCGACGACAGCGCCGAGTTCCGGCAGAAGGAGCTGCACGGCATGCGCGACTGGAGCCAGTCCAGTCCCGCGGAGGAGCAGGCCGAGAAGCACTCGCTCAACTACATACCCATGGACGGCAACATCGGCTGCATGGTGAACGGTGCGGGCCTCGCCATGGCCACCATGGACATCATCAAGCTCAAGGGCGGCGAGCCCGCCAACTTCCTGGACATCGGCGGCAGCCCCAGCGCCGAGGCCATCGCCGAGGCCATGAAGATCATCTGCTCGGACGCGAGGGTCGCCGTGGTGTTCGTCAACATATTCGCCGGCATCAATCGTTGCGACCTCGTGGCCGAGGGCGTGATCGCCGCCTTCAAGAAGCACGATTTCAAAGTGCCCGCGGTGGTTCGACTGCAGGTAGCTAACGCATACTTTGGGATAAACGATATCTCGAGGAAAAAAATTGACCTCTCGTTGTTGTTTTGCGCTCGCAGGGCACCAATGCGGACAAAGGCAGGCAGATGCTGCGCGAGGCGAAGCTCAAAATCATACCGATCGAGGGCGACATGGCGGAAGCGGCCGAGACGAGCGTCAAAGTCGCCGAGATCTGTCGTCTGGCTCGCGACCTGAATCTCAATGTCGAGATCACTCCCAAGGCCACGTCAACGACGACGACGACGACGACGACTACCAAGTGATAATAAACTCGTTCACGAGAGATGATATCGCGCATCGCGCTCGTCGTGCGTATTATACAATCAAACGAAAACAAACGAAAAAAAAAGGAAAAAGATGAAAAAAAGAAGACTGTACGACGACGCGCAGTATCGGGGATCACGGCGGAATCGGTTGGATTAGCAGCGGCAGCAGCAGCGAGCCGATCATCATCGATCGATCGATCGATCGATATTGCTCCGCGCACGCAGAGTGAGAGAGATGTAGATTGTTGTGTATAGTCACGTGTGTACAAATGTATTTTAACTTGATTAACAACTTTTATAATAACATAATGTGGAGATGGATGCTACACGAGAAATCGATTTCTCGCGAGCATAGGCGTAACGATAATAATAATAAAAATTCGAGTACTTATAATTATAACGTACATATCTCGAGAGACAACACTTGTTTGGCATACAAAATTTCCATTATTGCAACGTGTTGTTATTACAATTATTACTGTAAAGAGATCTAGATGGATCCGATCCTATTTTTACACGATACTACATGAATTGCGTCGTTCGAATTTTTTATTTTTTCCGATTTCCGCGCGCGCCAGCAGAATTGCAGCAGCAGCGGAGGTAGGGGGAGGAAAAAGATATAACTTCCGATAAGAAGGCTCTCCACAAGTGCTATAATATACATGTGCGAGAGGCAATTACAAGTCGTTTTGTCAGTGTAGTGTTTTGTTTCACACATATGTCATACATATATAATAAAATGCGGCGCGCGAGATCGTATACAATGTTGCGAATAGCGACCTCGTCAATGTCATGCTCGGAGCGCGTGCTATTCTATGCTCTCTCTCTCATCCGTCCGTCCGTTCGAATCGTCGCTCTTCTTCCTTTGCAACGAATTTTGCGCGCGCTCGTGTGTCTTTCGTTAAATAGCCGTCGTCGGCTGAAAGAAAAAAATGCGCGCATTCGACGACGCCTTTTACGATGCTCCACTTGCCTATAACGAAAGCAGAAAATCAAATCGAGACGCGCGCGCGTAGGTGGTGGTGCAGCGACGACGACCGCAGGCAGGCGTTAGCTCGACCGTCACTTTTTTCAAAAATGGGAAATTCTCGAATCGAGTCGAAGAAAGTAGTACTCACTTTTATGAAATTTCCCCGTCGACTCCCTGAAAAAAAAATGACCAACAAGCGGCAATAGCCGATCGAAATTCCTCTCCGATGAATAATCCCGCAGTCATCGTTACGGAGCGATAATTGAAGCGCGCCGCGCGCGTTCTACATCTCTTTCGTATTATGCTAGATTTTGAACTCTTGAACGATGATCTAGCACAAACGTTCGAAATAAAATTTATAAATAATATAAAATTTAAAAGAAACAATATCGAACGCGATGTCTACGACGGGCGAAAAATTATCACGGGGCATTGAAATTTTGCGGCGCGTGTGCTCATTTCATTATATACGGGTTTGAGAAGTTGCTCTAGAATCGCGCACACACAGCAGCCTATTTCCGTACCCTTGTTATCAATCATAGGTCATTCACTCATAAATTACAGTTGGCTTTTCCATCTCTCTCTCTCTCTCTCTCTCTCTCTCTCTCATTCTTTCGTGTGTGGCTTATCATGACGGTCTTAAAACGTCCCGTGCATATAGGTATATGCATATAATAAGCAAATCGGTCGAGGTGCTGGCGTTGCAGCGCGATCCGCGAGCCGCGTTAGTCGTGTCGTCGCGCATTCTTCGCCACGACGAACCGAGAGAAGCAATTGTGGGTAGGGGGTGAAGTGAAGTATATAGTCGAAGTTACGAGTAGCATATCTCTCTCTTCATTATATACATTGTATATCGCATATATATATCGCAGGCGCGCCGTCAGCCGTGCCGCGACTCTACTGCACACATAATTTTCGGAGTCTCGCGCGCGCGGCTCACACAGTACAGAGTCGACGACTGCTGCTGCCTTTTGAGCATACAATACACAAGAGCTCCGCTGCGGGCAGTGTGTGAAGAAGTAGAAACGCCGTCCACAGTCATTCGGACGCGTACACACGGTCTAGAGCAGCCACTCCGCGCTCCCGAGCAGCAGCAGTAGCAGCAGCAGCAGCAGCAGCAGCAGTTACCCACACAAGCACGTGCTCAGTCTCCGACGCAGAGATTGTGTATACACACGCAGAGTCGGAGCCACTGTGCTGCGCCGCGCACCTACTCCGTATACCAGACGCTACTACTCTACTACTCGACGACGTAGATACGAACCGCACGCACACGCGCGCGCCTACAAACTCACTCACACACACACATACATAAGGAGAGAAGAGAACACAGCGCGCGGCCACCATGTTGTCACGGACGATCAACTTAGCCGAGGCTCTGGGACGCATCAACGGCACCAAGGTAAGGGCAAAATTCATTCGAACCATCCTCCATCATCCCGTCGTTCCATCGATCGTTCGAAAATCAACGCGAGTCTCGCGCGAAAGACGAAATAACTCGCTGAACTTGCACGATGATCGTATAGGGGTTACCAGCAAGGTGTGGAACGCCATGCATCGGTGTGCGTCTGCGTGTGTGTGTGTATGTGCTCGATGCGCGCGCACACACACAGAAACTCGGACTGACTCATATTCAAGCGTACGAAGCGTATACTCATACATGTTTACATTCGCGAATATAATAATAATAATGATGACTTTTCACGCTCCGTGTGTAGTCTGCTACGATACCTAAATCGGGTGCCAGGGTCGGCCGTGTGTCCGCGCTTATTTTCGCCTTGTGCAGCGAGCAGCAGCATTTATTACTTCGGAGATTGTATCGCGGCGTAATTTTATTAATCGACGTATTAAGGCGATGCGAGATATCGAGAAGTAGGCACCATCGGAATTTTTTTCTCTCAATGACATATTATTATCTTTTCTATAATATCTTTGCGAGTAGGCGCGTGTTTACCCGTGACCAAAAATTAAGAACGCGCGCGCGCGCCCGCCTGCCCGCGTGTGCTCGTTATGAGATTTAGCTTGACTAAACATCAGCTGACTCTATCTCTCTCTCTCTTTCTAATTTGTGCTCGTTTAACGAGCCATTTCTGAGTATTATGCACGACAGCTCGACTATATAGAGACAATTATGTGTGTCTTTAATTAGTTTTTTTTTTTTTTTTGCTTACGCGCGATAGCCTTGCGCGAGCGATTGAGAAATCGATGCGCGACGAGCGAGAGCTTCTTCGTCGGAAAGCACCTCAACGATACAACACCTTTTCGTATTATTGCTCGCGCGTCGATTGATATATAAGCCAAAGACTTATGTAAAATGTGTATGAGCTTGTGTGTAACGCGAGAGCTCGCACAAGTTGAACTTGAAATCCCTCGAGTCGATCGCGCGCGTCAACGTATATCGAACAGCAGCAGCGAGAGATGATGTCTGTATCGTGCCTATCGTTGTTTTCTGTCTGCTAAAAAAGCTCTCTCGTATACGTATGCGCGTTGTGCTTTTGTGTGTTTATGTAACCCGCTCGCGCGCGCGCGTATATTATAGACGTCAGGGGCACATAGCGTTAAAAAGCACACGCCTCGATGATAATTTTATTTTTTTTTTTTTTCGTAAGCTCGTTGCAACAGCAATTATTATATATTTTCCCGAGCCAATGTTAATCCGACGACGACGACGACGATAGGTGATACATTTTTCACGGCTGACTCCTCGCGCGAATCGATATTTTCTCTTGCTTTATATACATATGTATACATGTCTCACGCGCAAGCACGTGTACCGCCATGCGCGAGTGCGTACGTGCGAGAGAAAGAGCAAATATATAAAATATAATTACAATGTACGCATCGACGCGTATTACATGAAAATGATGATGATTATGCAACGTTCGATACTGTTTTATGCACTTGGCGGGCGCGAAGAGCTGCGGCTGCAGCTTTCATATATGCATTATTATTGGCATTTTTTGCGCGCCGCATCGGCCGCGCGCTATTAAATGCATAAACATTTCTCAATGCCATCCGTCGCGATTTATGAAAACTTCATTCCTTTTTTTTTTTTTCGTTACTTCACGCGTGTCAGAAACGAGTTTTATCTCGTGCAACGAGCTCGCGCGTTATCAAAAAATGTCTGCGCCTCTCTCATAATCCGATCTCTCCTTGTATACACATTCTTATATGATTTTTTTTTGCGCACACAGATCTTGGCGTCGTGCGCCACAGGGGCCCAGCACGGCCTGCAGGGCGCGCAGCAGCGGCGCAATCTCAACGTGCACGAGCACATCAGCTACAGCGTGCTCAATGAGGCCGGCATACCGACGCCCAAGTTCGGCGTCGCCAAGACGCCCGACGAGGCGCACAAGATCGCCAGCGATCTCAAGACCAAGGACATCGTGCTCAAGGCCCAGGTCTTGGCCGGCGGTCGCGGCAAGGGCGCGTTCAAGGGCACCAATGTCAGCGGCGTCAAGATGTGCGAGACGTGAGTATAGTGGTATTTTTGCGCGACGATTTTCGATTTATTTATAGATTCGACAGGCAGCAACAGCAGCAGAAAGAGAGAGAAAGATTTTATTTCCTCGATCTGTCTCTGTCGCTTGGAAAAAAAAACGAGTTTATTGAACCAATGGTGGCGCATAAACAAAGTTTTAAACTTATTTTTTCTTCCCGACGCAGGCCCGAGGAGGCGAAACACCTGGCCAGCCAGATGCTGGGCAAGCTGCTGGTGACCAAACAGACCGGCGAGGCCGGCAGGATATGCAATTCCGTGATGGTGACGCAGCGCATGTTCCCGCGCAAGGAGTACTATCTCGCCGTGATGATGGAGCGCGCCTTCGGCGGGCCCGTGATCATCGCCTCGAGTCAGGGTGGCGTCAACATCGAGGAGGTCGCCGCGACCAATCCCCAGGCCATCATGTACGAGCCCATCGACATCAACAAGGGCATCACCAAGCAGCAGGCCGAGGCGATCGCCGTCAAGCTCGGCTTGGAGGGCGTCAAGGACTACATCGCCGAGATGATCCTCAACATGTACGCCTTCTTCGTGAAGAAGGACGCGCTGCTGCTCGAGATCAATCCCCTGGCCGAGGACATCAATGGAAAATGTACGCGAATCGTCTATTATTTATAGAAAATATTATTTTTAATTTTTACTTTAACCCGCGTTGTAATATTGTACAGACTTTGCGCTCGACTGTAAGTGCCGGTTCGACGACAACGCCGAGTTCCGCCAGAAGGAGCTATTCGCGAAGCGCGACTGGACCCAGGAGGATCCCAAGGAGGTCGAGGCGGCCAAGTTCGAGCTCAACTACATCGCCCTCGACGGCAACATCGGCTGCATGGTGAACGGCGCCGGCCTCGCCATGGCCACCATGGACATCATCAAGCTGCACGGTGGCGAGCCGGCCAATTTCCTCGACGTGGGCGGCGGCGCCACCGCCCAAGCCGTCAAAGAGGCCTTCAAAATCATCACCTCGGATCCACGGGTTTGTCTTTATTACCTAGAGAGAGAGAGAGAGAGCAGCTGCTTTATTTTTGCGAACGTTGGAGTTGTGAAAGTAACGTTCTTTTATCGTTTCAGGTTCACGCGCTGTTGGTCAACATTTTCGGTGGTATTATGAGGTGTGACGTCATCGCCGAGGGTATCATTGCGGCCACAAAAGAGCTTGACCTCAAAATTCCCGTTGTTGTTAGACTGCAGGTAGGTTCAATGTGTTTTTCATCAAATTTTCTCGTGAAAATGCAAGTCACGTGCTGAATTTTGTTAATTACATTTTTACTCCACAAACAGGGAACAAACGTAGACGAAGCCAAAGCCCTCATCGCCAACGCCGGCCTGAAAATCGTGCCCGTCGACGACCTCGACGAAGCAGCCCGCATCGCCGTCAAACTGTCAACGATCGTCAAACTCGCCCAATCGGCAAATCTCAACGTTAACTTTGAGTTACCTCAGATCTCCTAAGCTGTGTCTCTGAACTCTTTTTTTTTTTTAGCTAGGCTATTATATTTGTGAAAATATACAAAGAGAGCGAGCATGCGTCGTTCCGACGAGTAACGCGCGAAAATGAATCCTACGTAATTCGTTATTTATATGGGTCAAAATAATACTTTTTTACAAAACCGTGCGCACGTATGTCACCGATCTTGACGCGCTTTTGGTATGTTATAGTACATGGTAAAAAGGTCCCAAAAAAAAATTTTTAGGCCCCCTCCCCCCTCCTACCCCCCACTTCCGGTATAAACGTCCATTTTCGATCTATATTTTTTCTGAGGACATGAAGCAAGTAAAAAATCTGAAAAAATTCATAAAAATACTTTTCCACAATCCAAACAACCTTGAATTTTTTCAGATTTTTTGAGTGCTTCAGGCCTTCAGAAAAAATTATTGAAAATTTCAAAAATCGAGATACGGCGGTATGAGCCGATGTAGTACTCGGAAATTTTTTCAGTTATTTTTCGCATTAAAAAACATAACCTCAATTTTTTTCAGATTTTTTCAGATTACCTAACGCACCTTTTGAAGCCAAAAACCGATTTTTTTGACGAAAATAATTTTTTTAGGACAGTACGGAGCCTCGAAAAATCTGAAAAAAATTTTTTCTTGTTTTTTTCATCAAAATACGTAATCTCAAATTTTTTCAGATTTTTTAATTGAAGGCGATAGCTTCTAGGGCCGAAAAATGCTATTTTTAACAAAAAATGGTTCCTAGAACCCGATGGTTCCGGTGAAAAAATTTGAAAATATTTTTTTTGAATTCCTTGTCAAATTTTAATAAATTTTGACCGTTTCAAAAGTTCGATTGAAGCTTCCTAGCTCATTTTAGAGCATCAAACGAGTTTTATCATTCCTTAATGTCTTCAGAAACGTCTTCAGATATTTTGCACTAATCTTTGTCCTGCTCTAAAATGAGCTAGGAAGCTTCAATCGAACTTTTGAAACGGTCAAAATTTATTAAAATTTGACAAGGAATTCAAAAAAAATATTTTCAAATTTTTTCACCGGAACCATCGGGTTCTAGGAACCATTTTTTGTTAAAAATAGCATTTTTCGGCCCTAGAAGCTATCGCCTTCAATTAAAAAATCTGAAAAAATTTGAGATTACGTATTTTGATGAAAAAAACAAGAAAAAATTTTTTTCAGATTTTTCGAGGCTCCGTACTGTCCTAAAAAAATTATTTTCGTCAAAAAAATCGGTTTTTGGCTTCAAAAGGTGCGTTAGGTAATCTGAAAAAATCTGAAAAAAATTGAGGTTATGTTTTTTAATGCGAAAAATAACTGAAAAAATTTCCGAGTACTACATCGGCTCATACCGCCGTATCTCGATTTTTGAAATTTTCAATGATTTTATCTGAAGGCCTGAAGCACTCAAAAAATCTGAAAAAATTCAAGGTTGTTTGGATTGTGGAAAAGTATTTTTATGAATTTTTTCAGATTTTTTACTTGCTTCATGTCCTCAGAAAAAATATAGATCGAAAATGGACGTTTATACCGGAAGTGGGGGGTAGGAGGGGGGAGGGGGTCTAAAAATTTTTTTTTGGGACCTTTTTACCATGTACTATAACATACCAAAAGCGCGTCAAGATCGGTGACATACGTGCGCACGGTTTTGTAAAAAAGTATTATTTTGACCCATATATAAAAAAAAAGAAGTAATTTTGAACGTCTCTCGTTGCGACTTTTTCAGCTCTCTATATGATGTAATCGTTACAGACCATTGGGTTCGTTGAGCGAAGTTCTAACAGTTTGCACGCGCGTTTTTATCCGTGCCGCGAGAGCGAGTCTGCGTTAACGCGAGATGAAACTCCTTGCACCCGCTTTTTGAGCCGAAAAATTAGATTACACTTTTTCAAGCACCAAAATTTTGCTGAGATGTTCCGGTAAACCGGATTAACGATTTACTCAAGACGAAAAACAAAAAAAAAAATGTATAAATGGGGTCACGTATGAGTGTGTGTGTATGATTACAGTTTGAATGTACTTTTTTCAATATTTTGAATGTAATTTTATGAAAGTTTTTGCGGCCTGCCGTGGTTGACGATTGATGATATGTGGTTGATACATGTATACATTATTATCTATTAAAATTATGAAATAATTATTATAATCTTTGTCGAGCAAAGAATGGCACCGCAGGAATCCACACACGCCTGCGCGAAGCTGTTGAAATAAAAAAAAAACAATGCTTTTTTTTAAAGGCACTTTTAAATTCTATCACCTCCTATACGAGTATAATATTATATAGAATAAAAATATATTTAAAAAGAAGCTAACGTAAATGGCGCAGATACTGCTATAGAATTCGAATTTGAAAAATTGTTATATGTATGGTTGTGTTATTTTACTAGATAAATGAAAAAAAAATGTCCTTTTAGCCAATTGTAATGCAAAATTTGAATTTGCGAAAACGTTCATCTGTCGCTATTATAGATTGAAAAAATTAATAATGATTGAATAAAATGAAAATGAGAAACCTAAGCGCGCTTCAGTATTATTATGAGCGAAAAACAAACGAAAGAAAAAAGAGAAACGACTCTTATTGTAATTAAAAAAAAAAAAAAATACTTCAACAGCGGGCATGTATTTGCGTCTCTAGCTATTAAAGAAACGCTCAAGACGAATGCAAAATATATGTGATGTTGCAGCAAAAGAAGCGATCAACGGGTAAAAAGAAACTAATCGAATATTTAAAAACAAAACAAAAAAAACGAAGCATTGTAATCTTATATTAATCTTATGATTGCTACGTTTTAACTCAGTGATGATTTTGTTTAATGTAATATATACATGGTATATACATACATAAATTATTTTACATAAAATGTTTTGATTTTTACGCCCTTCACTCGTGCTTACTATTTAATATGAATTTGGAGAAAGAAACTTGATGACAACCTTTTTTATTACAGAAACATAGCATAAACAAAAATCCAAATGATCGCGCCTCTCGCGCAAAAAATTTGTGCCAATAGTTCCCGTAACAGACGTGCGAAGCAGTGCCGTCAACGACGAACGCGCCTTATGGTTATCTATACGCGGCCATATCAATTTTTGCTCGCTCTACAATACGACTGCGAAGCTGGCAGTCGCCTTACGCACACACATAAGCCAATAAAACGCCGCGTAGAAGCCGAATATAGATAGCATACACATAAAGGCGAGCGAGAGAGAGAAGGCACTAGTCGCCGCAAATTCGTACACACAACGACGAGTAGTGACTCGAGAGAGCCGCGGGTCCAGTATAATACGCGTATACATACGTTCGTACAGACCGAAAGGGAAAAAGTCAGTTTCTGTGTTTCTGTTTTCGTCGTTAAATACACCGATACACGCGTCTGGATAAACACACGCACACACCGATACTCGTGTATATAAGGGTTTTTCGCAACGCGAGAAATGCCGATAAGGAACTCGGCGTGAAAAGTACACACACGACAGTTGGTGGTGCTGCGATTATTAATATTATACAGGCGGCGACGATTTCTCACGGACGAGTCCGAGTGTAAGAAACAAAAGCCTGCGCTTATAAACGCGGCAACGTCGAGTGTCGAGCAAAACCGCCCCTTACAAAACAGTGTTTTTTCCAGGCCCAAATTTTATTGTTTTAAAAAAAATCTTGGTCCGACGACGACTGTGCGAACGCACAGCGCGAGGACTAGCAGCGAGAAGAAAGAGAGGAGAGTGGGAGGCAACGGCAAAATAGTAGTAGTCGTCTCGTTTTTCTGCCGGCGCGTTCGCGTTGCTGCATGCTGTGTGCTGTGCCGTGCTCTCTGCTGCAGGCACCTTATACAATACGGAAAGTAACAAAAAAAAATCAGCAATCATGACAAGTGTGTCGTATCAAATAGCCAATCTTCTCGAGAAGGTAAGAATTTTGCATTGTCTTGGATTCGATGATCGCGTGCCGGGCCGAAAAAAGAGCCGTTGACACACGGGCTTCCCGAGCCGAGCGAGAGATTTTGCGAACTTACAAAAATAATGGCCGATATAACCTTTGCGCCGCTCGCTCGACGGCAACATTGTTTTTGCGGAAAATGCCTTTGTTTATGTGTCCCGAGAGTCTCGCGTGGCAATTTTCATCGTCTAGAGGAAAATTTCCTTCGTGGCGAATTCTATTTTTGGGGGAAATTACGTGTGGTTTTTTGCCTCTTTTGATTCGTGTCTTCTCGGCACACACGGCTGTTTACGAACGTAAACGTTATTGAAAAATGAGCCTGCACGCGTACAATCTTAATTCATGCTTATAATATACTACTATGGAAGTGAATCGTGATTTATGTATCAAACGTTTTTATCTTATTGTTATCTTGAACGATGCCAAAATTATACAAATTCGTAATGCGGTCTTTGACTTTTTGCAAACCAGATGACATCCAATGACAAAGACTTCAGATTTATGGCTACCAATGATCTGATGACTGAATTGCAAAAAGACAACATCAAATTGGACGATGATTCAGAGCGTAAAGTTGTCAAAATGCTTCTCAAATTGTTAGAAGACAAAAATGGAGAAGTGCAAAATCTAGCCGTTAAATGGTGAGTGTCTCCTTGCTGATGTGAAATCAATTTCTGTGATTTAAGCAGATTTTCATTGAATCTTTGAAATTTAGTTTAGGACCGTTAGTCAACAAGGTCAAGGAATACCAAGTAGAAACGATAGTTGATTCTTTATGTTCAAACATGGTGTCTGACAAAGAGCAGCTCAGAGACATTTCAAGTATTGGAATGAAAACTGTAATTGCTGAGTTACCCCAAGGCTCTGGCATTCTCGCAGGAAATGTTTGTCGTAGAATTGTAGGCAAATTGAGTATTGCCATTGAAAAAGTAAGTTTTAGATGGTTCAAGTTTTAATGAAAAATCCAGTCAGAATAAATAAATTACAATATATTTTTCAAGGGTGAAGATGTGCCAGTGCAATTGGAAGCTCTTGAAATCATAGCAGATATGTTGCAACGTTTTGGATCGGTTTTAATTGTATATCATCCGGTCATACAAGCATCCTTACTTCCTAATCTATCTTCACCACGTCAAGCTGTTCGTAAAAGAACTACCACAGCTCTTAGCTTCCTTATGATGTCCAGTAACAATGTAATTTACAATCAAATCATTGATTTCTTGCTCGAAGGGTTGTCTGGTAATTCCCCAAATAATGTTATTCGCACCTACGTCCAGTGTATTGCTGCAATTTGGTGAGTAATTGTGATAAATTATATTTTTAATGAATTAAGATAGTTAATTAAAATTTTTATTAAATTAATTTTATAAAATCTTTATAGTCGTCAAGCTGGTCATCGGTTTGGAGAACATATTGAACGTGTTATTCCATATGTTTTAAAATACAGTAAAGAAAATGACGACGATGAATTACGCGAATATTGCTTTCAAGCTTTTGAAGCATTTATATATAGATGCCCAAAAGAAATCACACCTCATATTAAAAAAGTAAACAAAAATACATTTTTATCAGATTTCATTTCATTACTCGATAAGAAATTGAATAATATTAATATAAAATTCTTAAATAGATTGTGGTCATGGGCTTGTCTTACATCATGTATGATCCTAACTACAATTATGATGATGAAGATGAGGCATCGGATGGTGAATGTGCCGATATGGAAGTAGAAGAAGATGGTGAAGAAGACGGCGAGGATGAATACTCAGACGACGACGATATGAGCTGGAAAGTACGTCGTGCAGCAACCAAATGCCTCGAAGCTGTTATTTCCAGTAGACGCGAATTGCTGTCTCATATTTATCAACAAATCTCGCCAGCTCTCATTAAGCGCTTTAAAGGTGAACATTGAAGATTCGTTATCTATAACACGTCGCGATAGTGCATGAACCTTTTCAATTGAGCTTAAACAAATTAATGTGATTTTACATATTTTAATTATTTACAGAACGCGAAGAAAATGTTAAATCTGACATCTTCCATGCTTACATAACACTTTTACGACAAACTAAGCCCACTACAACCGTAGTTTTGAACTCTGATGCAATGGAAGACGGAGAAGCACCTATTGTTCTTCTTCAACAACAAGTTCCTAGCATTGTCAAAGCTGTACATCATCAGATGAAAGAAAAATCTATTAAGACGCGCCAAGACTGCCTTCTTCTACTCAAAGAACTTGTGCTCGTTTTACCAAATGCTCTAGCTAATCACATTCAGACTCTTATTCCGGGAATTCAATATTCCCTTGGCGATAAGAATTCCTCCACCAACATGAAGATCGACACTCTTTCTTTCTTGCATACCTTATTGTCGACTCACAGACCAGAGGTGTTTTATCCGTACATGCTCATGATTGCTCCGCCCGTAATTGCCGCAGTTGGTGATCCGTTTTACAAAATCACAGCCGAAGCTCTGTTGGTAGTACAGCAGCTGGTTAAAGTGATCAGACCGTTTGGTATGTAAAAAAAAATTCATAAATAATCATTCACCTGAATAAGTTATGATAATATTTATAAAATTGTTAGATCAACCATCAACATTCGATTACGCGTCTCTCGCACCTCAACTGTTCGATGCAACGCTATCTAGACTGCGAACTGCTGACATTGATCAAGAAGTGAAAGAACGTGCGATCGCTAGTATGGGACAAATTGTAGCTCATTTGGGTGATGTGCTCCAAAGTTCATTACCCATCTGTTTACCGATTTTCCTCGACAGACTTCGAAATGAAATAACTCGCCTAACCACTGTGAAGGTATGCTCATTAATCAATAAACTTGGATTTCATATGTTACCGTCGATAGTAAATTCAATTATTTATACAATTTTTAGGCGTTGACGTGCATAGCCAGTTCTCCGTTGAAAATTAATTTGACACAAATTCTGCCAGAAGCTATCTCGGTCATAGGTTCATTCTTACGCAAAAATCAACGCGCTTTGAAGTTAAGCTCGCTCATTCTTTTGGACACAATTGAGCGTAATTACAGCGATGTAATAAATCCCCAACTACTCGATTATGTAACACTCGAATTGCCACCATTGTTGAGTGAAACTGATCTTCACATCGCTCAATTGACACTGACCTTGCTTACGACTATTGCTAGATTGCATCCATCGGCTTTGGTTAACATCAATGATAACATTTTACCAGAAATCTTTGTACTCGTGAGATCACCATTGCTGCAGGGTAAGTTTTTCAGTTTTGTGATTGTTGATAACACGAATTTTTTTGTAAAACTTATGTCTCAATGATAACATAAATATCATCCCAATTTTAAATAATAAAAAAAAATCGCCCGAATAGGGACTTGAACCCTAGACCCTCAGATTAAAAGTCTGATGCTCTACCGACTGAGCTATCCGGGCTTGTATTGGGAGTAAGAATTAGACATTTTTGGGAAATAGGCAAATTAAAAATGAAAAAAAATCAAATTAATTGGTTGATTACCATAATAACGAATGAAACAAATAATTTAAAAATAATATCGCATAACTAGTATCTTAATTACATTTAATGAAAAATTATGCTTCAATTTTTTAATGAGAGCATCAATCTGTTTTAAATTTGAAATGATTTTTAAAAGTAAAAAAAAACGCCCGAATAGGGACTTGAACCCTAGACCCTCAGATTAAAAGTCTGATGCTCTACCGACTGAGCTATCCGGGCTTGTAGAGAAATAATAAAGGAGACATTTTTAACGGATTAGGCAATGAAAATTAGAAGAAAAAAAATGAACAATCAATTGTTTCCAATAATAAAAATAAATGAAATCAAAGTAAAGGAAATTAATTTAAAAATAATGATCAACTTGCCTTTTTTTACATAATAATATTTTTATTATATATTATATGTCATATGCAGAATGGCCTAATCGGCACTCGCAGCGTTAATGTTAAATATTAGTTCTTAATTATATTTCTTAAAGTTAAGTGTATTTAGCATTTAATAATAGTGCATCTAGAAAATGAGAAAAACTAGATTGCTAGGTTGGGTTTGGTATTTTCTTAATAGTATTGTGACTATATTACAAATTATTTACATTTATGTACAGGAAAAAATCATCTTTCTTACTCTCTCTTTTTTTTCTTTCTTAATTTACATTTCTAGGGACTATTTAAACTTTTTTGTTGTTAATTCCAAAAACTTTTATAAAGTCTGCTGTGAATAAATTAAAGAGTAATGGCGAATTGACGGTTCCTTGCAGGAGTCCTCTTGTAATTGTTTATGTTGGGAGATTCGATTTATTGTTGTTTGTTATTTTAAATTTTTTATTGGTTATCATATTGGCTATTAGCTTCAGTAAGTGTGGGTTCATATTTTTAATAATTAATTTAAATCTGAGTCCTTGATGTCATACAGAGTCAAAAGCCTTTTGTAGGTCTATTAAAATTGCACCTGTCATTTTGTTCTTGTTCAGGTTCCAGTTGATATCCGCTGACAGTTTGTGTATTGCATGAATTGTAGAATGTCCATTTTTAAAACCAAATTGGTATTCGGGAAGTATATTATGCAAGCTGTCAAATTTGATAATGTTAGTTTTTATTACTCTTTCAAAAATTTTACTGATACATGGTAGCAGGCTTATTAGTCTTAAATTGTCCAATTCTGGAGGTTGATTGGGTTTTTTGTTTAAGATGATTAGTTTTGCCGTTTTCCAGGCTTCTGGATAGTAGCCGTTGTTTATGCAGTTGTTGATCAGCATTGTGTAATTTTTTAAGCAGATTTTGTTGATTTTTTTTTAAATTATATTTGGGATGTCATCCCACCTTGAGGATGTTTTGTTACTCATTATTGAGATTAAATTTGTTATTGTTTTAACATTAGTAAATTCTATGTTTGTGTTATTGCTGGGATTTAGGTTTGGGTTATCTGCTGTATTGTTTTGGTTAAAGGAAGTAATTGGGGGTAGTTTGTTGATATCGATCTGTTCCGTGCGAGGACATGAAATAATTTCTGGCTCGATTTAAACACAAATAATAACGAGTTTATTAATTAGTAAGTGTTTCGTCGGCACACGAATATTGCCAGCTGGCTCAAAAGCGATGAACCGTGACTGTGTCGAGAACTCGACGGGCTCTTAGGTTGAGCCTCGACTCGATCAGAAGCTAATTGATCGAAGACTGACGAGCCGAGGGAAAATCAGCAGCTCGTCCCGTGTATTTCCCCCATCAAGCACAAGCCACAGTCGCACCCCATATGCCGAAGCTAAGCAATAGCTGAACAGATCATAGAATCATTGACTTTATTTATAATTATTTTTTCCAACTCAGAATTATCATCTTCTTCCTTGGTATTGATCAAGTGGGAGAATTCTCCAATAATTATAGGAATTTTACTTTTATCATTGACGTCTGCTAATTATTGTCAATTATTGTTCATTCTAAAATATTGAAGATATGAGGTAGTGCAATGTTTGTACATTTAATATTTTTATTGATTAGAACCCCTTGGAATTTCCTGTCATTTCTAAAACATTGGTATCCATCGAATGCAATATTATGTTTTTTGTCGAGTTTCGTTTCACATACCACCTTAACATCAGGTTTGTGATTCCTCAGGAACATGCTCAAATTGTGTCTCTTGTAAAGAGATATCAATGAATTTATATTTAATGACATGATTTTAATGCAATTATTTGCTAAAGTATTTTGGGTTGTACAATTATTTAATTGATCCATTCTATATTTAAGGTTTTTAAAATGTAGTTTATTTTTTGGGCATTTTCCTGAGTTAGTGTGTGTAAACTGGTATTTTCATTTTAAATTACTGTCTCATTTTTTGCCTGTGTCAGTAATTGCTTGACTCAGCTAAATTTGCTTTCAAAGTTTGATGCTCTACCGACTGAGCTATCCGGGCTTTAATTTAAAAATAATGATCAACTTGCCTTTTTTTACATAATAATATTTTTATCATATATTGGGTAATCAATAGCAACATAAGTAGAATCTCAATTATGAAAAAAATTGAAAGAGAACTTTAAAAGAAAAAAAAATCGCCCGAATAGGGACTTGAACCCTAGACCCTCAGATTAAAAGTCTGATGCTCTTTTTTTTTTTTATGAGACTATGTTTATTTTTTTCTCAATAATACATTTTCTTACATAAGCAATAAACATATATAAAAGTAGCTTTTAAAGTATTGTACATATCAATGTTATATGCAGAATGGCCCAATCGGCACTCGCTGCGTTACAATTAGATATTAGTTCTTAATTATATTTCTTAGCATTAAGTGTATTTAACATTTAATAATATTGCATCTAGAAAATGAGAAAAAACTAGATTGCTAGGTTGGGTTTGGGTTTGGTATATTCTTAATAGTATTGTGACTATATTACAAATTATTTACATTTATTTACAAGAACTATGAACTAATAATACTATGAACTAACATATGAAATCATATATGAATAATAATACTATGAACTAATTATTATTACTATTATTATTTTTTTTCTTATTTTTATTATCATAATAGTTAAAATTAGTTATAAGTTCTAAATCATATTTTGTTAGGGCTCTACAATAAATATAATTTTGGTCGAATAATGTCGGTTCTAGTGATTTAACCCAATTATTTCTAGGTATATGGTATATACAGTGTTTCTGGTTTTTATCTATGATAAGTGATTTTTCGTCAAGAAGTTTGAAGCCTTCAGGCGGAATGAACCCTTTGAGCGCAGCTTTATTCAGGTATTGATCGTTGTGATAATATGGTCCGCATATAAGGCTGTTGCTCTGGTTTTTGATAGAGTTTTTAATGTAGTTTCTTATTAAGTATATTATAAATGTATCTATGCGCGGAATTTTTGCCATCTCTAGAATTTTGTAATTACATATTTTTTTTTGGAAAGTCTGATGCTCTACCGACTGAGCTATCCGGGCTTGTAATTGAAGTTAAAAATAGACATTTTTAGGTAATCAGAGTAAAAAATGTCGATAAAGGAGTATTACTTGATAAAAAAATTGATACAATTATACAATTACAATGGAATTTTCACGAAAAATAAATAAATGAATAAAATGATGTTGATTTTTATAAATCAAATTTTATATACAAATATAAAAATATATAATCTATGCAATTTTATTTTTTAGGTGGTGCATTAACTGCAATGCTCGAGTTTTTCCAAGCTTTGGTACAAGCTGGCATACCGGGATTGAATTTCCGGGAGTTGCTAAATATGGTAGTGGCGCCTGTTACTGGAAAATCGAAAAAGCCTCAACCTCAACTCCACAAGCAAGCTTATCATTCTTTGGCCAAGTGTACTGCTGCTTTAGCTGTCACCTGTACTCAGGAGTGCCGAGGTGTGGTTGAAGAATTTGTAAAGGATTTACAACTTCAAAAACACGACTCTAGGCACATTTTCGCATTATTAGTCATCGGAGAAATCGGTCGACACGTGTAAGTTAAATGAAACTAAAACTAAAGAAATAACAAGCGTATATCTATTTCTAATTCGTATCAATTTGCTTTTCTTTCAGAGATTTGAGCTCTTTAGAAGAGTTAAAACTCATCATTTTGGATTCATTCTGCTCTACTACAGAAGAAATCAAGTCAGCAGCTAGCTACACTCTTGGAAATATTGCTGTGGGCAATCTACCGGCGTATCTTCCGTTCATACTCACACAAATAGAATGTCAGCCTAAACGTCAATATCTCCTTCTTCACTCATTGAAAGAAGTAAGAATAGTCTTTCAGTGAACTTTTCTAGAAATTGCAAATCGCATTTTCAGCGTACTTAATATTATTTTTAAACGCAGATTATCACATGCCAATCCGCAAGTCCTGCTGGCGTTGAGCTTTTACTTCGTTTTGTACCTACAATCTGGGTTTTGCTTGTAAAACATTGCGAATGCGTTGAAGAAGGCACGCGTAACGTCGTAGCAGAATGTCTTGGTAAACTGACTCTTATCGATCCGGTCAAGTTACTACCAGATCTTCGACAATTACTCCTTTCGAAATCTGCTCTGATGCGAACGACAGTTGTTACTGCTATCAAATTCACCATTTCCGATCAGGTAAATAAGAATCAGATTTTTGTTAATTTTTTGCATAAATTAACGCTAAAACATATTCTTTTGCAGCCACAACCCATTGATCTACTGCTTAAACAAAACTTATCGGTATTCTTGGAAGCTTTAGAGGATGATGACTTAAATGTGCGTAGAGTGGCACTCGTTGCATTTAACTCAGCAGCACATAATAAACCAATACTGGTCAGAGATTTATTGGACACGGTGTTGCCGCATCTTTACACTGAGACTAAAGTCAAAGTAATTGAACATTATTTACCTGACATAACAAATGATCTGCACTCGAAGGAAAAGTATTTTTCATTTGTACACATTTTGTTGAAAATTTACAGCCAGAGCTGATCCGAGAAGTAGAAATGGGCCCGTTCAAACACACAGTCGACGATGGTCTGGATTTGCGAAAAGCAGCTTTCGAATGTATGTACACATTACTCGACTCTTGTTTGGACCGCTTGGATATTTTTGAATTCCTCAATCACGTCGAGAGTGGTCTCCGCGATCATTACGACATCAAAATGCTCACCTATTTAATGGTTGCGAGACTCGCACATTTATGCCCTGCTGCCGTTCTTCAACGTAAGTTTCTCCAGCGAATCTTCATTACATACGACATTAACGATTTTCCTAATCAAATCATTCACTTGAGCAGGACTCGACAGACTGGTTGAACCTCTGAAAAACACGTGTACTATGAAAGTCAAACAGAATTCTGTTAAACAAGAGTACGAAAAACAAGACGAGCTTAAACGATCTGCTTTGCGAGCCGTTGCTGCACTCAGTGGAATTCCAGATAGTGGTAAGTTGGTGTAATTCTAGATAGTGGACAGTATGTTATCTTGTAAATCGTGAATTATCATTTCTCCTGTGCTAGACAAATACACTTCAAAAATTTATGCGCGAGCTTTGTATAGAATGGAATACATATTTGTAACTATTAAGTTGGTTCTAATATAATGATATTCAAAATTTCAGATAAAAATCCAACCTTGACAGATTTCATTACCAGCATCAAATTGTCACAAGATCTTCAACCTCTATATGAACTTATTCAAAAAGACTGTACAGGTAACATCAACGACCCTAACATGATGGATCAAAGTTAAAAAGTAAAACTAGTTGCATTTAAAAAATAGGCGCTCCTTAAAAGAGCGTACGATATTTTGTAAACAAAACACACTTGAAGATAATGCCAATTAACCACGTTCAGCGTATCGGAATGCGAATACCGAAAAGAAAATTTTACGATTAACGTGTGAGAAAAGTAGATGTTATAGTTGAAAAAGATAAAAAAAAATGCAAAAACCAAGAAAGGCATTATAAAAAAATAAGCATTAAAAAAAAACATTGTATCACCCTACTCCTGTTTCTACATTTTTTAAATATTAATAAATTTGTAATCCAAAAATCGTGCTAGAAAAGAGTATGAAGATGTTGATAAGCGATGATACGATGCGAGCTCTAAAAAATTATTAATTAAATGTAATACGTAACGAATAAGTTTCTAATTATTATTATTATTTTTTTTTCATAAAAAGATTGAAAGGGAAAGGTTTTAAGTGCAAAATAATTGAAATGATATTCAAATTTTACAAGGTATAAAAAAACAAAAAAATATAGCTGATGAGATCGCAGCACAATGTAAGCATGCAACTTTTTTAAGTGAATGTGATTGAAATTGAAAACAAACAAAAAAAAACCCTGTATAAACTTGAGGAATGAAAGGATAAGATAATAAATTTACCGGACGTTTAAATATTTTAAACGAGTTGAAATTATTGCATTGATTCATCTCCACGATCGATTTATCGGCATTCAAGCACTTTTCAGCGATACGCGGCGGCGAATCAGTCGAGAGAAGAAGAAGAAGAAGAAAAAGTGAATACACATAATACGTTTGTACCAATTAGATTTCACAGCCATGAGGAGCATTGCGCATCACGCGCGGATATCTTCTTTATAATATAAATACATACGTGGCTCAATTGCGCCTCTACCTTGACAAAGTTTAACAACCCACACACCATCGCGCAATCATCATCGACCCTCTCGAGTGCCGTGCGTGCGTACGAAGAAAAAAATGTGCATATCGTTTCGTGTATATATATATAATAAAAGTGCAAGGTCTCTGGCGCGAACACGTGAAAATGTCTCGCGCATATTTGTCGCGTCTCTTCCCGCGAATAGCTTTACATATAAAATGTCACGAGAGGACAAGAGAACGTCATCATCGCGCTAAAACGAAGAAAAAAAGTTTCAAATTTCCGCAAGGGTAAGCTCGCGGTGTCACAGCGGCAATGTACAGTAGGATAGAGTCGTAGCTGCACTCTATATGTGCACTTTTGTGTCTACGTGCCGTTTTGCATGTTGCGCGCTGCGGCTGGTGGTATTGGCGTCACACGCAGCCGCTCGTCAAAGGCGCAGATATGCACTAAATTATATCTCTATATATGCGCACAGTAGTAAAAACGTAACGCTAGATATATATCAAAGTAGTGCAGTTTTAATGCTGAATGAACGGCAGCGCGATGAGGCTGCGGAGCTCGCGCGCGCGTGCGACCGACCGATCATATGTGTGTTACACGAGCGCGCGTTTTTATTATTATTATCATCGTGGGTAAAAGCACACGTGATGACGCGGCAATGACGCGCTTTTCAATAATAAGTAAATGCAGTCGATTAGGTATATGATCGCGCGTAAAGCAATAAAGTACTCTTCCATCGACGAGACGGAGCTTTTAACGATTTCTCGGCTTTTTTTTCAGTCGTTCTTGGCACTCGGAAGCATCATCGTGTGATCGCGTAACGCGATAATAAATGTGCAGGCGTGGTGTACTTAAACTCGCGTACGGCACGTGCGCGTCTCCTCGTCTTCTGCACCAACGACGACATCGATTCGCAATCAACGGAAAAATGAAAGCAAAAAATGATCTCACATCGAGAATCGCGTGAAATAATCTTGTCCAGTCGAATATTATTCTCTCTGCGTAGGTAGGTATAGGTACATAGGTATGCCCGAACGGCGTCAGACCATCCCCAAAAAAAGTCCATCAATCCTTTAACTGTCACACCTTCTTTCTTTCTCCAACCCTTTTTTTTTTTTGCTACTACATAAAGCCCGGTGTGTCTAACAAGCGCCAAATATCTTCTCACGCGTGAGAAAAGCTAGTCCAATCAATAAAGGTTTTGAAAAAAAAAAATTCGCAACCAGAATTTTACGACGGATTCTTATTATGGGTACCCTAAACAACTAATTTTCATAAAATGCCACTGTTTTTTGTTCCTGCGTTTTTGTTTATAAGCCTTTAAAAATGCAAAAAAGCATATTATATTTTTTAACTCGTAAAGTATAAGTTTTACGATAAAATGTTTCAAACAAAAGTTGTAGGCATTTTCAAGACCTTTATTCTGGTATTTTTTTCATATTTTTTCGTCCATTTGTTTATTCTCTAGGTCGAAAAAACCTCTAAAAGTGGCCGTTTTTACAATTGTTTATAATTATTTATTAAAACGTGCTACGGCAATGAAATCTTGAGAAAATGTAGCCCTCGTTACGCAGAATCCAATGCATTTTTCAAAATCTCGCTAAGTGCATTATTTATCGAGATATTGCATTTGTTTATTAAAAAACACTCCCCTAGTGATTGTTAAATAACTTTGAGTTGGCTCAACGTACGAAGACCAGACACAGCGCAAATTAAAGGTAGAGACCTCCCAGTCAATTTGCAACAATAAAAACAATAATTTTTTCATAAAGACATGAAAAATAAACACCAGATATAAATGTGTACGAAAATTCTTATAAACAAATTGACTTATCTGCCGAACCAGAAGTCGTAAGTCAAATCGAATTTCGGCATCTTGTTCCTTGCATTTTTACGCAAATTTTAAAAAAAAATTGACCTCTTTAACTATATTGGAAACGAAGTTAGGCTTTTTTTTTTAAAAAATCACCACGCCTTTGTTTATAAACATTAAAAGCTGAAATTTGGTATACATTCGAACGAAATGTTGAACTTTTATATGTAAACGAATGCAACTATCAATCACCGTTATTTTTGCAACGATAATATTATTAACTAACAAAACATTCTGACTCTGTCATACACTCGCATGGGTAGCGGAGTGGGGGAAGGCCGAGGCGAGCTGTTCCGGCCGCTCGAAAAACTTGAAATTGACTTTTCAAAATGAAGCGCACTGGAAAAAATAACGTTATCTCGGCTTCTATTGAACCGAATTGCTTCTTTTTTTTTTTAAATTAAAGCTCTCAACAAATAATTAACAATTACATATGTTTAAAACCATTTGACCAAGTCGAAATCCATCTAAATTAATGTTTTATTTTAAGATGGTATATTCTCGTCGGTTTTGGGCGATATAATAATTTGATTAATTGTTATTTTTACTGTGTATGATTTTTATTGACAACTGTTTATTATAAACAAATTAATTGCATTTAACCTTTTTCATTAATGGTTATGTGCAAGTTGTAACGTTTGTTTTTTTTCGAAATAAACTTAATCGAGAAAATTCTTATTAATAATTTATTATGAACAATTTCGAATCGACATTATCATATAATTTATCAGTTTCGAACCATAATAAAAATATTAACATATCAACAGTTATTCCTTCAGTAATAAAAATCAACGAAGAAGAGATTTATTCTCCTAGGAAAAACGAACGACTATTCAACCCCGATGCGACGGAACTAAACGTTTTTTGGGGTAGCATAACCCAGAGCGAGGCCGAATATTATATTAATAAAACTGATTCGAAATTGTTCATAATAAATTATTAATAAGAATTTTCTCGATTAAGTTTATTTCGAAAAAAAACAAACGTTACAACTTGCACATAACCATTAATGAAAAAGGTTAAATGCAATTAATTTGTTTATAATAAACAGTTGTCAATAAAAATCATACACAGTAAAAATAACAATTAATCAAATTATTATATCGCCCAAAACCGACGAGAATATACCATCTTAAAATAAAACATTAATTTAGATGGATTTCGACTTGGTCAAATGGTTTTAAACATATGTAATTGTTAATTATTTGTTGAGAGCTTTAATTTAAAAAAAAAAAGAAGCAATTCGGTTCAATAGAAGCCGAGATAACGTTATTTTTTCCAGTGCGCTTCATTTTGAAAAGTCAATTTCAAGTTTTTCGAGCGGCCGGAACAGCTCGCCTCGGCCTTCCCCCACTCCGCTACCCATGCGAGTGTATGACAGAGTCAGAATGTTTTGTTAGTTAATAATATTATCGTTGCAAAAATAACGGTGATTGATAGTTGCATTCGTTTACATATAAAAGTTCAACATTTCGTTCGAATGTATACCAAATTTCAGCTTTTAATGTTTATAAACAAAGGCGTGGTGATTTTTTAAAAAAAAAAGCCTAACTTCGTTTCCAATATAGTTAAAGAGGTCAATTTTTTTTTAAAATTTGCGTAAAAATGCAAGGAACAAGATGCCGAAATTCGATTTGACTTACGACTTCTGGTTCGGCAGATAAGTCAATTTGTTTATAAGAATTTTCGTACACATTTATATCTGGTGTTTATTTTTCATGTCTTTATGAAAAAATTATTGTTTTTATTGTTGCAAATTGACTGGGAGGTCTCTACCTTTAATTTGCGCTGTGTCTGGTCTTCGTACGTTGAGCCAACTCAAAGTTATTTAACAATCACTAGGGGAGTGTTTTTTAATAAACAAATGCAATATCTCGATAAATAATGCACTTAGCGAGATTTTGAAAAATGCATTGGATTCTGCGTAACGAGGGCTACATTTTCTCAAGATTTCATTGCCGTAGCACGTTTTAATAAATAATTATAAACAATTGTAAAAACGGCCACTTTTAGAGGTTTTTTCGACCTAGAGAATAAACAAATGGACGAAAAAATATGAAAAAAATACCAGAATAAAGGTCTTGAAAATGCCTACAACTTTTGTTTGAAACATTTTATCGTAAAACTTATACTTTACGAGTTAAAAAATATAATATGCTTTTTTGCATTTTTAAAGGCTTATAAACAAAAACGCAGGAACAAAAAACAGTGGCATTTTATGAAAATTAGTTGTTTAGGGTACCCATAATAAGAATCCGTCGTAAAATTCTGGTTGCGAATTTTTTTTTTTGTAACATAGGGACAGATTTTCATTGATTGGACTAAGCCATGATGCGCGCGAGTCGTCCCCCCAGACACTCGCGTGTCAGCTAATTCTTCAATCAAGCTGCTGCTGCAGAGCGTCGAACGAGGTATAGGAAAGCCAGTGCAGCAGCGAATGAAAACAAAAATAAATAAGCGAGGACTGCAGCGCATCCCCCGAATGTGTGCATCGGGAGGCCGAATAAGATAAATTAGAACGGGAGATAAAACGCCAGAAGGAGAGAAAGAGAGAGAGACGCGGTGAGCTGTTTAGAGATACATTTCAAACGTTAGCGGAAGAAGAAGAACAAGAAGAAGAGTAAGCAGCGAGGAATAGAAGAAGAAACCAGTTTTGCGAGAAAACTGCCCCGCGCGAATAATTGATTTCGAGCGCGCGCCCGCTTCAAGTCGGCCAGCAGCAGCAGCAAAAAAAAGAGCGTATACCTATGAAGGAATTAAATACACGGAGAAAGACAAAAGAAATAAATTTTTGAAATTCTCGGCCCGAATCAAACGGACCTGATACGTGTGTATACCTCTGAGCGGCGGCCGCGGATGAAAAATTCATGTCAATAATTATCATATGTGCAACCAGTAAGTAGGCAGTTGCCGCCGATCGAGACACCCCCGCACTCGCAAAACTGCAGCAGCAGCGACGCACGCGCGTGTCCCAACGATGTATAATAAATTACAGCAACAGCGATCGCTGCAACTAAATTCCCCGAAACTAATGTAGCCATGCACGCACGCATGTATCCGAGCTCATGGAACCTAAAAAAGAGGGACGCTTTATAAATACCATATAATATATGCTAACTTCCAGTCACTGCTGCTGCGCGTGTGCATACTTTGAATCAGCATATATAGGCCTGTATATGACTTTATTAAAAAAGTTGCTTTCCTCGTCGCGCGACCAGAGAGCAGCCCAACGCGCGCGATCGAGAAAGAGAGAGCTATCTAAATCTCACTTTCAGGAAAGGGAACAGGTTTGTATTAATATTATTATGTATGAAACGCAGGACCGAAGCTCGTCGCGATCGCGAGACCGGCAGTAGTAACGAAATGCTGCCGCTGCTACTGCGATATTTGCCACTAATATTAAATACGCTACGACATCGGTGGCCGAATTTAATTCTCTAAGCTCTCTACTCCCCTATACCCAATTTCAAGAACAGCAGCTTCGATCGATCATTCAACTATTTTATGTGTGTGCGGTTATACATGTTCTTGGGTGGTGTCTCGATGGGCGCGCGCGATCGGTATCGCCCGCGCCGATCGCTTGTTACATTATCTCTCTCGTAGACGTCGAGCGTTTCTCAAATTTATACCTCGGATCGCGCGAGAGATTTTCGGCCTGCCCTGACAAGAGTGATCTCTTGTTGACCTACATCGGCTGTATAACACAATCGGTATAATAACGTAAGACAGCCCAGCAGCAGAAATAGAGAGAGAGAAGAAAGTGTTTTATCTCGAGCGAGCGATAGCTGAGATTAGGTAGGGTCTCGACAGCGAGACTGCAACAATCGAAAAATCGAACGCCTGAAAAATTCAGCCTCTACAAGCGCCGTCGTGTGCCACATCCAATTGTGCAAGCTCCGTCGGGGAGATTCGAAAGAGAGAATTCGGGTACGAAGTTTGTAATGTATGAAAAGTGTACACGTGCACTCGTGCTATTATCGAGGACGCGTCAGGAGCGAAGTAACGAATTATCTCGCGATCTAAACTCTCGCCCAAAATTCAATTTTACGAACGTCGTGAAGTTTTGAATACGATGCAAGTGAGAGTAGTATACAACACGATTTATCATACCGTGCAACCTTTGCAGATATTTCGTATGGAGAAAATAAATTGAATTGCAAAATGCAATGAAAACTTCTAGTCGACAACCTCGTGGTTTTTATAGATCGCTGTAAGTCCTTTTTGTACTTGGGCAATCAAAATTTTTACTTTGAGAAAAAAATTATTGTATCGTATAATTGTGAGTAGGATGATTGAAGCGCGCCAAAAAGTGACTGTACGAACATAGAACAAATAATGTACTTCATTTTCCTTCAAAAATTCATTGATTTATTTCTAAGGTAAACATTGTTCTTACATAATACGATAAGATTAAGATTATTGTTGTAAACAAAATTTTTTAAATTAATCTTTTGAATGTGTTTATTAAATTTTATCCATTAATTAAGCAATATCGAACGAGAAATGAACTCCATCCATATGTTTTGTAGACTATTCGTCATAAAATCAGCAATTATCGCACTAGTGAGTGACACCATTGTGCATCGATTCGATGTGGATTTTGAGCCTATATTTTTGAGTAAATGCCTTTTTGCACATATCACATGAGTAGGTGACACCATTATGCGCTGATTGAACGTGCCAATCAAGTTTATTCTTTCCTTTATACGTCTTGCCGCAAATATCACATGAGTGGGTGACACCATTATGCATCGATGCGGTGTGGGTTTGGAGATTACATTTAAATGCAAATTTCTTGTCGCAAACGTCACATGCATATTTGGTTCCATTGTGCATCGAATCGATGTGGGTTTGGAGATACCAATTTGTTGAGAATGTCTTTTCACAGATATCACACGAGGAAGTGACACCATTGTGCGCTGTTTGAACATGCCTCGTCAGATCACCCTTCCTTGTAAACGTCTTTCCACATGTACTGCACATATGTTTCGTCCCGTTGTGCATCGAATCGATGTGGGCTTGGAGATTATATTTAAATGAAAATTTCTTGCCGCAAACGTCACATGCATGTTTGGTCCCATTGTGCACAGAATCGATGTGGCTTTTGAGACTAATTTTGTACGGAAATGATTTTCCGCAAATATCACATGAGTGAGTGATACCATTATGCGCTGATTGAACGTGTCTTGTCACATCACCCTTCCTTTTATACGTCTTTCCACATGTACTGCACATATGTTTAGTCCCATTGTGCATCGATTCGATATGGGTTAGGAGACTACGTTTCTGAGTAAATGACTTGCCGCAACTATCACATGAGTGGGTGACACCATTGTGTATTGATTCAATGTGGATTTGGAGATTACCTTTCTGAGTAAAAGACTTGCTGCATATATAACATGAATAGGTCACACCATTATGCACTGATTTAACGTGCCTTGTCAAAGCACCCTTCCTTGTAAATGTCTTGCCGCAAATATCACATGAGTAGGTGATACCATTGTGTATTGATTTAATGTGGATTTGGAGACTAACTGTCTGAGTAAATGACTTTCCGCATATATTACATGAATAGGTCACACCATTATGCGCTGATTGAACGTGCCTTGTCAAATCACCCTTCCTTGTAAACGTCTTGCCGCAAATATCACAAGAGTGAGAAATCCCATTGTGAATTGAATCGATGTGGGTTTGAAGATTCCATTTTAATGAAAATTCCTTGCCGCAAATAACACATGGATGTTTGGTCTGATTGTGCACAGAATCGATGTGGGTTTTGAGTTTAATTTTATATGGAAATGACTTTCCGCATATGTCACATGTGTGAGTAATCCCATTGTGCACCGAATTGGTATGAGTCTGGAGAATATATTCATTAGAAAATGTTTTGCTGCAAATATTGCATGAATGAGTGTGGGTCGTAGTATGGACCATGCCGATGTGTGGTTCGAGGTTATGTTCTTTGTTAAACTTATTTGTAATCATTAGTTCACAGTTGAAATTCAATTCCTTTTCAGCATTACCAGTAATTTCTTGTTTCACTTCCTCCGCGGGTTCTTTTTTAATTGTGTTTTGAACTGTATCGCCATCCATGGTACCTTTCAAGCGATTTTGAGAATAATCATATAATTTTTGAACTAGTAAAGAACCGAAATTTGGTTTCACGTCCTCACATTCACCGACTATTTCCACTTCGTTCTCCAATTCATTTTCAAGTTGATTTTTACACGTTGGAATATGGGTCTGTAGAAACACAAAGTTATGTTTAAATTTTCAGAAAAAAACTATACCACGAGTAACTTAAAATTATCAACACTTACAGAATTTTTTCGCAGAAATGGTAGTAGTTGGAAGTTTTTCAGATCAGGTTTCTGGTCCACCATGTCGCAATTATTTGTAGTAACTGGCACATTACTAGGCTCCTCCTTCACTCTGAAATAACCTCAGTATTATGTTATAACACTCATCATCATTATCATTCTCATAAAGTAAAAATTACCTGACAACACAATTGAGTTTATCCCTGGATTCCATATTCCTCACTTGGGATTTCATGAACAAATGAATCTCTCTGCGGCGATTTTACATGCATCAAACAATCTGGGCATGAAGAAACTGGCGAAGACTGCCGAAGTCAGTTCGCGTTGAAAAACTATGAATCTTTGCGAAAGTTGCTCGCGATCAGCTACGCACAGTTTTTGGTGTAACATCAGCGCTCTGATTATGATGGTATGGACGGCAAAACTTTGCGTGCAGAGCACACACGGGTGCAAACTATTGCGACGCACGATTAATAACCGAACGAGTGGCGCATAATCGTAGATTTGGTTCGCGATGGCGACGCAGATTGGTCAACATTTTAGTTTACGACGATGTCGACACTCGACATTTTGCTATAGTTATGCTCCCTTCTACTGTGTCATGCAATACAGCCGAATAGTGCTTGCTGACCGAGTCTCTGACGCGTCCATGTATAGCGTCTAAATATCACCAAAGAGAAGAAGAATAAAAATAAAATGATTGCTCGGTAGTATCGTCATAGAGGTATTGTGTATATACATAATATAATAATTAGATTGATTCAAAATAAAAGTGTGGCGTTTTTACTTTTTAATGAAAAATTTATTGGTTCTTTTAAAACTTTGATGTTACTTTTACGTATTGAGATGACATATACCGTAGGAAGAATTTATAATATCGCAATATGTTAACATTTTTAAATTAGTTTACTGAACAATTTCACTAGATCTTGAATCGAAGATTTGTCTCAATCGAACATATTCGTTTTTTTATTCTACATCTTATTTCTTATTACAACGTAGCAGCGATGTAAATTTTGTTTGGCATAAATGGCTGATGTTATTATGCGACGATTTGACATGCTTATCGAGATCAAAAATCACATGAGTGGCTAATAGTATGATGCAATGATTTGACATGCCTGTTGAGACTACTCTTCGTTGAAAATTCCTTTTCCGCACATATGTTACGAGCGTGAGGGATACCATTGTGGACCGAATCGATATGATATTTAAGATGACACTTATATTTAAATATCTTTTTGCAAAAATCACATGGATGTTTGATATCATTATATACAGAATTGATGTGCCTAATGAGATTAACTAATTGAGAATACGACTTAACGCATATATACCGCATTTATGTGTGACACTATTGTGCATTGAATTGATGTGTTTTTTAAGACTACTTTTATGTGGAAATGATTTTCCACAAATATCACGTGAGAAATTGGCACGTACGTAAATTATCGTACAATTTTGAATGGATACGATGTAGTTCTCAATCAATTATTGTAGACATTGCGACGTGAAGAACTTGATCTTAAAATTTGCTATTCTATATAATTCTTATAATTTGTGAAGTTGCTTTTAAAAGGAAATGAACTAATTTTTTTCAAACTTGGACGTTTTATTTTAAAACAACATTATGTTTCAAATCGATGTGAGTTTTGAGATGATCTTTTCGTGAATATTTTTTGCCACATTTTTCACACGCATGTTTGACACCATTGTGCACCCAATCGATGTGTTTTTTAAGACTAATTTTAGATGGAAATGATTTTCCGCAAATATCACATGTTTGGGTGACACCATTATGTATTCCATCGATGTGGATTTTGAGAACATCTTTTCGTGAAAATTTCTTGCCACATATATCACATGCATGTTTGATACCTTTGTGCGCCGCATCGACGTGTTTTATAAGACTACGTTTATGTGGAAACGTCTTTCCACATGTACTGCACGTATGTTTAGTCCCATTGTGCATCGAATCGATATGAGTTTGGAGATTACATTTAAATGAAAATTTCTTGCCGCAAAGGTCACATGCATGTTTGGTCCCATTGTGCACGGAATCGATGTGGATTTTGAGTTTACATTTTCGAGTAAATGTCTTTCCACAAATATCACATGAGTGGATGACACCATTATGCGTGTATTCAACATGCTTCTTTAGATCGCCCTTTCTTCTAAGAGTCTTGCCGCAAAAATCACATGAGTAAGTAATCCTATTGTGCACCGCATTGATGTGGATTTTGATATACCATTTGGCTGAGAATGTCTTTTCGCAAATATCACATGCATGTTTGATTCCATTGTGCACAGAATCGATGTGGTATTTGAGACTAATTTTATATGTAAATGATTTTCCGCAAATATCACATAAGTACGTGACACCATTATGCGCTGATTTAACGTGCCTCGTCAGACCAATCTTTCTTTTAAACATCTTGCCGCAAATATTACATGAGTGGGTGACACCATCATGTACTGATTGAACGTGCTTATACAGTTCACTCTTTCCTTTATACGTCTTTCCGCATATATCACACGAGTAAGTAATACAGTGATGAAATGATTTGACATGCCTTCTCAGACTGCTTTCATGTGGAAATTTTTTTCCGCTTATTTTACGTAGATGGCGTGCATCGTTATTAACCGAACTGATATGTATTTTAAGCTTTTGTTCGTCGAAGTTCAAATTCGATGTCCCTGATGTGTCACCAAAAATTTCTTGTTTTATTTCTTGCGTGGCCTCTTTCTTTACTAAGTTTCGCGTTTTATAACTGTTGCCCTCTTTTACACTCCGCAAGGAATTTGTAGAGTAATCATTCATTTTTTTAGCTGTTTGTAAATTAATATTTGGTTTGACGTCCTCGCATTCGAAAACTATCTCCACGTCCTTGTCATGTTTTCTTTCGAGTTTAGTGTCACATTTTCGAAGCTTATGGTTCTATCGAAAAATTATAAAGTTGTGTGAGAATTTTTATTAAAAAATAACTACAATACTAGTTACTTATGAACTATCAAAACTTACGGAATTTTCTTGCCGAAACGGTATGATTGGGAAGTTTTGGATCTTTGGACATTGGAGATTTGATTTCTCGTCAATCATTTCACAGTTATTTCTAATAATAGACACATCATTCATCTCCTCTTTGACTCTGCAAACAATCAAGTGGAACCAAGTATTTTGTTATAATTATATTTTCGTTCTCATCCAATGAAGATTACCTGACAGCAGAATCAAGTACATCACTGGATTCCATCTCTTTTACTCGGATTTCCCTCAACAGTTAATCTTTCTGAGATGACTTTAAACACTAACTATAAGCACGGAAAAACTGACGAGGATTGCTCTGCCCTTGCAAAAAAACTTTGTCAATGCGAAGGTTATGTTTGACGCTGCGCTCCGCGCAGTGTATGCATGGCGAGCCGCGTACACAGGCCGCAGGCCTCAGTTTAGTCGAGCGCTATTTAATTATAGGATGCACTTAATAGCAAAACACCACCAAGTGACGGGAAACACACGGAGAAATCATGTTATCCGTTTTGACCTATAGTTTTAGCTAGTTCAGGTTATGAAATTTTCAATGAGTGTACAAGTCAAAACCAAGTCATTATAATTGTAACATTGAAAAAATTACATTTTGTATCTCTAATGAATGGTGAACAATTTTCTATGGATGTTTTCTATGGAGAGGGTATGTCTATAATAAAATAACATAAGATAATGGATTCAAGCTGTGAAGTTCTTATTTTATTAAAAAATGCATTAATTTTTTTCAAACTTGAACGATTAATTTATGCATAGAGATAAAATAACATAGTAATCTTATACAATTAATGAACCTTTTTAAATTAGTCTTTGGAACAAATAAATGAGAAGCTAAATCGCAATTTTTAACTGAGTGAAACATATGTTTTATACATTTCATTAACATATTAAATCATAATGCGCGCAGAGCGGTGCGCCATAGCGATGTGAGCTTTGAGATTTGCTCTTTGTCCAAACGTCTTTCCACATGTCTTGCATGAATGGGTGGTACCATCATGCGACGATTTGACATGCTTATAAAGACAAGATAGATATTTGAATTTTTTTCCACAATAGTCACATGCTTGAGGAGTACGTTTATGCATCGACACAAAGTGTATTTTGAGATTATTTTTCGATGGAAATGTCTCGCCGCAAATATCACATAAGTGAGTAACCCCATTGTGCCTCGATTCGATGTGGATTTTGAGTTTATATTTTTGAGTAAATGCCTTTCTACAAGTATCACATGAGTAGGTGACACCATTATGCGCTGATTGAACATGCTTCGTCAGATAACTCTTCCTTTTAAACGTCTTGCCACAAATATCACATGAGTAGGTGACACCATTGTGCATTGAATTGATATGGTATTTTAGACTAGTTTTATGTGGAAACGATTTTCCGCAAATATCACATGAGTAGGTGACACCATTATGCACTGATTGAACGTGAATTTTTAAATCATCCTTTCTTTTAAGCGTCTTGCCGCAAATATCACATGAGTAGGTGATACTATTGTGTATTGATTTAATGTGGATTTGGAGACTAACTTTCTGAGTAAATGACTTTCCGCATATATTACATGAGTAGTTGACACCATTATGCGCTGATTGAACGTGCTTTGTCAAACTATCCTTACTTTTATACGTCTTTCCACAAATAGCACATGAGTGAGTGACACCATTATGAACTGATTGAACGTGCCTTGTCAAATCATTCTTCCTTGTTAAAGTCTTGCCACAAATATCACATGATTGTTTGACACCATTATGCATCGAATCGATGTGGGCTTGGAGATTACTTTTAAATGAAAATTTCTTGCCGCAAACGTCACATGCATGTTTGGTCCCATTGTGCACTGAATCGATGTGGCCTTTAAGACTAATTTTATATTGAAACAATTTTCCGCAAATATCACATGAGTAGGTGACACCATTATGCGCTGATTGAACGTGCCTCGTCAAATCACCCTTCCATTTATATGTCTTTCCACAAATAGTACATGAGTGAGGGACACCATTATGAACTGATTGAACATGCCTCTTCAGATCGCCCTTCCTTTTGAACGTCTTTCTGCATGTATCGCATGTATTTTTGGTACCCGTGTGCACAGAATCGATGTTTGTTTTGAGTTGATGTTTATCGTTGAAATCCTTTTGATCACTTCTCTTTTCATTATGCTCGGTAAATTTACAATCGAAATTTAAATCCATTTCCTTTTGGACTCCATCCAGAGTTTCTATTTTAATTGCATTTTGAGTTTCGTCGTCGCTATACTTCATATTCCGCAAGTATTTTGGTGAATAATCGTCAGTTTTCTTATTTTCTAATGAATTCATAATAAGCTTGACGTCTTTGCACTCAATCAAAATTTGCATTTCGTCATATTCATTTTCGTGATTTTTGTCACTTTCTTGAAACGTCTGTAACAAAATATTGAGTCAAGTCAAATTTTTTGTAAATAATTTTTACCACATGAATTGTATGATGTAATTATCAATTCTTACTGAATATTCTCTGGAGAATCGGAAATTTTTAACATCAGGCGCCTCATCGATCCTATTGTCATCATTCTCAATAAGAGACGTATCACAGGGTTCGTCTTTCACCCTGAAATTATTCCAAGCCGGATTAAATTTTATGCTCAAGAATTTTTTTAAATTTCTTATAAAATGAAATTTACCTGATGGCACAGTTGAAGAGACCACTGGATTCCATCTTACTCATCTTACTGACAGATCTACGATGACGAGTAATCTTTCTGTAACAATTTCAAACACACATATTGAATTCAATAATATTTACAAACATCGATGTGAAAATCTGGGCAAAACTGATGTTTACATAGTAACGTCAATTCATTGTATAGTATTCAAAAATTATATTGATCCACCAAACGAATTATACTCATTTTCGCATCGATAATATTAATAAAAGATACAAAGCAAAAGAATATAAAAAGTTTCATCAGAAACAGCTAGTTATGAAAAATAGACAAATAATCGACGAACAACGTTAAACGATAAATAAGAATAATTACAGATATCTCTGATTATATACTTATGAAAATCTCGCCCGGACAAGTTACTATACGCGTATCGATGGTATAAAGTCATCAACGTTATTACACGAGTAGGCAGCGCAAAACAACAATAATTTTTGTAGGTGCGTTTATAGATACCATCACTCGGACGAGTGTATACATACCGTACGAAAAAGTCCTCTCGATGATACATAAGTCGAATCCACCCCCTTTTTATCTCACTAACTTCTCTTATTTTCCTCTCGTATATGTGTGTGTACGCACGCACAGGTATAGATAATTTGCACACGAGAAGCAGAACGCCGCGCGCGTGCCTCATAAATCCTCGATGTCTCTACGGAATCTAAGCACGTGCATATAATAAACACGCGATACATCCCCTCGGCTACCACTACATATAAAGAGTAAATATTATGATATTTTCTCTCTCTTTCTTTCTCTCTGCTCGAAAATTACAAGCCCGAAAGTAAATAAAGTCGTCGCTCGATGAATGAAAAAAAAAGCGTACATCGTGCGAGATCGGGAGAAAGAGATATCGCAGAAAAATGACGCTCGCGTGGGTGCACACACACACACACATAGAGAAGAGTTTTGATTATTATTTTTTTTTTTCGTTGGTTTTGTTGTTGCGCTCTTTATAGCTCTGCAAACGAAAAGGAAAGGATAAGTCGGCAAGGACCAGAGGCTTACTGCTATTCATTAAGACGATGTATATATGCACACACATACACGAACAACAGCAGCAGCTGCTGCTGCTACGACTACTACGGGGGTCCTATCGCGATGATGAGTCAATTTATCGATCATATAGATCGCGAGCTTCGAGTTAATATACACGCATACGCATAGCCGAGAGAAAAGAATTTTTCGGACTATCGAGTGATTTATGAGAAGGAGGCAGTAGCAGCGGCAGCAGAGAGCATCGTCGTGATTATGGGTGGCCATTATAACGAGCTACAGAAGCGGATATATTATCTCTAAATCCATGCATATACGTTGCAGTGTGAACAATTTTTTTTAGACGCGCGTCTCGATTTTGAGGAATTCGCATCATCCAGGGATGACTTTATCGGTCGTACTGATTCGTTTCTCGCATCGAATACATACACACACGCGAAAATAAAACGATCGATCGAGATAAATGTTACATTTTTAAAAAAATTATTTTAAGGATTCTCGTTTTCTCGGAGTCGAAGAAAAAAAAATTAGCAACAAACTCTTATGTAATATATGCAAACAAGCTGATTAGCCGTATACACATAAACGAGAAAACGTATAAAAATTCTCCGTATCCTCGGGGCAGTACATGCCCCGGCAAAATTGAAGAGATCGGAGGTATTTACCAGCTGTCGATGATCGGACACGCACACTACACGGCAAAAAAGAGAGAGAGAGAGAGAGAGAGAGGACTGAGGCCACCACCGACGAGCAATTTGCCTTTCAGCTCTCTTGTATATATACGTTGTTACATTATATATATTTTAATGAACGAGCGCGAAGATAAGGTAATTGAACGACGCGCGGCGATTCGAAAAATTTTTCGGGCTTCGTACATTATAATATCGTGCGTGTATGTATACTGGAGATCGTCGTCGAGTCATCTCTCTGCACGTGCGAATTTCAGCGCACGAGCGCTACGCGTTACACACAGCGGATGATTTATCGAAAATATCATTACTTGTACGGGACGATCGAGAGCACTGCTCGGGTTATTTTTCGTTTTGATTAATTGCCGTTTATCGTGTTGGCTCGCGAGACGCCGCCGCCGCCGCCGTGTGCAGGCGTCGCAATTTTGTCTTCGCGCTCGCAAAAAACCATACCGAGCGTTGATTATTATTTTATTCTTCGCGCAGGTGTCGAGATGATTTAACTCCGATAAAAAAAAGGCGATACGCGAGTCAAAATTACCGAATCGTGCCGAGCGTACTTTTGATTTGCGGTCATACACGTGATTTCTTGTTACATACCTATATAGCAACGTTTTGTCTAAATAATGTACCGCACACACACACGCGTGAGTTTAATAAATCTCGCTCGCGAACATTTTTGACATATGGTTATTTAGCTTGACGCGTGTGCGCGTACGTGCAGTTTGTACAACTCGAAAGAGACAGTGAGAACGACTATTAGGCTCATATACAGACATAGCTCAAAGATATTTTCTAGGTCGATCGCGCGAGCGAGCGAGCGAGCTATATGTGCCTAGAGAGGCTTTTCCCACTTTTTTGTTACAAATCGATTATGCCATGAGCAGTCCGCGTCGCTTCGGGGCTATAATACTGCACGAGATCGAATGAAAATCTATACAGGATCGAGTCTCTCGATCGGCGCGTATCGTAGAAATTGGCACGTACGCAAATTATCGTACGATTTTTCAATGGATGCGATGTAGTTGGCAATCAATTATTGTAGCCATTGCGGCGTGGAGAACTTGATCTCAAAATTTGCTATTATATGTAATTCTTATAATTTGTAAAGTTTTTTTTTTAAAGAAAATGAACTAATTTTTTTCAAACTTAGACGTTTTATTTTATATATTGGAGATAAAACAGCATAGGAAGAATGCAATTATTTAAATTAGTTTTTTAAACAAATGAACCAGAATCTAAATCGCAATTATTAACCGAGTGAAACATATATTTTATAAATTTTATTAATGTATTAAGTCATAATGTAGAGCGATGAGCCATAGCTATGTGAGCTTTGAGATTCGCTCTTTGTCCAAAAGTCTTTCCGCATGTGCCGCATGAATGGGTGATACCATTATGTATTCCATCGATGTGGATTTTGAGAACATCTTTTCGTGAAAATTTCTTGCCACATATGTCACATGCATGTTTAATCCCATTGTGAATTGAATCGATGTGTTTTTTAAGACCAATTTTATATTTAAACGTCTTTCCACATGTACTGCACACATGTTTCGTCCCGTTGTGCATCGAATTGATATGGGTTTGGAGATTACTTTTATGTAGAAATGATTTTCCGCATATATTACATGAGTAGGAGACACCATTATGTGCTGATTGAACGTGCTTATACAGTTCACTCTTTCCTTTATACTTCTTGCCGCAAATATCACATGAGTAGGTTATACCATTGTGCACTGAATCGATGTGGCTTTTAAGACTAATTTTATATTGAAACAATTTTCCGCAAATAGTACACGAGTGGGTGACACCATCATGCGCTGATTGAACGTGCCTCGTCAAATCACCCTTCCTTTTATATGTCTTTCCACAAATAGTACATGAGTGAGTGACACCATTATGAACTGATTGAACATGCCTCTTCAGATCACCCTTCCTTTTGAACGTCTTTCTGCATGTATCGCACGTATTTTTGGTACCCGTGTGCACAGAATCGATGTTTGTTTTGAGTCGATTTTTATCGTTGAAATCCTTTTGATCACTTCTCCTTTCATTATGCTCGGTAAATTCACAATCGAAATTGAAATCCATTTCCTTTTTGACTCCATCCAGAGTTTCTATTTTAATTGAATTTTGAGTTTCGTCGTCGCTATACTTCATATTCTGCAAGTATTTTGGTGAATAATCGTCAGTTTTCTTATTTTTTAGTGAATTCATAATAAGCTTGACGTCTTTGCACTCAAACAAAATTTGCATTTCGTCAAATTTATTTTCGTGATTTTTGTCACTGTCATGAAACGTCTGTAACAAAATATTGAGTCAAGTCAAATTTTTTGTACAATAATTTTTATGCCGTGATTTGCCGTGGATTAGACGATATAATTATCAATTCTTACGGAATATTCCCTGGAGAATCGGAAATTTTTAACATCAGGCACCTCATCGATCCCATTGTCATCATTGTCAATAAGAGACGTATCACAGGGTTCGTTTTTCACCCTGAAATTATTCCAAACAAGATTGAATTTTATGCTCTAGAATTGTTTTGAATAAGCAATTAATTTTAAACAAACATAAAATGAAATTTACCTGATGGCACAGCTGAAGAGAGCACTGGATTCCATTTTACTCATCTTACTGATGGAACAACAATGACGAGTAATCTTTCTGTAACAATTTCAAACTCACTGGCTTCAATCCAAGTCAATATTATTTACAAACAACGATGGGAACATCTAGGCAAAACTTTAGTTCGTAATCAATCAATGTAGCCACTAGGGCATAAACATCGTCTTAAAATTTGGTATTCTATGTAATTCTCATAATTTGCGCACATTTCACGATCTTTGGATGCAAGTATAGATCAATTAGTGGCAGATTAGAAAAAGGGCCTCCCCGAAACTAACTTTCATTCGACGCACACGCAATTATAATACAACTATAAAGGCTATTACAATTTTTTTCGTGAGGTTTATTAAAAAATTAATCAAATAAAATTTCCCTCTTTATGTAGTTCCGAAGCAATCGTAAAAAAAATTGCTTTCGGCTTATTGTTGTACGAAAAGCTACAGAAAGAATGCACCTAAAAATAAACAGAGAACAGTAGTACGTAGAATCTAAAAACACTCCGATATCAAAGTAAAGGTGTAATGATAGTTGAAGCATAATCATTTAGACAAAATTTTTATTGAACTGTTAGAAAATTATCTGCATAAGTATGTATATTTACAATTGTCTATTATAATTTCTTTTCGCTCTTGTCGAATACATGATTATTGTAACCTTCGTGAACTATCTTTTGGTGTCTGAGCAATTGCCCTTTTTGTCCAAATTTTTTCTCAAATTCGTCGCATCCGTAATCTTTTCGTCCTTCATGTACGATTCTTTGGTGCTTCAACAAATCTGATTTAGTTCCAAATTTTCTTTTGCAATTGTCGCATGCGAAATCTTTGCAATCTTCATGGATTATTATTTGGTGTTTGAGCAAATGCACTTTTTGTCCAAACTTTTTTTTACACTTGTCGCATTCATAATCTTTGCAACCTTCATGAACTGTCGTTTGGTGTCTTCTCAATTGGCTTATATCTCCAAAGTTCTTCTCACAAACGTCACACGCGTAATCCTTGCCTCTTTTTTGGACTTGGTGACCCTCATGGATTGTGATTTGGTGCCTCGACAAATGCCATTTTCGTCCAAATACTTTCTCACATTTCTCGCATGCGTAATCTTTCCGACCTTGATGGACTGTCCTGTGGTGATCACCCAAATGCTGTTTATGTCCAAACTTCTTCTCACACTTGTCACATGTGAAATCTTTGCGACCCTCGTGGACTATTTCTTGATGTCGGCGCAATTCCGGTTTTGACCCAAATTTTTTCTCGCACTTGTCACATGCGTAATCTCTGCGACCTTCATGGACTGTTTTTTGGTGTTTTATCAAATTGGCTCGATCTCCGAATTTCTTCTGGCATTTGTCGCATACGTAAACTTTCCAGTCTTCGTGAACTGTAATTCGGTGCCTGAGCAAATGCGTTTTGTATCCAAATTTCCTCTCACATTTGTCGCACGCGAAATCTTTGCGATCTTCGTGAACTGTCCTTTGGTGCCTCGATAAATCTGATTTACTTCCAAAACGTTTTTCGCAATCGTCGCATACACAATTCTTGCGAACTTCATGGAATTTTGTTATGTGCCAGAGCAAACTCCATTTGTGTCCAAATGTCTTCTCGCAATTGTTGCACGCGAAATCTTTACGACCATCGTGGATTATCTCTTGGTGTTTAAACAATTTTGATTTTTGTCCGAATTTTTTCTCGCATTTGTCGCATGCGTAATTTTTTTGACCTTCATGAACTATCTTTTGGTGCCTGAACAAATCTGATTTACCTCCAAATTTCTTCTCACAATTGTCGCATGCAAAATCTTTTTGACCTTCGTGGACTGTTTTTTGGTGCACTAAAAAATCAGCTTTTCGTCCGAATTTCTTTTCGCATTTCCCACATAAATAATCTTTTCGTCCTTCATGTACTGTTCTTTGGTGCTTCAACAAATCTGATTTAGTTCCAAATTTCTTCTGGCACTTGTCGCATTCGAAATCTTTGCGACCTTCGTGTATTGTCCTTTGATGGTGAAGCAAATTTGATTTATATCCAAATTTTTTTTCACACTTGTTGCATGCATAATCTTTGCGAGCCTCATGAACTGCAGTTATATGGATGAGTAAATGTTCTTTACTTGCATATTTTTTACCGCAATTTTCACACATGTAATCTTTGAAGACGCGATGTACTGTCTTGTGGTGGAAGAGCAAATGCGATTTTTTTATAAATACTTCCACGCATTTGTCGCATGCATAAGTTTTACGATATTTATGAAATGACTTTTGGTCCTTCAACAAATTTGATTTATTTCTAAAATTTTTCTCGATATTGTTACATGCAAAATCTTTGCGGTCCTCATGGACTGTCTTTATGTGCACAAGCAAACTCTGTTTATTTCCGAATCTCTTGGCACATCTTTCGCATAAGTAATCTTTGAAAATTTCGTGAAATATTTTTTTATGTTTGAGTAAAGTCGATTTATCCTTAAATTTTCTCTCGCACTTGCTGCATGAGTAATCTTCGCGATGTTTGTGGACTAATTTTTGGTGCGTAAATAGACTCGCTTTTTTCACAAATTTCTTCTCACATTGGTCGCATGGAAAATTATTACGGCCTTTGTGTTCTGATATTTGGTGTCTACTCAAATGACTTCGAAATTCAAATTTCTTCTCGCAATTGTCACATGAGTAATTTTTTTGTTCTTTGTGAGTTGTGTCTCGGTGTGTTATCATGCTTGATTCTAGTGTAAATGCCTCCTGACAAATATCACAAATGTATTTTTTTTCGTCTGAAACAACAATTTCGTTTTCACTTGAATTATTTTCCGAGACAACTTCCTCGGATTTCTTCTCACTGTTATCCATTTTGATGCCTAAATTAAACGATGGATCTGTCTATTAAGTGCCACGTAAATTGAATGAGTAAAATTTATCTTTTGGTGTTACGAGTTGAAAAACAAAATTCAAACTGATTTATTTTCACTATAAACATGATAACCGCTCGAGGCACTTTGAAAAAATCGTTTAAGATCATATTGTTTACAATTAAGGTACCGATTTATCTGTTTATGAGTTATCCTTACAACACTCGAAACAATTTTAAATTTTAACTTGGCATCGATTCGTTCAAGCAATTTTTCGACCGACTACCAATTACTTCCAAATGAACTCCCGAACGACAACATCGAGTTAATATATATCCTAATACACACGTATTGATTTTAAAATGGGCCGCCCTCTCGCCACGGCGTGTTTGGCGCACTCCATAATACGCCACTGCGATATCAGCAGTAAGCCTTAGAAGAAGCAAGGGTGAATAATTGTAATCAATTACAGACACGAGACGGATAATTTTTTTTCTTTACAAAGCAACGAGCTACTCGTTGTATATGTGTTTGTTTACGCGCGGGTGCATGATCGCGTTATCATTAGCGCCACTCTTTCTCTCTCTCTCTCTCTCTCTCTCGAAAGAGGAGCTAGGCCGCATACTTATAAAATAATACATGTAATAATATCGACACTTGGACGGTGGAGATCGTTGGGCGCGCGAGCGGCTCGACGCATCCCTACCCCACTTTATATATATAATACTGCACCGGAGCGCGCGATATATACCGATCCGCTTCTCTCTCTCCTCTGGTCGATTCGACAGACACGCACACGTCTTTTTAGTCAGCTGCTGCCGTTGGCATACGTATATATATACACACGCAGAGACACAGACGGACCGTCGTCGTCGTCATCGATGTGCAGTAGTTGGTGGTGTGTGCACAGTTACGACGAGCCTCCTCTTCTCACATCGCTCGGCTCTTGCAGTGTGCAGTTTTGCACGGGCCGCTGCCGTCGCCGCTGCCGCGCCGGCCTAGAGAGCTCTCGCACGCGCAGCAGCAGCATACATACATATAACATACCTATACCTATACCACGAAACATTATAAAAGCCAAGCCGGCGGAGCCGAGAGCAGCGCACTCCAACGCGGCCACTGTCCCGCGATACAACAACCGAGCAGCAGAGCTCCTCTCTCTCGACCGCCCGGTCTCTCTCGCTCTGCTTTTTGATGTGTGCTGCGAACGCGATTCATTCGTCAACCCCCTTTGGGATAGATTCGAAGTTACCCTCTTAGACGGGACTCTTTTTCGATCGAGTGATTTTTTTTTATAATAATAAAAAGAACAAAACTATAATAAAAAATGTGTGTGTCAAGTGCGACGACGAATACGGATCAAGAGGCGTCACAAACGACATCGAACGACAGTAGCAGTAACAACAATAGCAACGATACGAGCGTCACCGATCATCCAGCGGTGGAATCATCGGAAAAGATTCAGACGACGAAGTCGGGCCTGACCAAGGCCAAGGAGAAGTACATGCGGCTGCACGACAAGATGCTGGAGCAGGAGCGCGAGCTGGCGCGTAAGCGCGAGGCCGAGGCCGACTCGAGGCTCGCGGCCAAGCTGAGGAGGCACGACGTCTGGGCCTGCGGCCGTAGGGCCGCCGCGAGCATAGCCGCGAGGCTCTGGGCCCGCGTCGACGCCTGGAAGGATCACAAAATTTACAAGTTAGTACCAGTTCATCGATATTGATATATTCGCGCGCGCGATAATCGCCGCTTTTATATATACTCGCTTCGACGAGCTTGTATATAGACACCGTTTATTAAATTATAATTAATACGCGTGTAATGACACCGGAGAGCGATCGAACGGCGCGTTGACTACCAGCTACTACTACGGAAAATTGAAAGTGTCTCTCGCTCCCCCGCAAAGCGCGTTTATAATCGCCGATCGCCGATCGGAGATTATTATTATATCGATCGTTATAAAACTACTAATCTGCGGATGTAAAACACGTTCTCGGATAGAGGCAAAAAAAAAAAAATTAACTCAAAGGTCCATTTGAAATTCAAATGACAAATATACTTACTTATAGCCGCGTGTGTGAATTGTGCACTCGCCCAAACGGAGCAACGACGGCTCGTTTAACGGCAGCTCGCTGCTGCTCGTTGATCGCGCGCCTACATATCGGTATACACACAACATAATAAAGTCCGTGGCAGTAATGCAGGTTGACAACATTCTCTCTCTGTGTCTTTCTGTCACTCTCTGTCTCTTTCGAGAAACAGCTTCCACGACCTTTCTTTTCTCGTTTATAAAAGAAAAACAGTCGGTTATTAAATATATATTATCGAAGCTGGCTTGGCTCTGCCCCGGCGAAGATCGTATAACTCTTGTTATCGGAATCTCGTTGGGCGTCTTTTTCTTATTCCTTTAATTCACTTCTTGCCTGTTTTTTTTTCTTCTTTTTCTTCATTTTTCTGACATCTGCAAAGACCCGGTCTTTATACGCATTCACCCTTTCCTTTATTTTTTTTTCATTCTGGAGCCTCTTTTCCTCGATCGCGCATTATCCACGACCGGTATTATGTGGATTCGGTCGCTTACAAAATCGGTACGATATACAATGCGCTCCTTTCCCGTCGCGCGGCAATCGATCGGCTCCGTGATATAATAACTGCGCGCAACGCGACAATAATTATGAAAGCTGCGGATGGAATTCGTTTCTTCGACTGGCACGCACGAGTCGTGTATGAAATATACCGCAGTGCACCACAGCTAGCACGTGGATTGCTATAAGCGCGTTATGTATATTGTTTTATAGGTCTCGAGTCCTTTTTTTTTCTTCATACTCGTTATTCAGAGGGTAATTTACGACGACGATGATTTTCGACGCTGTTTCGCTGTCTTATTGTGTTATTCGCGGTAGTCGAGTTGTAAAGGGTGTGCGTATCATTTTTTTTGGACTCTCGGAGCAATAATACCGTCAGATCGTCATTCTTGGCGCTGATCGCGAATTCCACGCTGCCCCTCGGCGTGATATACGCTTTTGCTTTGTCGTCCAAAACGAATATATAAGATTTCAATTATGCCTTTCGATCCGATATCTCTGCGACACCACCTACGCGACACTCGCGCGACATTGCGTGGCGCTTATAGCTGCAGCACTGCTTACTGCCGGTCGAAGCGGATCGAGATCGGTATGTTTAGGGTCATTCGTCATACATCCGCGGGCTGCGTTATAGATCGCACATAGGTTTATAGTACACGCGTGAGAGACAGACAATGTTAATGCGTGGAATAAATGGGTGGGCAATTCGATACACATCGGTATAATAATACACGTCCCGCGTGCCACAAACACACGCGGACACGGCGAGAGAAACCTCAAAAATCAGGGAAAATTGGCTGCACCGCCGCGGGAAGTTATTCGATACTCGCGGTGGCGCTGCTGCTGCTGCTGCTGCTCATTGGTACTTTTATCCGTTTTTAAAATCTGGTTTGCCTTGTTTACGCCACCGAGTGCGCTCATGCACACTTGGATACGCGCACACAGACCCGAGGGATATTATAATTATACGTACACGCGTGCATAGATTGCATCTGTAAAGCTACCGCACGGATGTATTAAATGCTTTATCTGTGCGGATCATTAAAAAAATGCGTATAACATAAGCGTATGATCAGCAGGTAATGCGAACGATCGCGAGTCGTAATTTAGACACTGTGTGCGAATTATTAACTGCAATGTGCGATGTGATGTGTTTTATTGTACAAGATAAGTAATTGAGCAATTATGAAAACCATCGAAAATTTTGAGGCTCTAATATCCCATTAAAATCATATTTCATAGGGACTGTGAAATAAATTCTTTCATTGAGATTATTCCAGTAGTGGACGCTGTACCACTTACCATTTTACCTACACAGGCGAAGCCTGAACTACAGGATTATTTTTTATTCAACTCTGCGATTGTTGGAAACTAATACGTATTTTCCTTGGAAAACTCGCGAGAAGGATCTTTAATATACCTTAATGAATCGAAGCATCCAAACGATGATTTCCCATATTCAATCGTAGTATTTATTAGTTCAATTATTGTACACCGAACGAAAATTATAGGCTCGAGGCCAAACTCGAACCGGCGACACTTTGCCTTTAGCCGGCAAGTGCTCTGTCATCTGAGCTACCGAGACCCTTACCCATGTCATCGTTATTTGGTGTACAAGAAATCGAAAGATTTTATTTTTCACTATTTTTTTTAAATTAATAAGTCACCACCTATTGGGACCTGCCCTTCTTCCACCGTGAGCTTAGTTTTTATTAATATTCCAAGAGATCAACTAAAGTATATGTGAAATAAGTCATACAAGTAGCCCGGCCGAGACTAGTCGCTTGCGGGTGCCGAGACGCCACCTAGCGGCTGGCGGCGAAGCTCGCAGAATGTCTTTTACCATCAACTTCTTGTCAATCAATGTACCATCATTATCTTGTTACTACGACACGTAGTGAACTTGGAGCTATGTTCACATTTCGGAATGATAAATATTAGGAATTATGAATATTCGGAATGTTTGAAAATCGGAATTTTTCATGTTCCATTTTAAATATTTCGATTTTCAAACATTCCGAATTTTGCACATTCTGAATATTCATAATTCCTAATATTTATTATTCCGAAATGTGAACATGGCTCCCCTGCTCCCCTGGCTGGAATCACTAATGTCTTAAAAGCCAAAAGACTGATTACGGCAATATTAATGAGGAATATTTGAAAGTGAACGCAATTTTTCGTCTTCGGTAAAACTATATGACACAGTCGTAGGCAAAACGACTATCAAAAATGTCATTGTTCAATCATCGACGTTCATTACTCGCATCGAGCGACAACAATTTCAATCGCGATTTTCAGCCTCTAACTTCAAGGATGATTTTTTTTTTTCAATAGAACCGTTCGTTATAAATAAACGACATTCTTCAAAGGTCGACGAGGAAATTTTCGCATCTCGCACGCCCTATTTCGAAAAACGAAAGCTACGAAATTGGGCTTAAAAAAGAGAGAGAGAGTAAGAGGAAAGAAGACGGAGAAAAAGAAATAATATAAAAGCGTCGAAACATCTACACGCGCTCGGATGTATCCTCTGAAATTTTATATTCGTCGGTGGTGGTGGTTGGTGCACGCGCGCTCGCGCGAGAAGATGAATACATTAATGTCGTTCGATGACTCGATCGATATCCTCTCTCTCTCTTTGCATTACAGGGCTAATTAAGCTCGGCCGCGTGGAGTACTTAAATATTGTTGTACGCGTATAATATGTATGGCGAGGCTTTTACTACCCGACGATTCTCGGCTCGCGAGTCTTGTTCTCTCTCCTTCCACTCGCGATCGCTTACAAGTTGTCTTGGCGCAGCGCGTGAAATTCTTCCCTTCCTTTTTTTTTTAACACCGCAGCCATCCGCGTGTAGTTACACATACACGCGCGCCTTTCTCGCTCGAGAGCCGTCCTTTTCTCCTTCTCCGTCTACGTCCGTCCGTCTGTCTCGTAAAAAAAAAGACGTAATTTGCATCGCTCGGACACAATCGGCGTGTACATATATGTACGAATCGCAGCTATTGTTTCGTGTATCGATGCGGCTCTATAAATTTCGTGCCCTCTGCCGCGGAAGAGGCCGTGTTTGTATCTTATGCGCGGGACACGTTATTGGGCCGATTGTTCGGGTGTCCCATAGCGCGGCATGAAATAAGGCCGAAATGCGTACACGAAGCGATCCAAGAGAGAGTCGACTTTTCGAGAGCAGCTCGTTATCTCGAGGGTATTAGAAAACGAGCTGCAGTGTATACGCATGTAACTGTATATCGCGAGGCGCGGGGATCAGTCCGTCCCAAACGAAGCTTATAATTTCGTCAAATTTGTCCCTTCGCTCGTATATGATATTTTTTTCGCGTAATCGGCGCTCTCTTTCCTGCTTCTTCTTCTTGCTTCTTCTTTTTTTTTGTTCAGGGCCGATCGTCATTTATGCTTCGGTGGCTCGAGAGTCGCGCGAGACTCCGATCTTCATAACTGTATACACAGAGTAAAATGCACGAAAAATCGGCTTATAAACGTACACAAAAGCACAGTACACATAGGCAGCGAGAGAGTACGTATGTATTATAACGAGAGATGCTCGACGATCACGCGACGACGACGACGACGACGACCCGGCCAAACGATCTCGTCCCATATTCCACACATGTATATCGTGTAGTGCGGGTACATGAGCCATGTATAGACACACATGCACCAACACATATGCATTACTCTCTCTCTCTCTCTCTTTTCCCTTGCATAATCCCTCGACATATTTCCGTGCCACTATATACACTCGAGGCGGTGTGCGGTATACATATCTATACGCTGTGCTGTGCTGTGCTGGCCAAGTGAATCAAGCGCGCCGATGCATTACATTTTTCAATATGTATATGATTATTAATATACACGAGAGAAAGATAGAGAGAGAAAGAGAAGGAGCTATATAGCGGAGAGAATAATAGGGAAGGAAAACGGCAAGCGTATACGAATGATATTATTATATATATACGATCGTTGGGACCCCCCTCGAGCATCGGTAGAATTATGATACATATGTGTCGAATAGATAAAAAGACGCGTGTAGGTGTGTGCGTATGACCGAGACAAAAGAATCTAATTGAGGCTCGACTTGTACGATACGTATGACGAGTAATATTTTAAAAGTCCATACGCACAGTAGTCCTTTTCTCGTATTACGCATTATTATGTGGACGCATGGATTGCGCGAGCTTCGCACAGTGACATAAATCATAAGGCCTATATAATACAAGTCGCGATTTATTGCCTATATATCTCGCGCGCGGATGGATGGATGGCCGCTGAGAAGACAAGAAAAATCGTCTCTCGCAAGCGCAAAGTGTCGAGCTTTTACGCAAACGATCACCTGTTTATTTTAACTTTTTTTTTTTTTTTTAACTGCCTCTTATTTCACTCTTTGACGTGCGCGCGCGCAGTGTGTTTGGCAAATACATCGCGGCTGATTTACGTACGCGCGGACGCGTTACAGCCTATTATATGCCTATTATAAACGCGTAATGTATCTACTTTGTGTCCGACTGACATAATATACCAAGTGCGGCGCGCGGCTGACTATATAATTATTCAATGTAGCTATAAAAAGCTCGCGAAGCTCGAGATATCGGCGCGTCTTATCAAAACTTACTCGGTAATATAATATATATTTTACGTATATGTATATCGAGGCATCCTTGACTGCTGCGTTAGATACACAGAGAATCGTTTCATATAGAAGTATTAGACTGACCCCGAGGCGCGATGATCGCACGATCTATACTACATGGAATTTGGCATTGCTCTCGAAGATTGTTTCTCTGTTATAAATGTTACGAGTGTATACACGCATTTGTGCATTTTACGCACATAGGCGAAGAAAAGTGCGCGCACCAGCCCGAATCTATATAATCTATCTCGATGCTCGAAATATCCCGCGTCGCGATACGACCTCGGCTCGTGGCTCGTGGCTCGGCTGTTTATTACATTACATTATTTTATATATGCCCGCCCTCGCAGGCAGCTATAATATATACTGGATCACACGTGTGCGCCCCGAAAATTGGGCAATTTTCCACCGAGCTGCTGCGGCTCGTTTACTTAGAGACTATACATCGCTGTTACACGGTGTACGGTATATATACCGATCGCCTCTCGGATTGATTTTATGTTTAAATCGATTTCCCGAGGCAGCGAATTTTTGCCATCGTTGCGCACATTACATACTCTCTCTCTCTCTCTCTCTGCCTTGACGGTGGCGGCAGGGGGGGATATAGCATACATATCGCACTTCGTATGCGCGCGATATGAAAATTCATTCGCTGCTCTTTTACTGCAGCCGAGCAAAAGTGGCCTACGTGACCAGAGCGCGACGAATCATGTCAACTCCGCTGCTGTCATTCCTTTCCTCGCGGTGCTGCTGCCCGATGATGACGATCGGCTCTTTTATTATAGCGCTGCGGCTGTATGACAATTGCTGCCGCGCACCGCAGAACGATATGGATTATTATAGGAGCGAGAGAGAAGCGCCACGCTCATTTTCCTTCGTCGTCTCGTTCGCGCCGCTCGCGATTATTACACATTATATATAGCGTTCTTCTCTATATATACGCGCTGCGTGTGATTGCGATTGTGCTTGGCTTGGCGCGCGCTTCGTATATACACAAATCGGACTCAGCCGCAGTTGCAGTTTCGCACCGAGAGATCATTGTTGTATCTCGTATAAGCGCGTGGCAAGATTGAATCGTACAGATGTGGGAGTACCCGGACAGATTCAGGTGAGAAAGTCACTTCTGACACTTTCTTTCCGATCCTCGTGCGAACGTATACAAGACAAATAACTATATTCTCCGCGTGCGTGCGGCCGTTTTACGATTCTCCCTCGTCCAGCAGCAGTGCGCGTGTGTAAATTTGCTTTATATCGCGGCGCGTCTCGAGTGCGCATCCAGTTTCTCGCTCTTTTAATACCCGTGTGTCTTGGGTGCAGTGTTGTGTTTGAATAGCTCTCGCGACTTTAACTATATAGTCGCAACTCGACGATCGTTTCGAGTACATTTCTACTTTTTTTTTTTTTTTTTTTTTTTTTAATCCCGGGCCCACGAAGATGCCGCGCACTTCCGCACGGACCTATGCATGTAATCTCGCGCTCGACGAAGGGTGTGTCCGTATACGTAGTTTCTCGATTTATCTAATCCCTATGCGATACGATTCGAGAAACAATCGATCTCGAGGGCGGCGTTAAACCGATTATACTCACGAGGATACAATTGTAACATGTATTATGTACGTCTAGGATCGGAAAGATTCGATAAAGTCGTAAGCACACAGTAATTTTATATTTACGTAGGATCGACAATTAAGAAACAAAAACATCTGAATCTAGATTGATCAAATTGATTAGTTCAATTTATTTATTTTACAATTATTCGATTTGCATAATACGAAACATATGCAACATTAATGACATCATATACATAAAAAAAAAGTATACTACAATTACGTTCGTCAACGTACGAATGACTTAAGCTTACTCAAACGCTTACTTCGTCGCTTTTTTGGAGCTTCAGCGATCCTCTTCGCGTCTTCTCTTTTGTCCTCGCTTCTTGCTGCTGCCTCGTTACTTCCAAGCGCAGCCACGGCCCAGCAGATATTGCACAGATCTTTGTTCGAGAGATGCTCGAAGACCTTCAGGCAGACTTCGTTGGGCGCCTCCTCGGCGTTGCGGCGCACCAACGCCCGGAAAGGATCGATCGCCCAAGCGAGGCAGAAATTTCTCAACATGATCTTGCACAGGTGCTTGTCGCAAACATCCTTGAATTGCCGGTCGAGCCTGGACAACAGTTTCGCCCACGCCTTGTCGCTCGTGCTCGTGAGTGTCTTGGACGCTCTCGCGATCGGCCAGTGGATCAGCTCGTGCAGCGTCAGTTTCTTGCACACGTTGAATTTCATCGCTTTCTTCTCGAACTTCTCGTCTATGGTGCAAAATTTTCGAAGATCCGTGCTCGCCTCGAACACTCTGTACTCGTCGAGCAGCCTCATCATCGCCGTGGCGTCTCGTCGGCACAGCCGATATCCTACCGACTCGAGGCGCTCGACGACTGTGAGAGCGCGCCAGGCCAGCTCCAGTTGGCGATTGGCCGACTTCGCGGCCACGGGCCACGCCCCAATTCCGTCGGAGGGAAAAACGAAGCCGGACAAATCGGCGCCGTTATCCACGAATACGTCGACCATGTCCGGCATCAATTTGGCTACCGCCAATTGCAGCGGTGTCTTTCCTTGCGCCAGTTGCGCGTTGACCAGATCGTTCGCGTCGTCGCCCCGGCGCCGGCTTCCGAGCAGAAATCCGATCGCCGCCACTTTGTCGTGGAGCACGGCGTAGTGCAGCGGCGTCTGGCCCCACCTGTCTCGGGCGTCGAGCCGCAGCGCCAAATTCAGACGGCTCGTCGCGCCGAAGAATCGCTCGATCGTGGCGTCGTCGCTGTTGTAGCTCGTCTTGCACACGATATGGAGAGGCGTCGACTCGAGCCAACCGGGCAGATTGGGATCGGCGCCGTGGCTCAGCAGCCACTCGACGAGCTTCGCGCAATTACCCCGAGACAGAGCCAAGTGCAGGGGTGCGTTGCCCGACGTGTCCAATGCGTTGACGTATCCTCCGAGGCAGGACTCGATCGACGCCGGGATCGTACCGTTCGCGGGTAACGAAAAGGAGCTCTCTTCCGTCTCGCTGTAGGTGTGCAGAGGAGTCGAACCGTACTTGTCGGTCAACGTGGGATCGGCGCCTCGATTCAGCAGCGTCTCGACCACCGGCCAGTTGCCCTCGAGCACGGCCAAGTGCAGCGGCGTCCGGCCCAACTTGTCCCGTGCGTCGACCAGCAGCGCCGTCGTCTTGCCGCCGGCGACGTCGTCGCAGATTCGAAGGAACCTTTCCATCGGGTTCCCCTCGCAGCGGAACGTTCTCGCGCAAATGACGTGCAGGAGAGTCGATCCTGCGGCATTGGCCAGGTTCGGATCCGCCCCGTCTCTCAGCAACGACTCGACCAGCTCCCATTTGTACTGGAGCAAGGCCGAGTGCAACGGCGTCTTGTCGACGTCGTCGCGAATTCGAAGGAACCTATCCATCGGGGTTCTCGCGAATGACGTGTCGCGCGCACAGAGAAGACGATTACGAACACGCGCGAGCGACGTTATATTATATACGGTGTACAAGAGTGCCGTTTGACGACAAGCACAGAGACGCGACGGCAGAAAGAGACTGAGATGTACACAATCGAGTATACACAACGCTACGTGTTATTCTCTCATGGACATGTTATTATATACGTTTAATATTTTCGGAGATGTGTCAGCGAAATTATCATCGGCCACATTTTAATTTACTCTCGATAAATAGTGAGAAGTATTCAATCGAGATCACAATGAACACGAGTACCGTGTATACGTAAAAAATGCGAAATGTCGACATCAAAGTATCAAACATCCCCGGCGGAAACTTCATCGCCACTCTAATTCTTGAAAAAGTCTTAAAAATTCTTATAAATGTTCGGATTTCATACCATGATTTTTCAGAGTTCATAAAACTTTATAAGAGTTTTAAATGATATAAATGAATTTTAAAAATTTATTTGAAACCTGATATTTTGTTTCCGAATTATTCAGACGGGTAAGGAATCGCTTATTTAATTTCAAAAAATGTTTTTAAGTGACAATAATTGTTATAAAGAGTTATTAAGAGTTATTAAGTGTTGATAAAAGTTTTCAATATTTTTAAAGACTTTTTTGATCGGTATCCACGCTCGTTAAAAGTCCTGGTGAAAAAACTGTACGAGCAACCATATGAACAATTTAAAAAAAATGAAAAAAAAAACGTAATATTTTTGCTAAAAAATTGAGTCTCCGCAAGGTTCTATGAATTTTTCAAAACTCTTTTAAACTCTTTAAAATCATTAATCAGTGTGCGAAATCCGAACATTTGTAAGATTTTTTAAGACTTTTATAGACTTGATAAAACTTTTTCATGAGAAAAATTTCCGTCGGGGATCGAATATCGACATTTGAACAAAGTTATATCTCTATCTTAACAAGTCTCGTCCATCCTTGCCGCGCGTTTGTGTGTTTATACCTGCACGATTATGTCCTCTTAATAACGTATTACAGTCGCGGGCGTAAACCGTATTAAAAGTACAGCCTCTGCCTCTCGAGCACGATTTTATACAGGTATATAATACGGTAAGTAGGTAGAGGTACACACATGCACAGGTATTATTATAGACACCCGCAAAGTGAGATGAATAGCGTGGCATTAGGCGGAAAAATATCGCGTCCTATACAACCGACTCTGTATCTTTACATCCAGTGCGCGCACATACGTAAGCTCCTTTTGCGAGACGCGCCTCGTACGCAGTGTGCTTCTTACAACAGTGCTGCAGTCATAACTGATTTATACACGCGTAACTATTTTTTTTTTTTATTTTACTTTTAATTTTCTTTTTTTGCCAACTCTCGAGTCCACGCCTTTCTTCGACACAAGCCGAGGCAGTAGGCGACGTCCAAGCGCTCGCAATCGGCACGTGTAACTATATAATTTTTCCTATAGTCCTAATAGCTGCGCACACGGCAGAGACAGAGGCGCAATATACGTATTACACACATATATTTATGCTATTTATGATCGACGCATGTTTCATATACATAGGCGGCAGAGCTGCGGCTAAATCGCCTCCGAGCGATAACTGTATAAGAATTAAATATCGCTCTTGTGTGTGTGTGTGTCGAGCTTGTCCATCGACGCGCAGATTTATGGCAAGCACAGTTTAGCTGCCGCTGCGCCACAAATCGGAGTACTCGAGGTGTAAATATGCGCGCTTGCTGATGTTCAACATCGATATATCGACGACGATGATTTTATTGTCAACGACGATTTGAATCTGCGATCGAAAGTTTCGAATTTATTTATACGGTATATGTATCCTTTTTTTTTTTTTTATATTATAGTGTGTTAGGACCCGTCTAGGGGTATTCACACTTGCTTTATTGCATTTGTGTTACAGTTATTTACAGATAGAATTACATGCGATTATATATAGTGTTTAAAATTAGAATTAGGCCGGTGTGAAAATTATTATTATTACATTTTTTTTCTTGTTTTACAAAAGGTATGGTGGGAGGAGAGGGTGAGAGTGAATTGCGTTGTGAGATGAGTGAGAGTGCAAGTGTGGCTTAAACAGAGATGTGGCATCGAGTCAGAAAGGCGAAGACCGCTTTGCAGGCCGGGATGTTTGGCCCTGCAATCAGGCTCTCGATGTTGAAGGGAGCATAGATGCCAAGGCCGGCAAGGTCTTTTATTAAGATGCTTCTCGGCTGATTGTAGTCCTCGCATCTCCATAGAATATGGTTTAGGCTTTCCTCCGGGAAGCCGCAAGCACACCCGGGGTCGGAGATGATGTTTTTGCGATGTAGGGACTCGGCGAGGCTGTGGTGATTGCTGCGCATACGGTTAATGGTGACGATGAAGGCACGGGTCAATCCTCTATTGGAGTACCACGGCGAAGCGGAATTGCGATGGTGGTATAGCTCGAAGTATGTTTTACCCTTCGATCGTCCGTCGTTCTCGCAATCGGAGTACGAGCCGGCGCGGCAGTCGCGCCTAAACAACTCCGCAAGGTCCGAGAAGGCCACCGGCGGGTGATCAGCCGAGTCGGAGCAGGTAGCTGCTCTGGCCAGTGCGTCCACCGCTTCGTTGCCCCGAATGCCGATGTGCGAGGGAATCCACGCGAAGCGCACAGAGCAGTTACTTTGTAGCAGGGAGAGATGTTTTTCTAAGATTTCGAAGATCACGTGGTTGGTCTTAACGTTGAGCCGGCGAGATACAAGGCTTGAGAGTACGCTGAGAGAGTCACTCAAGATGACGTAGCTCCTGTTGTCATTTTTTTCGATTATGTAATCCAGAGCGTCTCTTATTGCGAAGCACTCCGCGGAGAATATTGACGCGAGCGGGCTCAGACTTCTAGTGCAGTGGTGATCGTCTGCGGGGCAGAGAAAAGCGCAGCCTACGCTCGGAGCGCCGGTGATCTTGCTGCCGTCAGTATATATTGGTGTGAGGTGATTGGAGTTAATGAGCTCGTCTATGATGTGGTTTGGATTGGGGGAATTTATGGCGTCTTGACCTATTGTAAGATTGATGGATAATGGGTGAGAGAGAGATTTGAAGCTATTGCAGTACATGTTGAAATTTTTATTGGAAAATATGGCGATGTTAGAGTTGAGAAGGGAGAAGATGCATTGGGAGAGGGTCTTGTTTGAGTTATTAGATTGAGAGTTGTAGAAGTTTAGTAGCAAGTCACGGGTCTCAGAGCTTCTATTGCTAAGGATTTTGGCGATGTACGACTTCCCCAAGAAGAGAGCGCGCTCGCGCAGCGATGGTAGTTTTGATTCCGCGAGAAGGATGTTGGTGGGAGTGCTTTGCCTGTATCCGAGGCAGAGTCTTATAGCTGCGTACTGAATTCTTTCTAGTTTTAATTGGTGCGTGGAGATGATGGGGTAGTAAACGTAGCAGGCGTAGTCGAGCATCGAGCGGATGTAGCACTTGTACATGGTAGTCAGCGTCTCTGGGTGAGAGCCCCACCACGTGCCTCGCAGAAATCTAATCATATTCATTGCTGATGAGCATCTGGTATGAATGTGGTTGACGTGAGCTTTGAAAGAGAGCTCGTAGTCGAAAATTATTCCGAGGAATTTATAGTTATTTCCGGACTTTATTGTCGAGTCGCGAACCCTGATCGCTTTACTCCCTGGTTTGATTTTTTTGTTGTTGATGTGAATGAATTTGGTTTTATGTGGGGCGATGTTGAGGCCGAGCTTGTTCAAATTGCGATCGATGATTTGTACTGAGTTCTCAAGGGTGGAGATGCTACAGACGGAGTCTCCGGAGATGGTGTAGACTGCCAGGTCGTCTGCAAATTGGGAGATGTAGACGTGAGCTGGCAGGTCCTCGATGATGGAGGCTACGTAGATGGAGTAGAGGAGCGGACTTAATACGGAGCCTTGAGGAACCCCTTTGTACGATCGTCGTGTTGTGTCGTTGTTAGTGGTGTGAATGATTCTCTCATGAGTGATGAATTTAATGGATTTGAGCGGACAGGATGAGCAACCGAGTCTCGAGAGACTGTCGATGAGTATGTCAATATTCACGTTATCGAAGGCACCCTCGACGTCAAGAAAAGCTGTAGACACTTCCTTTCCCGTCGATAGGGCCTCCTCAGCCCTCAGAAGTAGCCCCGTAAGGTTGTCCGAGCATGAAAATCCCTTCCTAAAGCCGTGTTGACTCCTTGGAAGCCAGTTGTTCGTCTCGGCCCACCACTGAAGCCTGTTGCGGACCAGAGTTTCGAAGAGCTTGCAGAAGCAGGATGTGAGCGAAATCGGTCGTAGCCCGCTGCCGCTCGCCTTGCTGATGAAAATCACAAAAGCTTCTCTCCAAGAGTGAGGGAAAATTGCCTGAGAGTACATTTCATTGAAGATATCTAGCAGTAATAATTTATATTTTAAAGGGAGCTTCTTGATAGCGTCAAAGCCGATGCCGTCCATTCCGGGAGCCGATGAATCTTTTTTATCAGCCAGTGCGGCGTTGAACTCGTGGAAGGTGAAGAGCTCGTCAAGAAATGGATTTACGGGGACTTCCTCAGGCATGTCGTCTGGATTGGTTTCGGTCCAGGGCGGACACAGCTTGTCCAGGGCTTGAGCGGCGTCGTTGTGTTTCAGAGAGTCGGTGGTGGCGTTGCCTGGTTTAACGTTGATCCATTTATTTTTAAAAATTTTACATGTATTCCACACGTGCGACGGGTTCGATCGAAAGTTGAGGCTTGCGGCGAAAGCTTGGAAACATTCTTTTTTTTTGTGCTTCAATAGTGATCTCATCATAGCTCGTCGCCTATTGTATTCAATAAGGTCCTTCAGCTCCAGCGAATGTTGGTATTTTCTCAGAGCAGCAGTTCGAAGTCGCTTCGCCCGATCGCATTCAAGGTCCCACCATGGAACTGGATTGATGTGCTTTCTTCGAGAGACGCAGCTTGGCTTCGGAGTGTGCTCGCGTATGACCTCTGAGATTGTCGCCAAGAATCTGTCATACTTGCGATTGGCCTCAAGGCTGTCGTAGTCGACACGCAAAAACTCATCATATTTGTCCTCAAGAGCAAGTTCGATTTCAGGCCAGTTGGTGCGAATTGAGTTGATTTTGTGCCTTTTTTTGATGTATAAGTGTTTGCGTAGTGTGATGTTAATGAAGACAGGGCGATGGTCAGAGCCCCACAGATCTTCGTTGGTCGATGTGCTGATGATGTCCTTGATGTCACGCGAGGAGAACACTAGGTCCAGGTTGGAGGCGTAGTTTCGTCGCAAGTCCACAAATGTGCTTGTACCGAAATTGTGTAAAAAGAGTCTGTTCAGCTTGTAAGCGCTCTCCAGGCGCAGGCCGCTGGCATCGCAGTACTCGCAGTTCCATGATGTGTGGTGAGCGTTGAAGTCGCCCATGAGGATGGTGGCATGATTTGGCTCTGCAGCGTTGAGTAGACGATTCCACTCTTCCTGCGTCAGCGAGATGTCCGGAGGGCGGTAGATCACTATTATATCTAGTGCTGGAGTGGTATTCAAAATGCGAATGCCGTACGATTCCACCGAGTCATGAGAGCCTTGAATGTTGAGATTCGCCGAAGTCAGACCGCTGCGAACCCAGATGGCGACTCCACCGCAGCGCCTACGCACCCGATCGCACCTGTAGGAGCGGAACCCTGGAAGCTCCAGGCGCGTGCCCGGCTTCAGCCATGTCTCTACACAGGCGATGATGTCGCAGCCCAGTGCTTCTTTTCTTAGTTCCAGCAGTTTTGATTGTATGCTACGAGAGTTCCAAAAGAGGATCTTTAGTGTTGATGTGGAGAGTGAGTCCATTGTAGAGTTTTTTGTTTTTTGTTTTTTTTTCCTTTCAGAGTTCGCTGGCTGATGTGCACGAGCTGTCGCTCATATAGTCTGAGACGTCTTGATTGGATAATTTCCTTATAATTCTTGTGATCCTGGCCTTTAAGTTAATGCACTTTATGTGAAGCTTGGTGTCTCTGAGCATGAGCTTCAGTCCCTCAGTGTCCTCAGTGAACTCGTTAGCTAGTGGAAGAATTTTTGGAGCTCCGTAGGATTTACAAAGAAAGTCAATGAGTTTTTCGGTGTTTAGAGGATATTGGAGGTTTTTTTCTTTTAGATAGGCAACGGCTGGTTCTATTTTGACTTTGATGTCCGAGATAGACATTTTGTCGAGCCGTTGCTTGAAGCGCTTGGCCTTGGGTCCAGCGACGGGCTTGGGAGTGGAAAAATTTTCCGTTTTCGAGTTCGCAATTAGTTGTGGCTGTTTTGGCAGAGGGCTGGGTGGTGATGCGGCTGCGCGCTTCAGAGAGGCCGAAACTTTGGGCAAAACAGCATCCCTGCTTGATGAGAAGCTTTCGGTGGTTGCAGTGGTGTCGGCAGGGGCCGGCTCAGTAGCGGGACCCTCAGCCATAGCCGGAAGAACGGAGTGAGCACGAGCTGGGTCATCCTCTTCGGCCGCGTTACCGCAGTGCTTCGCAATATGACCCTCCTCTTTACATCGGAAGCAGACTAGTTTCTCAGAGGAGAGGTAAACGGTGTATGTCAAATTGTGAAGCTGGATTTCCAATCGAGGGGGAATCTTAGCCAAATCGCCGGGCCTGACGTACATCTGTCGCCTGAAGCAGCAAACGTGGTCGTAGTCTGGATTTTTCGGGCCTGATCGAACGAAGGTGATAGGAGACACTGGTATGATGTTTAATTTTTTTAGTTCTTCGACAATCGTCTCTTGGGTGATCTCGGGACAGACGTTGGATAAGAGGATTCGCTTGGCGTGAGAAATTAAGGGCCTGATGGTAAGCTTGTGCCCTTCGACATCGATGGTTTTGTCTGAAAGTTCACGCACAAAGGCTTTGTCGCTTAGATACATGCATACTCGGTTCATTGAGATGCGAGATACGAAGCGCACGTTTTTTGGCTGCACTATAGAGCCAACAGCGATGGTGTACGAGTGAATAGAAATACCGTTGATTGAGTCCAAGATGATCGCTTCTTCTCTTGTTGGGTATTTAAACTGCTGAGTCATTTGCGAATACGTTGGCTTTGGCTGATTGTTTACATTGTTGGTTGAAGATGAGTTCGTTGGGAGAGCCATTTCGGGCGAGAAAATTGGCTTTTTTTCTTTTTTTTTGGCCAGACCGTCCTGTGTGAGGACGAGCTGGAGTGTATAATTCGTCCGAGGACCTGGGCACTTCGTGCGCCGTCGTCCCTGGAGAAGTACGCCGACGGAAAGCACAAATACGAGGAACTAAACTTCGCGGCACTAGAGCGGTCGAAAGTAGATGTTTACTCATTCGAGGCTAACAGTCGAATCCCCGTCATGTTCACTTATATTGTCATTTGAGACAACTTCTTCGGATTTCTGTTCACTTTTATCCATTTGGTAGCCTAAATTGAACGACGTATCTTTCTATTTAGTGCAACAGAAAATTAATGAGTAAATATAATCTTTTGATATTACGGCTTGTTTCGTAGGAAAAGACAACTTTCAAACTAATTTATTTTCACTATAAATATAATTTGTGTGTCGGGATCAAAATTGTTTATGATTGTTTTGTATACAATTAATTTACCGATTTATCTGTTTATACATGGTTCTTACAACATTTGAAACAATATTAAATTCTTACTTGGCGACAATTCCTTCGAGGAATTTTTTGACCTTTTATACCAAAGTAGTCGAAACAAACTCCCGACGTACAACATGAAGTTTAAACAAAAGTCATCGAGTAAATCAAATCTTATACACGCGTGAAATGCCAGATCAAATATCTTCTTGGCTGTACGTTAATACCAAGTAGATCACCTGGAGCACCAAATCAAAAACACGACCACATAGTCAACTTATTCTGGCTGTTACAATTTCACAAGAAAAAGTTATCGGCGACGAACTTAGCAATTAGCCGACAGATGTCATGATCGATTCCAAACGAGAAAAAAAGTACAGCAGGTATTTCTTCTTTCACTAACGCGATAGATTATTTTTGATAATGTGTTTAATTCCAAATAAAAACGATAAAGTTATTAATTTCCATGAAATATATTCTACTTAACTAACTTTACACATTATAAACGTAGAAAATTAAAAATAACTAAATGAAAATCAAAATTAAAGTGAAGAAACTGTCTTTACGTCTGTGAATCTGCTTTAATATAAAAGCATTAAAATTAATGTGGTTTCCATTAAATATAAAAAACTTTACTAAATTTAAAGTGATACGATTCGTGCGAAGCTCCTTAAATTTAATTCAAATTACATTAATTCCAACGTTAATATTTGTCAACTGTGAAGCAAGCAAAGCAGCGCTTATAAGGGTACGATCAATAATCGCATAATCTCGTAATTTTGAGCCGAGCATTGCGAAGAGAGAGAGAGAGAGAGAGAGAGAGAGAGAGAGAGAGAGAGAGAGAGAGAGAGATGACGGTTATTGTCGAAGAAACACTCGACTGCAGTACTCGCGGCAGATGCAACATCTTTACATAATTAATTGGCTGCTCTAGCACAGTAGGCGGAATTCGAAATAATTATTCGTCGTCAGGCAGCGGCAGTAGTCGCGGCGAAAAAAATGTTCAAGATTGGCCAAAATGTAATTTCCCCGCTAGCTCTGTGCTGCCTAGATCAGTAGAGGCAACAACAGCAGCAGCAACAACAACAACAACGGCAGCAGCAGCAGGCAAAGCCTGCCTATAAAAGCAACCGCGCGAGTCGAGAGAGGAGCGTTCGAGAAAAACATTTTCAACGTGCACGGATTATTGTGTTTGCAGCGGCAGCAGTAGCAGCAACGGTGGCAATCCCAGCGACTGATGAGATAGACGCCTGGCTCTCTCTCTCTCTCTCTGGCAAACGGATGCACTTATCCGAAAATTAGCATCTGTCAAGCCTCATTTTGCGGCTTTTCAAATATAGCGAATGTCTAGCAGCAGCAACAACATCAGAGGAGGAGGTCGTAGCTGCTATAGCTGAATATAATACGTGCATACATTGTGCTCGTCTCTCGTTTTCCTTTGTGCAAAAGCGCATAATAAAAAGGGGGGAGAGAGGGTATAAAATTTATACTCGAGGATTCGCGCAACGCATTCAAATAGTAATAACTGATACAACCACGCGTATATATATATAACACAAGTCCGTGTGTTTGTTTTGTTTTAAGCGTGCAACGTCAAAGGATTTAGCCTCCTCCTTGTTACCGTGCCGAGAGAGAGCGCAACTGCATCGCTGCGCATCCCCGGCTACGTAGCGGAACAAAAGTTAGTTCGTTTTCTTGTCAGAAGTTGCAGCCCCGAGTTTACATATGAGCAAATCCATGTTTCTCATTCGGAAAACTGAAGTCTAATTATTGGGTCTAAGAATTGTCTCTAGCTTCGGTTGTAATGCCATTGAGAAATTGTTACAGGAACATTTATGAACGTGATTTCTTTTACTATTTACATTTTTATATTTAAAGCGGTTTGAATTTTTGCATCTAGTGTACAAAAGTTTACATACGTTGATATATGTTCTTGAAACTTCCTAAGACTTGGAAGAAAAATTCCCCATCGTCGTTAAAATCCTACCTTGAAAAAATTTTCAGACCCGATTTCAAGGCGCCTCTTCAAAGTTCCAGGACAAAACGTGGTTTTGCTCATATACGGGTAGAAGGGCATTTCTTGCTCGCAAGCTTGTTCGTTGCGTCGTATATCTATTTCGACGACGACGACAACGACGACGAGGCGATCGAGAGCTGCCTGCAGCCGCGTGCCTGACCTCCAAAATGACGATGTTTTGCTCGGTGCTGGTGCGATGCTTGCTGCAGCTTTATGCGACGCGTTTACTATATACCGTCCATGTATCGGGACGTACAGCAGCAGTTACCGGAGTGCCATATATCGCCCATAGTATTGTATATAGTTTACTCTTGCCCCATGCCGAAATCTCGCTGCATAGTGAAGACGTTCGGACGCTTCGGTGCTTTCCACTACGAAGTTTCGATCTATATAACGTCTCTCTTGTATGCAGCGTGAATTCTTGTGCTCCAAGTTTTAGGGACTTCGAACCAGTATCGTAGAATTTTAATTATAAAGTGTCGAATAATGGCACACCGAACGAAAAAAAATGAAATTTCAGCTTCGATGCTATAAATTGTAGCACGGATTACGATTAGTAAGATAAACTTGACAAATAAATTATTACTTCATGATAATAAATTAACATTTAGTTAAAGTAATAAATACGAATAACAATAATAAAATAAAAACAGAATCAATTAAAATGCTCTTTCAATAAATCGAGCCATATTGCTCGAAAAACACAAAAATGTGTACCTGAAACAGGAGTAGGTAAATAAAAATGTCAATATTTGATGAAAACTGATCACTATATTCTTTTTACTATTATTTAACAATAAATAAACGTCGAATTATTGATTAACTTATTTGACGCAGTGTCGATGGTTGTATTATTTATAATATTTATATATATATGTATATTTTTTGTTGCTTTCATGTTCATAATCATCATTATCATCATCTTCATCGTCATCATCATAGTAGTCATACATAATTGCATCGGCATCTCGTTATCAATTTTTTTTCCATTATAATGCGTTTCTAAAAAACGTTTTATATTTATTTATTTTTTTTTTTTTTGGATGTTGCATTTTTTTCTCTCAACGAGCCATTTTTATTAACAACTTTTTTCCTCTTGTTTCGTTATTATTAATTTTGCTCCTTACATTCTCACCTTACATAATCGGGCATTATTTTTTTTTTTGTCACTTGTGCTACTTTCGTTATATGCGAAGCTTAATTTCTACTCAATAAAACAGTCTCCTATTATAAAACTACTATAAAAGAACTCGTAGAAAAATCTTTTCACGAATCATTCGCTATCGTCTACGATACAAACAATTGTTTTGTTTCACCACAAAAATACTATGTATGATACGAGGAGATGTCATATACACATCTAAAAAACATGAATTTAACAAGTATCCATAGTCAGAGAAGATAAAAGTAAAAGGAAAGAGGAGGAGGAGGTAAGAAGAGATCGATGACACAAGGGACACACGCTTTTTAAAAAAAAACAAAAATTTTCGTGTACTCCTTCTGCGTCACGCTCTCCCTCTCACGTGTTTAATTCGAGTCCACTCTCTACATCGAAGTTTTCTTTTTTTTTTTTTTTCAAAGTACATTCGGCATTTCGGTAAAAGGTGTGTATGTGTTCTGTGTGCGTTGCTGTACGAGTTGATTCACTCATTTTTTGTTTATGTCGTATAATAATATTTCTCGCTCGCTCGCAGCAACCTATTATAATTATGCTTTTTTTTTTATTTTTTGTGGCTCACGTGGGGGATGTGTGGGAGGATTATACTCTCGTGTTTTCTTTGTATTTTTTTTCTTTTATTTACGACGTGATGTATATAATTAATGTTTTTTTTTTTTCGTTAGTCCTCGATTTAAAAGCTCCTTTTTGGCAGAAGATTGAACAATCGCGAATATTATGGCTCCTCTTGATAAATTCCTCTTACATACTCGTTCACACATAGTCGATCTCCGTGTATATTTATATATAATTTTTTTTAATGTAACATATACGTATACGTAATCATTCTCTCTGTCTCACTTTTTTTGTATTATGACGTATTATAATATGTTTTTATATAATATAACGTTTTATCTCTGTCATATGGGTATTATTATTATTCATTATTTTTTCATTATCATTATTATTACATAATAATTATTATTTTTTGGAGTCAACAATTCAAGAAGAAAACCGATAAAAACACAATAGACACCAATTTTTCCTATAAGTGTTTATCATCTGACGAGATTTTGTTGTTGTTGTTCTTATTTCACCCTTTTTTTTTCATTATTCGTTAATCAAAAACTTGTACGTTAGTAAGTCTAAATACAACTTATACTTACCCGACTTCAGCCACGGCGCATTCATCATTATAATATTTATACTCTATGTGTATAATACGAACCCTTTTTTTTCTTGGTATAATTGGTATAATCATCATCCGCCATGTCGCGAAAATATCGCCCCATGCGCTTATTTTTTATTTATTTCAACGAATATTCCCTAATGTATAGTACACAAACAATGGTCCGTCGCAAGTCGACTCAAGTTTGTTACGCGTTAATTATTGTTTTTATTTTTTATACTTCATGAAATTTGCTTCATTTTTTTTTCTTTATTTCTTAATTCATGGCCATCGGAAAAAAGATTATTTTAATTATGCGTTCCGTGAGAAAAAAAAGTGGAAAGAAAGTTAAAAAAAAAAAAAAAAAGAAACCCACGTGAATCGGAATTGCGGAAAAATATCGATATGGAGCGAGAAAACGACAGCGGGGGAGAGAGACGAACGACGGGCGCGCGCGCGGGGTGATTAAAAAATGTGGCGAGCAGCGGCAGCGCTGGGATTACGTTCTCGTAATATGTTTGGCTGTGCGACTTTTTTTTTACTTGTAAAACGTGTGGATTGAATGCGCAAGAAAAAAAAACACGTCCGCGTGTACGTAATGATTTTTCCGTAGCTAAGATTCTCTATATCACAAAGTAGACGACGTATACGGGGATAAAAGTCTCTCAGGGCGTGATAGATATAGAACTTTTTGACTCGTGAGTTATTCAAGTTGTGCGTATCGTAACTTTATATACTTTCTTAGTGCTCTTTTCCATTATTAAACTAATAATAGCGGAGGCAAACTTTTAATAATCGTCAAATGATACTCGTCACCTCGTGTCGCTTTCTCGCTTCCATTCCGGTGTACACCCCCGCAAAACTCGTGTCGAGTATTCGTGTCCATTACGTTAAATAAAATACATATATCGGTAACAATGGCTCGTCGCGTCTCGGCATCCGAGCCATTACTGGTGTTTTTCCGCGAAAGAATCTAAAATCACAAGCTCAATCGACCGAACGTAAGCAACCAACTCGGGAATCGGTGAATTTAGAAACCAAACATATATACGACTATACTCGTAATATAGTATCCTAATGTGGTGCGTTTTATCAGTTCCCTCCTGTTTTCGAGGATATCTTTTTATTTTGTTTGTTACAATAGGGGGGGGGGGCATAGAGGGGGGGAGGTCGGGGGACACAGTAGTATTTTATTTTCATTTTGCTTCACGTGCGATTAAGGCCGATAAACGCGCGCTGCGAAAACTATTAAGGCTTCCGCTCGCTGCAAATGAGCAATGCTTTTACCGCGGGATGATATTGAGATCGTGCAATAGAGCAAAAATCGTAAATTTTCCTGGTGGGTGGGTGGGTGGCTGCGCTGCGTTTCTCCGAGCGATTGTTACTTTCCTCGAGATCAATTATTTGTTTTCTTTTCTTTTCGCGTTTAGAGATTTAGAGGATCGGATTCGAAAGACAAACAAGTTCGTTCTTTTCAAACGAGGTTCGTATCTTTTTTACAATTATAATATAATATAATGTGATATAAGCTCAGAGGCCGGCGAGTCTTCGCAAGGCGCGTTAAACCGAATTAAAAACTACAGGCTCTCTTGTAACCCCCTGCGGCACTTCTTTATCTATTAAGTCGCTGTTAAAATTTTATCAAATTCTGCCCTCTCTCGCACACACTCACGCATACACGCACACGCATGTTTTAATCTTAATTCTTTTTGTTTAATAATAATAATAATAATATTTTCTTATTGTATCGTAATGTGAAAAGTACAACACACGCACATGCTCTCTGTCGCTCTGGCATACCCTACGCACCTTAGTTCTTTTATTTTTAGAGTTATTCGTAATGCTAGGATTTTTTGTTTGCTCGATATATAATAATCATATATATAATATTTATTTTTGTTTAATTTTTACATCGTGTTGCCTCTTATGGGTTTAATAATAATAATCGTAATAATAATCATACTAATCATGACCATTCCTAGCAAACACACGCTCACGCATTATTATTTATTAATTTATTTATTTACCTCGATATAGCTTGCGCACGCATTTTTTCACTTTTTTTTCAGCACAATCACCGTTATAACGATCATTCGTATAAATTTTTTCCTATGTATAATAATTTCAATGTTTTTTTTTATTTCGAATTCTACTATTTTTCTGTCGCGTTTACGCTCGCACGACCGAGATTTGTTCGTTTAGAAAAAAGAATCGCCAATACGGTAGTGTGTATATTTTTTTTTCCTCCTAATTAATAATATGTGCGTGCAGCCGCGTGTAACGATTCGCGCATCGGAAATTCATAATCGACAGGTGTAAATGCACTTTACGTTATTACACGCGCGTTTCCGTGTTATATATCCGATTTCAGGGCTATTTTCAATAAATACATTCAATGTACGCGCTCCTTTTGTTTACATGGGAAATATCGAAGGTGTTCAAGTGCTATCCACGAATATCTATTCAGCCTCGAGTGTACATGTGTATACATAATAGAACGCGTGGGTGTATGTATGTAACGCGTAGGGATATATATGTGTATTACACATTGAGAAGTCGTTAAACGGCGCGCGCGCGAATCTACTCGCTCTTTTCCGCTTTTAAGCTGCTTTACCCCCAGCGTAGTATAGTATATACTGGTGTAGCAATAGCACAGTGGCTGATGCTACTGCAGCAACCTATGCCTTCAGGCCTTATAGTCGCTTCTCTCTGGCAAGCTTTTCACATATACATAAACTTACACACACCAACCCCCGTCGTCCGCTTTTCTATTATTATTACGGCCGCGTGCAAAATGTATGTCTATGTGTGTGTCTGTGTGTGTGTAGGAGAGTGGCTCTCTCCTCTCTCTACTGCGATGGCACGTCCGCGCGTACATGCGGAAATTCCTTTAGGCGCTTGATATACATGTGTTATGTGCGTGTAGAGTGTGTGGGTGGTGTTACGCAACGACGAGTACGAAGGCGTGTTTGCCATAGTCCTGTTGGAGTGATAAGATTGCGACATTTGAACGAAAAAAAAGTTATAAATATAAATATTGAGGCGGTATATTTTTTTGTGTTTCGATATTGGAATTTCAAAAAAAAAATCATCAATTAGGTTTCACGTACACATGTACAATTGAGTTTGGAGATATTCGAGGCTTCAATTATTCATCGTTTAACTTTTGTCGGTAAACATTTTTAAAATTCAACCAATTCATCCGTATTATATATAGAGAACTATAAAATTAACAGTCTCTCTCAGCCGAGAAGCGTCACGATATACAAAAACGTCACGAACAAAACTTCCGTCTCTCCTCTCGTCACGTGTCAACAGCTACAACATTTTTATAAAAACTCTTTTATTATTATTTTTTTTTTAATTCTCTGTCAGTTTGTGTGTGTGTGTGTGCGCGCGCGTGTGTGCTTGCATATATCGAGGAATCCAAAAAAACGAAAACGTCACTCCGAGTTAATATTAGCCCGCTTTATGAATAACAAATTATCCCAAATGCGGGACACACATAGCTCTCTGTAGTGGGCTCTATGTGTAACCCCCCGCGAACGAATGTGTATATAATATGCGCATGGCCTGGCATCATCATCTGGGCCCTCTGGGGAGGGTGAGAGCAGCTCCGCCCACACACGCACACACACACGCGCGCGTTTGTCGGCAATTACGTTATATTTTTAAAACTATTTTTAAGTATGTTTTTTTTCCCATGCGTTTAAATTCCTTTGCCTCGCGTCGGCAGTACGTTTGATATTTGAGTGGTAAAAAAAAGAAAAAAGTAAAGGACAAAAGTCAACCACGTTGAGCTTTAAAAACCGCGTAAGAGAAATCGCTCACTCTTACTCGTTTCGGCTGGTTTCGCGCGCAAACATAATAATTCTCTAATATTACACGGTTGGCGTGCGCATGTCGATTAAAATGTGCGTATGTTTTTTCGTCTTAAATATTGCTTGGCCTATTTTATTTTTTTCACTTCTGTTTTGAACAAGATCATTGAATTTTCATCGTGTGTGTGTTTTTTTTCGTACACACCTCGATTCGAATCGATTCTCGTATATAATATTTTCTATATTATATGAATAATCTGTACTCTTATAATCGTCGTTTGTGGGTGATCGGTAAATTTTTTTTTCATTTTCCCCTCCCTTCGTAACTATGTGTCGTATATGTACACACATACACGTTAGCAGCACGTAGGTATACACTATATGTTTTAAATTTATATAATCACTCACGCTCTCTCCGCTTTTGACACAAATGTCAATAACACACAACACACACACGCACACGTAATATTTTACATTTTCCAAGACTCGATAATTCATGAGTACTCGATCATTATTATTGTATTATTGTTTATTATTATTATTTTTTTTCTTGCTCGTTATCATTAACCCGTTATCGTTACATAATAATAATTATATATATTTTTTTTCTTTAGCCGTTATTTTTATTTATTTATTTTTTCATATAAGCCTCAGTGGTATAAGTCGGGGGATGTGTAGGCGGGCGGTCGGTCGGCAACACACCACCGCACGACACAACGACACGGATCGCATGGAACTCGTGTGTGTGTATAATATAGCAAACAAGTCGATTATAATCAGCCACGGTGTGTGTGCCGCTCCGACACTGCACGAGTCTAGAGAGTACGAGCTTCAATTATGTTTTGTATATCGTTCCCCGGTCGCGCGACTTTCCTTCTTTTTTTTTCGCTTTTTCATTTTTATAATATAATATTTTTTGTTGTTGTTGTTGTTGTTGTTGCACGAAATAATCAGTCAGCTTATGTCGTTTTTTTTTATTATATCATCGTGCATAGCTGAGAGCGAGGCAGCAGCAGCGCCGCCGCCGCGCCCTGACTATATGTATCTCGCAACGACGCGTGACTCTCTCGTGCACGTGTGTAAAACGAAGAAAAGCTCGACGGTGTATAATATAACGCACAAAACGAGGAGTCGTTTTCTTTCTCTCTCTCTCTCTCTTGAGATTATTTAAGCCGAGGATAAAACAGAGAGTAGAGGCCCTTGCGTATAATATAAGGTAGAGCTAGCTATATAGCTGAGCTGCCTGCGATGTGACGGCGGGGTAGTGGGTGTATAAAGAAGGAGGAGGAGAGGAGAGAACTAGGCGACTGCGACGAGGCGCCGTTACGACGGCTGCTCCACGTAGTAGTACGACGCGACGAGAAAGCGACTCGTTGGCGGCCGCTCGCTGCTGCTGTAGCTCGCTCGATGGATTTTCCGTCGACGGCGCTTTTTGCGCACTCTCCAAGGCTGCTGCTGAGGCTGGTGCTGACGATTATTGTTGTTGTAGCGTGGCATGAAATGTAGCGGCCGTCTCTTCCATCGGCAGGGCCAGAGCCAGAGCCAGCGCGACTCGCAGCTGCAGCAGCATCCGCGAGACTTCCAGCGGCTCGGCCAGAGCCACCAGCGATAGCAGCAGTGCCGATGATCGTAGCGGTACGCGGACTTTGGCAGGCGCCAACTTTGTCGTCGTCGTCCGCGCTTCTGGCTCACCGGACCACTACTACCATTATTATTATTATTATTATTATTACGATAGGCTCGATCGATCCAGGCTGGCGGTAGTAGGGCCGAGAGGACGGCCGCGAGGCAGGCGCGCACGGTGCGCCTGGTCCGGCCGAGGGCGCGTCCTATCGAGCCGAGTACGAGGGCAGCCAGACCCTGGCCGAGCGCCGAGCACCACTGCCTCGAGAACAGAACGCCCCAGAGGCAGAAGAGGCAGAGCAGCGGCAGCTGCTGAGAGGCTCCGACCGTAGAAGATGCGCTACTCGAGGAGTAGGTGGCGACCGAGACGCTGGTGCTGCTGCTGCTCGGCGAGAACGGCGTGTCGCTGCTGCTTGGACTCGACGACGACAGCTCCAACGACGATAAAGAAGACGACGTTGTGGCTGAAAGTATCGGTGATTCGCTGCTGCTGCTCGATGATGATGGGCTGCTGCTGCTCATGTCCGAAGGGTTGACCGTGGTCGGCGAGTCGGTGCTGGGCATCATCGAGCCGATGCCGCCGCTGCCGCAGAGGCCCGACAGCGGTCGAGGTGGTGGACCTGCAAAAATTTACCGAGAAACAAGTTTCTCGTGTGATGAAAAGCTCCGGGTTTTTGCTTAAAAGTATATATAGAAAAGACGCGAGACTCACCCGGCAGGGAGGACATGTCGCACTTGGGCGCCGTGGCCGGGTCGCGATGCGTCGGGCCCATGTACACGACGCGATTCGTGCAGTTGGCGCAGATGCCCAGGCCGGGCTTGTCCTCGCTGCAGATGTTGAAGCAGCACTCGTCCTCGGTGATCGGGTGCAGGGCTCGGGCCGCCTGCTCGCCGACCTCGGGGATGTTGGGATCTGCAATAATCGAACGATCGCGACGAGCGCGCAGACCGCCGCAGTTACAAAAATGTTTTATATTACGAGTCCTTCTCGGCTATGAAACGGACCGTTACGGTCCTTTTCCAGCCGTGGGACCTATGCGCTAGTTTTCGTTATAAAGACGGCTAAGAGTTCGTCCGCGAGACAAAAATTATAATTACAGAAGTCGTACAGGTCTCCTTTGAGACATATTGAGACGGACGCAAAAACGAATTACAGGAGTCCCTCGTTATACGCGGGGGTTACGTTCCTCAAAAGTTCCGCGTATAACAAAACCGCGGATAATAAGACCTTCCTCTTATGGGAAAGAGAGGGTTACGTTCCTCAACCTCGAGAAAGCACAGTTTATATGTACATTTTACCTACAGATAAGCGTATTTGTTGAGTACTTTATCTATTCATATATGTTTATTTACATTTACAACACATATATATTTAAAGTAAGTGGTTAATTTTTTCTGCTTTGCTAGTCTCAAAATATCTTTGTGCATTTTTTCATAAATTTGTGCAGCTAAATCACAGTAGTGTTCGAAAGTCGAGATACGCGTCATTATTGGATCATGAATCATTGCTAATTCACCTGCTCGAATAACTAGATCCATAACTTCGACAATCAGTTTTGAATCTAAAATCGGTGTAGGTGCATCATCAGTCTGATCTGCCGGTGGTTTTTGAGGCAGTTTTCGACGGAGTTTTAGAGAAAGCCATACTTAAATAAATTTATAAATTTTCAACAAATTTAGGTTAATTGACAAATTCGATTTATGCGTCTACACTAACCAAATTCAAACTGAATATAGATACGTCCGAGAAAAAAATCACGATCTTCGATCCGCGGATAACAAAACTCGACCCGCGCATACGAAGGGACGGGCGCAAATCGACTAACCGCGGAAAACGAATTTCGCGGATAATAAATCCGCGTATAACGAGGGACTCCTGTAGTACCGAAGTGACCGCTAGATGGCGCACGCCCGAAATTCTCGGTCAAATCGAATGTGAAAAAGCAAAGTTCTTGGAATACATATGAGATATAAGATTTAACATATGAGATATAAAATATAGCCTTAGGTGCTACCACACCTCTTGATTATTGATACAATACTTCTTGATAATTTTTGTCAAGCATCGGAATGGGTCCGTAAAGAACCTTTCTCGCACGAATTTCAAAGATATTTTGGCTACATGTTTGACTTTCAGCCAGTCCATACAATGAAAAGCATAAATTATAAAGCCCAAAAGTATATTTACAAGCAATCAATTGTATAAGTATACTTGCCTCGGCAAAGGAAGGTGGGCTCTCCGGCGTACTGGGTCGGGTAGGCCGGCGCACGGTCGCCCGGCAGCAGGTAGGGGCAGCGTTGTTCCACAGATTGGCAGAGGGACCGGCAAGGCCTCAATCGTCGGCCGGTCCAGGATTCCTCCGAGGGCTCTGAAGGATACGGTCCCCCGTGAGCGAAGTAAGGCACCAGGGAGCTGCACACCCATTTTCTATATGCCTCCTGCAACATTTAGCAAAGAACAAAACGTTTCGTGAATAATTCGGTCGTTATCCATAGATGAGCGTTATAATTTGGTTTAGAAAAGTTCAGTTTTCATTATAAAGATATCGAATACATCTCAAAATATTTCACAACGTATTAAAACGTTACACGAGACGGGGGGGAGAACGAAATTGTGTAAAATCAGAAAAATTACGATACCACTAAGCGCGACTGGGAAATATTGCATTTTATCGAGTACAGCGTGTATACGCGGTGTACAGGTTGTCTGCAGCGCTCTTGTTATTTTCTCACCGCTTTGTTTGTTGTGTGTAGCATATACAATATATATCTATAGCTCCTCCTCTCCTTTTTTCTTTCTCTCTGGCACGAAAAACGTGTACAGAGATGTTGTATATAGCACATATATATAAACGCCTCAAGCAGCAAAGCTATTTGCGGCCCCGTACAAACGCCCACACACACACACACACAGATGGACAGACGAGACGATGCTTTGCTCGTATACACAATACAATGCACGTATGTGTTATATACACCGTGCGCAGTAATTCATTTAAACGGAATCGCTCGACCAAAGGCGATGTGCCAATCAAAACAAAGGGGAGGCGTTATCGTCTTCGTTCGGTTATTAGAAATTCGATAAAAGTCAGCAGCATTCACCGGACCGAGACAATTATATACTCCCAGCAGCTATATCACCACGTTATATCTATATAGTTGGGTGCAAAAACGTGAATCATTCGATTTCTTTTTTACTTTTCATCGAGGCCGCAAGACTCGAAAAGCAGCGGTGCGGTGCTGCAGCTCTTATCACGACACTGGATCATAACGTGATATATGGAAGGTAATGAAGTTGTTACATTAATGAAGCGTCGTCTCGCGTGCGGCTTATAGTAGTAATAGTAGTCGGTAGTAGCAGCAGCAGCGGCAGCAGCATCGGCTGGTCGAAATTACCTTATAAATCCGCGCGCTGTGCTCTCTCCGTCAAGATATTGCCTAAACCCCGCTTTATACGCGTTTCCGAAATCAGTTTAGAGCCCTGCCCCCTTCCCTGCGCAGCGTATACTCTCGAGCGCGATATTAAAAGTTGTTATATTTTTCAATCGCTGCGCTATATACTCCTTGATATTTCGTCGGCCTCTCGAAATACGCAAGTTCACGAGCGTTGGATGTGTATAATATTATATTATTACGCGGGAGAGGAAGGAAGGAAACGACATTTAAACGCGTAATTATCGGGATACTTCGGGGTGGTGGTGGAGAGTTACGACGACGGTCATGAAGGATGAATCCGATCCGTATACAGCAGTAGTAAGCCTCGCCTCGTCTCGTAGTAAGCTCTGGCAGCAGCAGCAGCAGCAGCGGCAACGATTGGCGTCGGAAAATCCGTGTCTCCGTTGTCGTCGATCATAGCTTCATCGTCGTCGTCGTCGTACTCACACACACACACACACAGATAGCTCTCGGGCACAGCAGACACACGTATATATACGCGCGCTTAAAAAGGAGGGGTGGAAGAGGAGGGAAGGGAGGGAGGACAGGTGCTGCACACGCGCGCGCCACCAACCAGAGGGCGATGATCGATTGACCTGACGCGAAAATCACGTGCAGCCAGCAGCAGCAGCACACAGCCGTATACACAGGGTGGGGCAATTCTGGCTCTCTCTCTCTCTCTCTCTCTCTTTAGCAGAGCTTTCAGCAGCAGCAGCAGAGGCAACAAAATAGAATTGTCAAAGGCTCGAGCGCGCCTATGTATGTATACGAACGAGTTATTCGAGTAACTCGTCGGCGCGCGATGTAAGCATCTGTGTGAATATGTGTGTGTGTGTGTGTGTGGCCCTCTCTCGCCCTCTCGTAATTATTAGCTGGGCATATACGCGCGCATATTCGCCGCTATATACCGATATTACGTATACACATTTACACATTGTTTCACCGTGTCAAGCTGCTGTTGCATATACGCTATACAGTGTGTAGACTCTTGGGAGAAGGGCAGCAGCAAACGACCACGGAGCGCCCGAATTCCGTTGCGAGCTACAGCTTTACACGTCTATATACGCAAGCGCGTAAAAATCACGAAAATAAAGCACCTTGCGTCCTCACTGCCAACAAACCCTTTGAAACTGTGCATCTCGTCCTCCCGAGCCGCATATTAAATTGAAAACCCGTGACTTATTCAAAAGTCGCGTACGGTGGGCCACGGGTAACCCCGTGATGCGCACGCGGTTATGTGTATACCTACATGCTGCGACTTTATGCGCATAATACGTAAAAAGCTCTATCTCTCTCTCTGTCTTTCTCTCACTCGGTGCTGCTGCTGCTGGTGCGCGTTACAAACTTCTTTTTTCTCAGAATACATGTACACTAGTACATAGTAGGTGGCGGTGGTAGCTGCCTGCTGAGTAGGGAGCTTTTGCCGTTGCTGCTGCGGCTCTAAATCTCAAGAAATAGAGTCAAGCTTACTGCACTCGAGTTTTTAAAATTGAAGAAAATCACGTACGCGATACAGTGGCGCGCTGCTGCTGCTACTACCACCGCTACCACTACGTGTACTACCTATATATACGTGCATCGGTGGGCGATTATACAATTTTTCTTTTTCTTTTTCGCGATTCATCAATTTCGCGCTCGTTTGATGAAGCCTTGACCGATGTGCACAGCAGCTCGGAGCTCTTATTCGATCCTTACGTAAGGCATACAATCGTATATAGGCGTTTGTACGAGAATTCAAAAGCAGCATTTAGAGAGAGAGAGACAGCTGCATACAGAGGATAGTAAAGCTGCACAGTTCCTGTAAGGAATTAGCCACGGACCGATGCGTATCAGCCCCCGAAGTCGTTGGCGGCGGCGGCCCGCATCTGTTGCACACTTATGTAGCCGAGCTAGCTCTGCTCTGCGCTAAGGGCGGCTTGATATATATATACGGGAATACACGCGTTCACACACAGCAGCAAGGCGCACTTTGGCAAGTGTATATGTGCTGTACAGGCCGTACTAATGACCGCGTATACACGCGTGCCAACGACGTGTCAATGATTGCTTGTGCTGCTGCTGCTGCTGCTGCTGCTATACACGTGTGCTGCTGGGAGCTGGAGTTTGTGGACGCACCTGCGCGCTTACATTCACACACACACACAGACAGACAGAGAGCATCGAGCGACTGTACTATACTCTATACTCGGCAGAGAGAGAGAGAGAGAGAGAGAGAAAGCCGTGTTGTATATAGAGAGACAGGAGAGCTGTTTACGCTCTGATACTGCACCGAGGATACGTGTAACGCTTAACTACCCCCCGCCGCTACGTACAAACTGCGTAATGTGTAGCAGCCGCCTGTGTCTCTACGTCTATATATACGAGTGCACGAGTTGATACACATCGTGTGCGTCTGTGTGTGTACCACTGTACAGTCATTCTCTCTCTCTCTCTCTTCTCGCTCGCTTTTCGGAGCCGAATCCCAAAGACTTGACGCGGCGACACGTATACATACATACATACACACCTCCCGCGATTCACGTGTGTGCCGCTGCTGCTGCTGCTGCTGCAGCCATCGACGCTCGCGCTCGCGCGCGCGGAGATTGAGAACAGAGAAAGAGAGCTCGGGCTGTTAACTAGTAGGTTAGATACTTCAAGTACTCTCCAAAACGCTGCTATACTGCTATGCCGCTGTGCCACTGGTATAGTACTGTTTTTGACCCAATTCCACCTAGTACCTCCGTCTCTTTCTCTCTCTATCGCGCGCGCACACACGTATACTACCCCCCTCCCTCCCTTCCTCGCTCTTTCCACTACCCTCCATGCCCCCTCATCCCCACCTTTCTGTCGCGGATGCTGCTACTGCTCAGAAAACTAAGCAAAGTAAAAGGAGCTTTTTTCTTCAACTGGCTTCTTCATCTTCTTCTCTCTCTGCGCTTCTTTCTTTTATTTTCCGTTTTCTTTTTCGCCCTCGCCCCCCGCGATACCGCCTCATTCGCCTCGAGGCTAGACTACTACTACTGCTCTTACGACGACCGAGACACACGCTGCGTCCACGAGGTAACCACAATTGCGACACCGATGCTGATTGACTAGCATTGGCAACGATGCGAAAGCGTACTGCCTCATTAGGTCGTATGCAGGCGGCTATATACCTCTTCTCCACACTTTTTGTCGTCCGTATGTACGTATATGCAAATTAATGATCGACCAAGTTTTTATCTGTATGCTACTCTTCGTGCATTTTATCAATTAAATTTATCTCGATTTCAGTCGCTCGCGTATATGAACGTAATTGATGCGAAGATTAAATCACGAAAAACAAATAATTACTTGATTATTTCTTTACCTTTGATTAATTCAAATCACACGTCTCCTAGCTCTCGTGTTTGCTTACGTCGTATTAAAATTGATACGAAGTTCGAAGAAAATTACCGCGCGCGGAAACACTTTTGCAACGTCCAAGAATCCGGGACTTGGACTTTTTTCCACTTTAGACCTTCGTTGGCAGTGGTATAAGTCAACCTTTCGTCCGACTCTCGCTTCGCTCGCGAGGAATTCTTTTTTTCTCTTCTCTCCTCCTGCTCCCACCACCTTCTCAAGATAAACAATACAAATAGCACTTGCGCGTCGCATTAAAAGCAAAATTTTCGAATAGTTTACTATCGTCGTTGCGCGCGCTCACACACAGAGCTCTCAAAGTAAATATTTTCCCTCGGAAAGGTCAATAAAAATCCAAAACTATGTCCCCGGGACCGGAAGAATGCAACGACCTTTACAATCGGGCGCGCAAGCATAGAAACGTCTCCTCTACATACATATATACTTATACAGAGAGAGAGAGAATCATTTCCAGGACCACGTAAAACTGGGAATTCTTTGGATAATTTTTTGTTCTCTCTTTGGCTGGTACACAATTTTCATGCCAACGCGACACAGGCAGATAGGTATAAGGGTACGACGACGAGAACGACGAAATACCTACGGACGTGGAAAAAGAGAGAGAGAGCGTCTGGCGCCATGCTTGGCAAACGAATGAAAAAATAAAAAAAAAGTAGCTCGGTTTATAGCGGCGAGTCGATGGTCGTACACGTACGCCTATGTACGAATATATGGGTATCGAAAACTGCCTCTCGGATAATTCAACGTACTTTACGATTGTCCCACGTGTGTATCAGAATCGTTTCGAATATGTATATTTGCAACGTTCTTTGTGAACGTACATGGCGAGCTTTCTTGAGATTGTTTTATATGCTAGTATAATTAAAGGGCATAAAAATAATTACAAGCCTCTCGTCCGCGTAAATTAGTAACATTTTTTTGCCACGCAACGTATGTATCATACGGAATTTCTTTGTCACGGAGAAGAGTTTGTGCGAGCAACATGCATATATACTACAAGTGCGAGACTGCGGCTAAAGTATATAATATAACGCGTACTGTGGCACGGCGCAAACTAAGCATTGGAACAAACGCGCCCAGTGCCTGTCGGTCTCTCTCTCTCTTTCTCTTCTCTTTTATCTCTCGCGCTCAAGGGTCTCTTCTCTGCAGCGTATAGCACAGCGGCGGCGGCATTGAGTCCACCATTAGTGACGCTTTATACAAGAGCCCCCAGTAGTAGTAGTAGCGGGCATTGTAAGACCGATAAGAACCGAGCGTTAATTTTCTTTTCGGCTGCTATACGGGGGAGGGTTGAAAGGAGGGTATAGGAGGAAGGGAGGAGAAGAGCCCTGAAAGTCGGAGCCGCGCGCCAGCTGAACGTTGTTGGACCGAGAACGAGATTCGAGAACGAGAGTATATAGCGGCGCTTCGACAGCTGCTGCTGCTGTTCGCAAATTGCTTCCGTGCAAATCGCGTGGACGAGCGAGTGTAACCCCCCGTCCCGGCAGCACAGATCGAGTTTTTCCTTTCGATTTAGCAATTCGAGTAGCCGCGCCGATGACGACTAGTCCGACTTTTTACCTGCGAGCGCCTACTGGACTTTTAGGTATATTATACAGAGCTGCGATTTTTGAACACGCGAATATACCCTTTTTTTGAGGGACTTTTCTTGTAATTGCGAAACTTTTTGTCGGCGCGCTGCTTCTACTTTGAGGCGGCAGCGGCGTCGTCGTCGTCGCTCCCTGCACCGCGGTATACGCTCGTATAATAAACGAGATGCGAAAAAATTGCACTCCGCGTAAAATTTTTCATTTCCCCGATCGAAAAGTCATTTCTCGCTTTCTGCACACGCAACGCACATATTTTCCTTTCATTAAATTCAAATCCATTTAATCGAAATTAATTAAACTTTGTAAAAACACGACCATACATATGGTCGTTTGTCTGGGGAAAAAATGTCTCTCTGTAATTCAAGCAAAACCTAACTCTCTCTCTCTCTCCGGCTAACGATTTTTAATTTCTTTATTTTTCAAAGAATCTTTTTCAGCTAGAGAACGTCAAGAGTGCATGATTTAATTACAAGAGAGAGAGAGAGAGAGAGAGGAAGAAAAGTCTCTTTACCGCACGTGCAGCAGCAGCAGCAACATACATCGCTGTATGCTATACGCATACGTTGGGGTATATATACACAAGGGAGGATGCAAAAACCGACGAGCAAACAGAGCTCAAGAAAAAAGAGTCGAGAGGCGCGCACACACACCCACACACACGTACAGGGGGTCACACACGTATATCTCGCCACGCATTCACTGCAAGGCAGGTATATATACATACGTACACATATACGCGCGGCGCGCATATATAGAAAAGACGAAGTGACTTTCGCGTCTGGGTAAATAAAGGGCAATGACGGTGAGAGAGAGAGAGAGAGAGAGAGAGAGAAGATTTGACTATGCAAATTTGAATGGGGAGGCGGCTGGCTAGAAACGTTGCCAAGCGGAGCACATCGTCGTCGTGAGAGAGGAGAGAGAGAGTCGAGTCCTACGCTCAGCTCTCTACTCTCTCGTCTCTCTCAGAGTCGCTAGATATGTACGTATGGGCGCGCTGCCGCGAGAGACCCCGACGACGACTACGACGAGTCGAGTTTATCATCGTATACGAGTATATATCTATATAGGTGTCCGGGCCGCTTCACGGAGGAGATATACGCCTGCACCACCACTACCCGGAGCCACTCGACTAACCAGCCAAGTGGATATAATACAAAGACGCAGAGGTCCTTTAGCCTTGCGCGCGTGCGAGAAATGCGCCCAGGGAGAGACACAGAGAGAGAGAAAAGAGCGTATATGCCGATAGCTTTTTTCTCACGCGTAATAAACGACGGCGGCGGTGGTGGCGCGCGCGTGCCTCTCTCTCTCTCTGTGCCTGCAGAGCTTTTTGCCCGAGCTTTTGCTCACGAGTACGACGACGAAGCTGTCGAGTCGCCTTTTATGCGCGCGCCGGCCTTTCAGCCGAGAGCAGCAGCAGCAGCCGTGTGTGCGTTGCCACCGTTGCCGCGCGCTCGCGTTATACTCATGCAAAAGACACCCGACTCTACTGTAGCGGCAGCTCGCGCGAGAGCTTAATACGAAAAGTTTCGAGAGTTTGCTCTCTCTCTCTCTCTCTCTCGGCTAGCTAGCAGCTAGCCCGTGTGTCTGTGTGTGCTGCTGTTACTGCTGCTGCTGCTGCTGCTGCGACTACTCAACGAGCGACCCTAAGTTTCGCGACGTTGCATTATATATATGACCAATCTGTCGCGCTAATAACTGGCCTGTATTTATTTCCATATAAGTTATAACAATGTTGGCCCCCGAGAAAGCGGCGCAGAGCTTCTTACGACGTGACCCCCTCTCCCCGTCCCTTTCGCGAAACTCTTGTGAATTTCGATCGCCGAGATTAAGTTTCGTCGCTGCGTCGTGAGCGGCGGACGCAGCTGCTACGTAGGCCAATTATAATTCATTTTTATCCATTTCACGAGTATAAACGAAATGTATTTCGAAGGAGTGTAGAAAACGTATGGGTTTGTACTGATATTTCAAGCGGTATAGATACAGATTTCAAATTCAAACGTTCGCTGCGACTTGCCGCGAGATGTCGCTTTGAGCTGGTATCGTACCCGCAAGCGAGAAAAAAGCCGTTGATATATTAACCTGAACTCTAGCGATCGTTGATGCTAATTTATCAAGGTACGATAATTTTCTAACCTCTTGATAATTTTTGAAGGCAAAAACGAGGTAAACCCTGGCTCGGTGAGTCTAAGCCGATGAAACTCACGCAAAGTAGGAGCCAATGGGTGCCTCGTGCGCACAGACACTCGTTCGAGTAAAAAAAGCTATTGAAAACTGCGAAAATTGCTAGATTGTGTAGAGCACCACAGAAACACGTCTGTTCTTACTTACAGAGAGAGAGAGATAGATAGATAGATAGATAGATACTTTATTCGGTGCGTCAATGTGACAAAGAGAGAGAGAAAGAGAGAGAGAGAGAGAGAGAGAGGGACCAATAGCACAAAATAAATTTTAAATGATTGCAGATTTTTTGTAAAATCAGACATATTCAAAATTCAAATGAACTACATTAAACTTAATTTGAGGTACATTTACGTGAAATCTACGTTAGAAATTAATGCATCAAAAATTATAAAAATCCAATCATATACACTATAGCGGCAACTCTGGTTGCAGTATGCTGAGCGCAAATTTTTATGTAATGAAAGGCGAAAAGTGTCAGTTTGCGCACACTTTTTAGTGCGCATTAAGCGTTTTTGGACACTGGCGTGCTGTAAAATTTTAGGTAATAAATAACTATTTATTACCAGTTACTTTAGAATTACCAGTTAATTTAGAAACCGCATGAGCTGAGTTACTTGATTATTTTCAATTCAAAAATTAAGTAAAAAGATTCAATTATACACTCAAATTTAAACGTGTTGATTGAAAGTTAATGTTTGAATACTAATTTATTTATTGCATTAATTTCCCAAAAAATTTATGAAAATTCCATTAAAGTCAGCCTGATTCGCCCCATACTAGTATTCGACTACTCTGTTTTAAAAACTATATGCGATTTAATGATTCCTAAAATGTTTGAATATACGCTTATATTAAAACAATTTTAATTTTCATTTTCATTCGTCCACACGAAACCACATGTACTTTAATTTTAATGTAAATATTTTCAACTATACGAGGTAATAGTGTCTACATCACACTGCTAAATGTTAAAAAATTCAGCGTTTCAACTGTCTGTGTTCAATGGTTCAAAGTGTATCTTCTCTCTTTCTATCTCTAGTTGTACTAACAGAAACATTTCATTTGAAAAATACCCGCTCATCTATTGTCGAGAAATTCATTGTTTTTTTCGGGGAAAATGAAAAATTGCAATTAAAAGCATTTAAAACAGCTGCCAAGCTGCTACATTTTCCACCCGAGCCTCCACTGCACGGGCGCAAATGAAGCCTATTCAAGTGTAGGCTTTTTTCAGCCTAAAATGAAAGGGTCCGTGCAGAGTCGAGTGGGATTTAATCATTAAAATTTCAAAAGGGAAGCACTTCTCATTGTATATACAACGTCTTATTATTTTTTTTTTATCTATAAATAAACACGCGCCTCCTCATAATGCTATGTGTCTCAAGTCCGAGCGAAGCGACGTGCTCTTTTTTTTATACGCTCACTTTTTCGTACCATCTGTTGAGCTTTTTTTTATGCCCCGGCAGTTTATTAAATAATTACGAAACGATTCAGTGTAATACCTTTTTTGCCGAGGAACCTTAACGACGTGATATATAGAAAACTTGAATGAATCATTGCTCGCGTCTCTTCGTTGGCCCGAAAATAGGTCGACTTTTACTCGGTTAGAATTCCATTAGGACGATAACACCGCACAAACATTTAGAGTCCAATGATTAACAAAAAAACAAGTCCGGCTGTTTTTTTTTTCATTTCTACTATACTTGCGAAATTTTTCGTTTACAAATACCGGAATTGTGGCGCATGCGAACCGAAAAAACGTAACGGCTTATAAAGTTCAACTAAACGGTAAATTGGCATGCGTTTGTAAAAAATGTACGATTTAGTACGGTTTACGCTTCCGTCGAGTTTACGAAAATTTAATATAAAATAATCCCGCGGACGGCAAACTGGCTGCACCCCGTTCGGATAAGTGCGGCAACTTTTTTATCCAAACTCAAGCGAGTGGATTGTGAAAGATCCTAGTTTTTATTGCACTCCTAAAATGTAATTACTCTCGATTTGCGTAATTATAATTGCGTTTCGGACTCGTTCTATTCGAGGGATTACACGGTGTATTCCGCTAATGTCACGAAGTACGAAAGATGCGCATAACGTCTATATATCCAACGTCGACTCGTATACATCGACTGCTACTGCTTCATACGGAAAACCTAATTAATTCGATAAGGTGTGTATATTCGAGCCGCGCGATACACGGATGAAAGATGAAAGCGAAGAAAGAATTAATGCAATATAATGCTCGTGGGGTCTATATATACAGGGGGTGGGGGGAAAAGGAAGTCATTATTCCACCGAGCAAAAGAACTCGAAGCGACAGCTTAATTACGAAGTACACAGCGGCATTCGGAATCCGTGAAGCTGCATGAATAAAGTGAAAAATTAGCATAAACAGGCTGTCGCTCGGCGCAGACGTCTTATTAAAAGTCAGTTACATGCGCAAAGCAAGCAAGCAAGCAAGCGCAAGGCTTTGTATACAAGCGCGCGAAAAAAGCCTCAACACAGAACAGCGCGCAGCGCCTAAATCCAGCTGTAAACCCCGTTCCAACCCTCGTAATCTCGCAGATCAGTGTCTCTCTCTCTCCCTTTCTACCTTTTTGTCTCTGCTGCTGCTACTGCTGTCGCTGCACTCGTGTACCTTTCGAGTGCATGTATATCGATACACATACAGGCGAGCGTGATGCATTTGAATCAGTCTCGAAACAGCAGAGAGAGAGAGAGAGAGAGAGAGACAAAGTCTTTTATGTACGTACGAAAAGCAACAACGACAACAGCATTCGCAAACGTAATAGTGCAAATACATACGCCGTGTCAAGAAGGAACGATATAACGTATGCATGTGTATGTGTGTGTGTGTGTGTGTCGCCAGTGCCGCCAACCGGACTGGGTAAGTAGGTCATACGCCGAGCGATCCGCACAGAGTTATACGGCTACGGAGAAAGAGAGAGAGAGAGACACACACAGCGAAGGGGGGTGTATGTGCTGCTACTGCTACCCCTCGCCGAACGCGCTCGGGAGAGAGAGAGGGGACGACGCGGAGAGTTAAAAGAGAGAGAGAGAGAGGCGCGAACAACGGCCCTATGTATAGCTCAACTTTGCCAATAGCCTACCCATTTCTCTCCCACTGCCCCCACGCGAGCGAGCTTTTCTCAGCAGCAGCAGCTCTGCCTCTGCTTTCCTCTCGTCTTTTCTACTTATTCTTTCGCGCGCGCGCGGCCGTCATTATCGCGAGACGCCTTGCTGACCCTTTTTTTATCTCTCTCTCTCTTGCTCACTCTCGTCTGTTAGCCTCGTTATCCCTCTTTTATTCTACTTTTCTTCTCTCTCTCTCTCTCTCTCTTTAGCTTCGTCCGCGCTGCTTCTATACGTACATATAATACCTGCCTATAACAGCTTGGCAGTTGGGCGCATCAAGCACAATCATCAACCGAGATTCTTCTCATAGTAAAATTTTTCATAGTAAAATATCTTATACGTACGCTGTACGTACTACTCGCATGTGTATGTATAGGGTGTAGAGCTTGCATAAAGCTCAACGTATAGTAGGACGTATATAAATCCCGTAGTATAGCGCTGCGCGCCAGAGCTTTTCGCCATCGTCGTACACACACGCACGCGTCGCTTGCGAATTCGCGAGATTATTGCGCCAAAGGGAGAAAGTTTTTTGCGTTATTATTTCCTCCGTGTGTAGCGTATACGTTTTGTCATACGTATGAGTTTGTAAATTTGAACGATGAACGAAATTCGGGCAATAAAAACATATTTTCGCTCGATTATACTCTTGACCGTGCCAAGAGCGATAAAATGATTTTTCGTTGTTGTTTTTGTTATCGGCGTTGTGCCGGCTTTTTTTCAAACGCACATCGATAAACAAACATTGATGCTTTACACAAAAAACGAGGACACAAAACAAAATATCATAATCCCACGCGCAGATATAGAGATTGGGCGTATTATGCTTAGTCACACGCTGCGGGCTCGAAAAAATAATCCATATGTACGCGCGACGCGTATAGCACAAATAAAATCCTCGACGCAGCGACATATTATTTTGTTCGGATTCGCGCAGGGGGCGGGGGTGGCGCATAAAAATTCCCTATGATCAAACGATGCGCGCGACAAGCCATGCTTCATATATACATGTACACTATACGCTCGGAACTGCGCAGTGCCGCTTTTTATTATTCCGTCCTCTCTATCTCTTTCGTGCAGTAGTATAAGCGCATGCAGAAGAGAGACAGAGAGAGAGAGAAAAGGAACAATTCGTGGATAATATTCTTCGCGTCGTACTTGCGGCATATTATAAACTGGCTTCTCTCTTTTGAGGAAGAAAAAAATCCCTCTTTCTTATGGAGCACGCGGGGGGGTGGCACACAACGACGACGCAAGTATTTGCATACGGTTATGCGAAAGGGAGATGGCTCTAATAAGCTGAAAGTAAGAGAGCTGCGCGAAGAGAGAGAGAGAGAGAAATGTACGTGCCTGTAACGAGTTTTGCGTGAGTTTGCGTAGAAAAATACTCGAGCGGAATTCTCAAAGTACTCGATTCTCAAACTCCTTATTCTCAACGATACTTTTTCTTTCTTCTCTCTCTCTCTCTCTTTCACTTTTTTTGTTAACTTTCTTGCAGTAAAAAAGGTACTTGCTGCAATGGTAATAATGATAATAACAATGATATTAATGCCACGGCTCGGCGTGAGAATCAATGTTAACGTCGTCATTTATATATCGCGGCTGGGGAGGGCTCAAATTCGTTTTATAATCGAATAGTTATAATCTGATGTAATTTGCATAGAGTTCTTGAATCATTTTGATTCTGAGGTTGACATTTTTAATAGCGATCGTTGAAGCAGCACTTCGGTGATCGAGTGATAAAAACGAGTGAAAACTTACGTATAGAGTTGTATGCATACAATTTTTTATTATAGACGGCTGAAAGGTCCCCCAACAATTATAATCGCAATTCTTGAATTAACATAACATAAACACCTCTGAGACGTCAGTTGCTTTTGTGATTACCGACATAAACATCAATTAGTACCCAAGTGACCGCTAGATGGTGTATGTCCGAAATTCTCGGTCAAATCGAAAGTGAAAAAGCAAAGTTCCGGGAACAAATATAGGTGTGATATTTAGTATGTACCAATCTTAAGGGGAGTCATATACTAATTTACCCTCTTTGTCATTTTTTTGATATAAACCATAGCTTAATATCAATCTACATTTTCTACATAAAATTGACATCTTTGAGCCCTAAAAAATGTGAAAAAAATTGCAGAATAGGCCTTTACATCTAAACGAAGTTCATTTTTGTTATTTTAGCCTTTTGGCACTGTGCGCAAGGTTCAGATCAGAGTTTTTGGGTTGGAAGATCCTGATAGGTCTCAAAATCTTCAGAAAAGTATCCTTTATGGGCTGAGTTTTGTGGAATTTTGATTTAGGCCTCCATATCAGTTCTATTATTATTCTATAATTCAAACCCCTTAAAACTCGTTCAAAGTTTTTTTTATTCATGAATTAGTTGTTTCTTAACACAAAAAGGGGCAAAGAAAAATTGACCAACAGTGGCTGGCTAAATAATTCAGTATAAGTATATCTATCGATCACATAATCCAAGAGTCTAATAATCCTCAACCTCTAATCTGGCTATAGAGCAGCAGTCGGCAAAAAATACCGTTAGAAGGCAATGGAGGAAAAAAAAAGAATCGCCAAAGTCAACGACGTTATAAGGATATAGCTCGGATAATAATTGATGGTGGAACTTGAGTGAACAAAAAAAAAATCCTGCACCATACCAGAGAACGTATCCGTAAGTTGACTCCCTCCTTTTTTTTGTCAATTTATACGACTCGGCAATAATTTAAATTGCAGCATTATAAATAGTATATGTGTATAAACTGATAAGCTGCAATAGGAGGGGAAAAGGGGGGAGGGGGTGAAAAAAAGAATGAAATTGAATGCCTCGTGCTCGGGCGCGCGCTAGTCGAGTTTACGCTCGGGCGATAAATGTGCGCTACGTGTATAGACACATAAAAGTAAAAAAGAGGCCCATAAAATCGAATACGACCGAGAAAAGAGAGTGAGGAAGAGAGAGAGAGAGACAAGGTTCGCAGAGCGACGAGCGAGTTAATTAGCCCAGCGGGAAAATGCGAGAAGGAGCAAAACGAGAGAGAGAAAGAGAGCGACGGGGGCGGCCGAGGAAAATTATTATTTCCCGTCGTCGTCGTGACGCGTGAACTTCGCTGCTGCCTGTGTACACATACACTGTATATATGTACGAGTCCCGAGGCTCCGATGCAAAATGTATTAATTGCCCCGAGTGTCATATACTGTATATATACACGGGACGCGACCGGACAAAGAGTACACATAGGCAGGTATAGGTAGAGCAGTAAAGAGCTACTACGGGGTAGCAGTACGGCGCAATCGTTCAAAGGGTTCTCAGCTCTTATACACGTGCGCGCGCGGAAGAACTTAATGGATTGGACTTAGCCGCTTCAATTTGACTCTTTTTTTTTTTTTTTTTATTATTATCGATCACGGAGAGATGCCGAGTGCCCGAGAGAGGTAACGATTAATAACGCTATCAACTTTTACGAGTGAAAAAGGCGGCAGCAACAACAACAACGTTTCAAGTGCAGCAGAGCGCGAGGAAAGCAGTAAAGTTTAGCGGCAGCCAGGCAGCGGCTTATATGATTGACAATCGGAAATCGAGTCTTGGGCTCGGGAGGAGGGGAGAGTCAGCGCGCGTCTTGGGATCTTGTCTGCGGGTAATTTGGATACAGCAGCAGCAGCTGAAGCACAAATTGAATTGTAATACGATAGTTCATAAAGTACAGGTGGTCGTTAAGTGATCAAATCTATACTTGTACCGGAGCTCTGCGCGCAGCCGAGTGAGAGAGAGAGGAAGGCAAGCGAAAGCTAATCGATAAAATATATAAGGGCGAAATATACATAAAGGGGGTACGTGTCAAGTCGACGCGTAGAGGGATCCACGAGAGAGAACAATCGTACAAGGCTATTTTGGCCGCTCTCGGAAGCGAGTCGACGACGAGCGAATGGAATACATAGCTGATCTCTGAAACACGAAGAAGAAAAAAAAGATTGGCCGAGTACGGTACGGTACAGCGCGGAAGCAAGAAGTAGGACGTTCCCTTAGCGTCCTGTCAATGTCTTCTCGCGCGCGCGCGCGTTTTGTTCTCCTGGGTATAGGATTTCGCTTGGGCTAACGTCGGGGTAATTGAACGTGTCTCTCTGCTGCTGCTGCTGTTTCGATCTGTCCCGCTTGTCCCGTGGCTGCTGCTCCAGCATCCAAAGCATCGATGTATTCCAGCCCTCCCGCCCCCCCCCCCCCCCNCCCCCCCCCCCCCGTTGTGTCCCTTTTACACGTTCGAGACGTCGAAGAGTCGTCTGCCCACCAGCCGACTCTCCCCTTGAATTATGAAGCACTACACGTTTCTCGAATATAGGTATAGGACCTGAATATGTGTGTACCGTGTACGTGGTACACAACTACCACCGACCTCAGCAGAGTCGAGTCGTGTCGTGTAACGATTTTCCCGCGGCGGCGATGGCACACTCGTCTCTCTACTCGTCGACTCTACAAGCCGGACCCGCGCTGATCCGATCTCTGTATGCGATGGTTATTTTTACTTGCGCGTCGCATTTTGCTTTAATATAATAATATAGGGCCAGACGCTTAGCGCAGCTGGAAAAACGAGGTCAAAACATCTCTCTGTCTCTGTGTATATACAACGCCGATGAAAAAACGAAAAATTAATCTTCGATCTCCGATCGTTGGCCGACGAGTAGGCTGCGATCGTCGCGTCGAGATAAGACTGTTCTTGCGGTCGAGGCCTGAATTAATTCTGGCCACGATCGGGAAGAGACAAAAGGATGAAATGACGAACGCACTAAAAGTGCTAAAACTGCACTCGTAGGACACGTATGCATAGATATAGTAGAAGAAAAAAATTACGATGCGTCAACAAAGCGCTGGCGCATCGATGCGTAACAGCAGCAGCAGCGGCAGCGCAAACATCGGATATCCACCTCACCGGACACAACGCGCAGAATGCATACATGGGATGATGTTCGCTCGCGTTTGCCACACATTTTTCCATGCGGCTGCGCGAAAACTGTCGAAAAATCCGCCGCCACCCACCCGATACAGCTTTTCTATATGCGCACGCATATAGTGTGTACGATTGGGCACATGCATTGTCGCCTTCGATTATGTATGGCACACGCAGCCGGAGATTCGTATCCGGCGTACGTATGTATATGTGTACGGAGTCGTGGCTTGAATCGAGAATCGCACTATACGCGAGGATGAGAGCGATTGGCTGTGAAAAAACGAAAAAAAAAATAATGCACCTTGATTTCGCGTTGAAAGACGAGAGAGTATAAGCTCGGGACCGGACTGTATTATTAACTGCTGTATATGTACGCCCCGGTGAAATGGCGGCGACGAGAAACGGAAAGAGAGATTCTTTTGTAATGCCGTTCGCGTATATTTGCGCATACTCGAGAGCAGCAGTCCGCGGGACGGACCTTCGAATCGGGTAGTTGTTATGTTATTGTTGCAAATTGTATCCAGTATATAGCATGGATACTGGATACAATCGGAATTATTTAGTTATCATTAAAGCGATTGCATACCCTATTAAATACTTTCTACATACTGTGTGTATTAGGAATGTTATATGTTGACCACACTCGACATTTTTAAAATAGTTTTTCGCGTGAAACTATTTTTAACCCGCGTTGGCTACTACGAAGCGTCGAACGGTCAAGCCTGTGCGTATAATATACAACAAGGATAGAGCGTTGCCGCGCGCTGTGATTGGCCGCCACTAATAACGGCTCGAAGTCGACAGTGCAGACTGCAGATGAGTGTGCTCGGCGTTCAGGCCAGTTTTATATATAACGTCTTCTGTCTCGCGCTCACTCTTGTCTCGTTCTCGCTCTGTGCGTGTTCGTACGTGACTCGCTGCGTATATAACTCTACACAGTCTGCTGAGTCGAAGCTTCAACAACCGACCGTCGCGCATTCACATACGCTTACACATCGTTTGGATCATTTGGTGCATGCATAGAGTCAGTGCTCGATATACTAACTAATACGACGCCTGATAGAGTAAAGGAAAGAGATTAATCTCGCATCGACCGAGACAACGACTGTTTTTTAGTAGTAAAAAAAGTGAAACATTGCATTTCGTAATAGCGACCGTGTGTGTGTGTATATAAACGATATAGACATGTCCGACAACGAAGCCGATGAAATCAACCGAATTGACGCGGATCGCGAACAAGGCGACGGTGACGAAGAGATGAATGGAATCGACAATTTTTTCTTCCATTTTATCCATCGAATGCCGATACAACATCCGCATCGAAGCAACGCAGACTACGTAAGCGCCGATAGCGACAACGACGACAACGACGACGATTTCGAAGACGTGGTTCGCCTCGACCGAAGACAACTGGGCATTTTGAAGAGCCTACGAAAAAATGTCGATTGGGACGTCAAAGTAGAGCGTCGCAAATTCCTTCGCGAACTTTATCCTCGGATGAAACATTGGAAGAGCCGGATCGCGAATCTCACGGATGTTTTTCGAAAGGAAGAGATCGAGCTTCTTCTCCTGGACTCCGTGGAATACTGGAAAAGCCGAAAATACGACTTTCTGGGTAAGCGGTTCGTCAGGTTCATGGCTCGCAGCGGCTACAAAGACGAGCCCGACGTCGACGCGGACGGCGAGCCGGTGACTCGTCGCGCCACACCGTTGCATCTCGCCGCGGTTACGCGAAAGGACCTCGGCCTCGTTCGTAAACTTTTCAAAATTTACAGCAGGTTCGACGTTAATTACAGCGACGAGCGTGGTCTTACGCATCTTCACGTGGCCTGTACCTTTGGCCTGGACGACATTACGAAGGAATTCCTCGAACTCGGACAGAATCCCAATTGCGCCATGGAAAAACACGACGCCGTGGATTGCGGCGGCCAAACACCGTTGCACGTGGCTGCGTATCTAAAACGCGCGAACTCGATGGAATTGCTGCTGAAAAATGGCGCCAACCCGAATTTGGTCGACGACAATGGATGGACTCCTTTGCACATCGTTTGTGAGAAACAAAGCGACGATTTCGACTTGGTGAAACTATTCTTCGAGATCAAAAGTGATAAACAACAGATGATGCAGGTCGACTCCAAGGACAACGAGGGCCGGACCCCACTTTACTATGCCGTGACGAGATTATCGCCGAACGTAGTCCAAGTGCTCTTGGACAATGGTGCCGATGCGTCTAGCTTCATTTTCCCAACCGAGAGTGACTTCGTCGAGACACTGGAGGTGCGGTCGGATGAATTTTTTCACCATAGTCAGATCATTAAAGATTACAAATTAAGACTAGTGTCCAGCCTACTGGTCATAGTCGAGAATCTCGAGGAAAAGGGATACAAGCTGGACAGAAGCGACGCCCTGACGATAATGGCATTTTTCGACAAGCACGTCGTGTTCGAGCGGTCTTCGGACGATTTGGAAAAATGTTACGACGAGAAGTTCGCGAGCAGAGCGAAAAATCTGATGCTGAAGCCGAAACTGTCGCTCTACGACTGGATCGAGTTACGACCGGAAGAGGCGCGTAAACAGCTAACGTACAAGGATTATTTGGAAATCGTGCGCTCGAACAAGTTGTCGGAACTGTCGGTGAGAGCTCGCAGGGCCTGTACCGCGCGCATGTGCGAGACAGCATCGAGAGGATTTTATCGGCGCTGCGCGCTGGAAGCTTTCTCGGAGCTGATCCGTCATCGACTGCCGATTCTTTGCTGCTACATGATCGTCGAGCGGTTGACGAAAGATGATTCGCGTCGCGTTTGCTTGGCGGCCATGAATCACGACGAAGGTATAAGAGATGTAACGAAGTTAAATGACGAAAGACTTGCTTGGTTTGGAATACCTCGGGGACGCTACAAGATCGTAAATGATGACGATAACAATATTTTTGTATCCTTCGGAAACGATTGATTTGCGGCGTATTTGCATATAGTTTGCAGTATTTGTTGTCTGTTTATCAAGATTGTTCTCATTTTTTATGTCACTTGAATAAATTTCAATAAAGATTGAATGTATTAGTTACCACAGTTTTTCATTTTTTTTGTGTTTTAATTTCCTTACAGTTCCCTAATTATAAGTTATTCTATACGAAATTTCAACGCATTTCCGCGAACTCGAGTCACGCACGTTTACACCCTTATATATCGTCATAAGCACGTGGTAGGTCGTGTTCGAGTAGCTGCATCTGAATTTCGCGCCTACGGTACCGCAGCATCGAATCAGAATTTTGATATAGTTTTTAAGTTCTTAAAACTACCGTGGCGCTGTTCGTCGTAGTGTCGACTCGAGGCGGATGGATATAGTTCAGTCTACGTTACGACGTCGTAGCGTATGAACAAAGAAAGATCGCAGCGAGTGATTGAAAGTAAAAAAACATTTCATATCATAAGCGACTGCGTTTTGTGTAAGTGTGCAAAACGATGTCTGAATCCGACGACGAATTTCGCGTAAGTTACAACAACGACGATTGCGATTCCGAAGAAACATTGAAACGATTGAAGAGCGCGTCTCAAAAAGTGAACTGGGACAACAGAAATGAGATCTTTAAGTTTCTTGACCATCGTCTCTATCCTCTGATCATAACTGGCAAGAGCCATATTCCAAATCTTTTAAACGTTTTTCAAAAGAAACAAATTGATTGTCTTTTCATTGCGGATACGAGCAGAGTAGAACCGTTCTTTATCAAATATGTGACCGACGCCGGTTACAGAGACGAGCCCGACCTCGACAAAGACGGCAAGCCAATACTGCGTCGCAACACGGCGATACACGACGCGGCTATGGTGAGAAACTTCGACTGCATCCCTGATCTTTTTAAAATCTACAACAGATTCGACTTGGACTACATCGACGAAAACGATGTGACGCATTTTCAAGCCGCCTGCATATCTGGCTGCAAAGACGCCGTGGAGAAATTTCTCGAACACGGCCAGGATCCCAATTTCGTTCCTCGAGAAGTCGCCGAATACGCCGAACCGCCGGTACACTTGGCCCTGGAGTACGGCCGAAAGGAGGTTCTCGAATCGCTGCTGAAACGAGGCGGAGATCCAAACATAACCAACAGAGACGGATTGACGCCTCTACTCTACGTTTGTAAACTTGATTACGATGACCATGAAGTCGTGGAGATGTTTTTCGAGATCTGCGACAATGTCCAGCAGAAAGTGCAGGTCGACGCTCGAGACGACAGTGGCCAGACGGCCTTACACGTGGCTGTGGTTCGCGGCCACGACAACATCGTCGAATCGCTGCTGAAACGCAGCGACAGTCCAAAATTTACTCCTCGGCGCGTCACCCGCCGAAGCATCCGCGACTTGCAGCACAGGGTAAAAGTCGACGCGGTGGACAATTACGGCCAGACACCGTTGCACCTCGCTGTGGAGGGTAGCAACGAACGCATAATCGAACTCCTCCTGAGAAATGGAGCCGATCCAAATTTTGCCGAAGAGGATGGATACGTTCCTTTGCAGATGATTTGCCAAAGATATTGCGGCACTTATAACATCATGAAGCTATTCTTCGAGATCAACGACGACCTAAATCAGAAGGTACTGGTCGACGCTCTAGACGTTGAAGGCGGCAGAGCCCTACAATCGGCTCTAATTTTTCACCACAGTGAAACGGCCGGATTGCTGCTGAGACGCGGGGCCGATCCTAATTTGGCTTGCAGGGAAGATGAATCGACACCTCTACACATTATCTGCAGCCGAGACTATGACCATAGCCTGACGAAGATATTTTTCGAGGTCACCGACGAGTTAAATCTGCAGGTGGAGGTCGACGCTCGAAACTATTTGGGCCGGACACCGCTGCAATTGGCCGTGGCGACTATCTTACCGGAAACCGTTGATACACTCTTGAATCATGGTGCAGATTTGTCTAAATTCATTTTTCCAACTGAGAGTCGTGTCTGCGAGGAATCTGAATTATGGGATCATAAAAGGAACTCCAAATTAATAGTAACGTCTGGGGCTTTAGCCGTCCTCGATAGTCTCGAGAAAAGAGGATACGAATTGAAGCAAAGCGACGCTTATACGATCATGAAATTGCTAGCTAAGCACGAAGTGTTGGACAACTCGGAAGATTTTTATAAATTTTATTTCGACGTAGAGTTCACGTTTGCAGCATTACAGACGGAAATACGTCCAGATGTGTCGCCGTTCGAAGTGCTCCAGCTACGACTCACAGAGGCGGTGGAACAACTCGCGTATCTGGATTACTTCAAGTTTGCGCGTACGGATGAATTGGGCAAACTTCCCTATGAACATACAAAGACTTGCGTTTTGTACCTGTGCGAGAAAATATCGAGAAGATTTTTTCGTCGTTGGGCACTGGATTTTTTCATGTCGCTGACGCGCTACCGATTGCCGATTCTCTGCTGTGAAATTATCATCGGAAAACTAGTGAACAAAGACTTGTATCACATTTGCGTGGCGGCCACGGACCAAATCAACGAGGATAGTAAAATAGTAATACGTCATAATCCAAGACCATTGAGGGTTAGAAAAGCTCCAAAAAAGCTACAATATTAAGTAGGGTGAGAATTGTGAAATTTTTTTTTTATTATTTTGATGAAATCAATAAAAAAAAATTGAATTCAATAACTTGCTAGTATTTTCATTCATTTTGCAGTAATTTCATTATTATTTTTTACTTCTAAGCCATTCTACGTATAATTTTAACGCGTATATTTGAAACACCTACATTTAACATATTCAACGTGTAATAAGCTCGATACGATGCTAGACGGAGTGAAAAAAAGTAAAAGCAATGAGAAAAGTTAAATTCGACGCGGTGCATCGTCGACTAAATAAATATAAAATGAACGTATAAAACAAAATTTGATTCGTGCAGATCTCTCTCTCTCTCTCTCGCTCAACCGCGATGCATATGCGCGCGCGCGCATTATCAAACATAATATTCTCGCTTCTCTCGCGGAGTATTTCACTTTTGCGAGTGTGTGTACGATGTACGAGTATAAGTAAGCCGGCGTCGTGTGCATAGACAGGAGGTGGTACAAAGGAAAAAAATCGCGCGCAGACAAGTTATAATGTCGATGTAGCGTATACCGTGCGTGTATTGTGTATTAGACGACGCGTGAAAATTTGTCGGCGAGAAAAATCAATGCTTTATCGAAGATGCGATTACGTTTCCCACGCCGTATAGCTCGTATCGTTCTCTGTATTGAAAACTCAAAGTGTAAAGGATAGCAGCAGAGGCTTAAAATGGCTGTTTTTACCGGGAGTATGGGACCAAGAGACGATACGATAATTATTTTTTTGTAAATAATTTTCACGAGCGATATGAAATATTTACGGGTATACGAATCCTTGTTGCTGCACGGAAATAATATCCAGTTCCAAATTTTTCCAAGTATCGCTATATTCGTGAGCAACGTGTGTATCCACCCCCTTGTGCTAACTGTCGCATCACCAGTCATTATTACTATCATCATCATCATCGTTGTCACTAAGAAACTTTGTCGGGGCGCGACCCGCGCAACTAAAATCAAGCTCTCTGCGGCTAAATCCCCCTTCTTCTCTATACTCACGGTGCGCGCATCTCATCCATGCAGCGGCGTAGCACACAGTCGCGCTATATATACACGGTTAATATTCCCGCAGCTTAAATGGCATATATATCTTTCATCGTTGCCGCCCGCGCGCAAAGGTTTTAGGAAGGTAGAGGTCACATAATGCGACGTTTATAGGTTCATATATCTATGCGCGCAGAAAGAGGGGAGGGGGAGGGCATATAAACGCTGCTCCGGTGTACTATGAACCACAGAGACACAGTGTCGTCGTCGTCGTCGTCGCCGCCACGAGTATATTATGAATTCTTCAATCTGCCCCCCGACCGCTACGCACACACACACACACACACACACACATATACCGAGCTTGAAAGCATAGACGAGCGCGCCGGGCCGGGCTCCGTTATATACACAGAGAGAGCAGAGCGGCACTTTTGCCTCTCTCTGCTGCGACGAAAGCACACGGCGGATATATCGCTATACGTTGTTTAGACTTGTGTATATATAACGTCGTATAGGCACAGAGAGCTACTTTGATCTTAACAGCAGCTTTGTGGCTCCTATATATGTGCGCGCGTCTCTGTGTGTGTGTTTATATATACTGTGCAGCTAGCGCAGGTATATATATTAGTTGCAGTCGAGCTTGAGACGGAGGGAGGGGGGGGGGGGGGGGGGGGGCTAGCTCCAATGATGGGTAACTGCGCCGCGCGCGTCGTATATGACGCTGCACACACGCTGCAAGCTCTGTGTGTGTGTCTGTGTGTAGCAAATATCTCGGCCTTATATGTATTATAATATATTTCCTCGGATCTCTCGCTCTGTATACATGTAGAATATGTGTGTACACCGTATAGGTGTGCTGCCACGCTATGCAGGTATATCATTGTAATACCCATATAGGGTCGGTTACGCGTGCTCGCGGCATTCCTGCATATATCGCGTCTATGTGTGGCGTACGATAAAAGACGAGGATTATTTTTATAGCGAGTAATTACGTTGTACGCGGCTATCGTTCATCGATTCCTATTTATACATTATGCGCGCGTATACTGCGTATCTACGCATGGCGCGGCGGCTATTAAACACGTTCGAGCTTGCGACACGACGATGGAAATCAGAAATTATCCGTCGCCGCGTGCGTACGCGCTGATCGATAACGAGCGAGATTAAAATGTTTACTCGCAGACGTTGTCCTCTTATACGCGTAATCTAATATATACCGGTATAAAGCTCGTCGGTGTGCGCTTGATCGATACTTCAAACGGTAAACAAATTCCTGCAAGCTCTGTCTGTGTGTGCGGGTGTCTATAGTATACGAGCAGGCCTCGGGCGAGCATTATAAATATTCAAAGATTATCACGGAAATGCCTCTACGCACACACACACGTATACGATTTCATTTCGCGGCTTGCAAGATACGATGCTGGGTACATTTTCAGGTCAAAGTCGCACTGCAGCCCCGCGTCGTTCATTAGTAATTACCACTCAAAGACTCGCGCGCGCGCGCGAAATCCCGTTCAGTTTTTCCTCTTCCTCCTGCAGCAGGAGCCTCGATGCGGAGAGTGTATTTTATTATATATTATATACACGTCACCAGCGAGCGAGGCAGCGTTAAATCTGTACAATTTGTATCGTCAAATATTCATTGGTACTTTGGCTTCGAAAATCAGATTATCAAAGAAACGTGGCAGAGGTGTGCTATATAATGCGGCTTATCGAATCGAGCACTGGCTAATAATAATTAATCATCTCTCGATGATTTTATTTCTTGATTTCTTCATTTTATTCCGGTGCTATAGCGAACAAAATTATCGGGCACGAGTGGAAAAAATTAATGTCATCGGACTTTAACGAGTAGTTATCATTTTACTGTTTAAGTAATTATATTCTACATATTTGTCTGCGACGATACATATTCGATCGAATTTATCCATTACTTTGAAAAATATCAAACAAAGTTGGACTACGCTCCGAGGGTCCGGTGTAACTTAACTTTTGCGACTTGAATCTGTTTAATTAGAAAAAAAATAAGCGAGACCCTATAACTTTCAGCCGATTAAATTAGCTCGCGACGAAGGATCAGTTTCAGAGCTGTTTTGTCGAGGGAGGGAAAAAGATTTTTCTATATTGCATTTTTTAACTTTAGCCCGTGAGAAAATTACTCGTTGCGACAATAAGTACAGAAGTTGGCGACAAAGTTAAATGTTCAAGTATGCTAGTGGATGAGTATCGAGTGGATAAGTTGCTTCACAGCTGATTCGAATGAGGGCGTTATGATTATTTTCTCCATCGGGTGTTTTTAATTTAATGAAAGATTAGAAAAAAAATTTAACGAAGAAATTACAGTAAACATCAAAGTTACATTAGAATGTCACTATATATGAACCGAAATTGTTTTGACAATTTACGGGTGTGGGCCGTGCGACATCTAGTGGTCGATGAGCTAACTATGAAATGTTTAACTGGCGAACATGACAAGCTGAATACAGTTGGTCAAGTAAAGTAATGTTTATTTTTACTCGCGTGTTAATCTCACCTTCCGTGGGTCGAAAACGAAGGTCTTGGATCACGCAAAAATTGATAAACACCACTTTTCCCGAGTTCTGCAACGGAAAACAACACTTTCGTTTTGTCCCAAGGACCGAAAATGTTACTTTCGGTTGAGCTATCAAGAGTAAGCTCATTCATATGCTCGATTCATATCAGCCGAGTTAATGGACACGAGCAAACTTTATCTCTTCCTCGAGTCGCGCCATCGTTTCTTTTCGAACATTCAATTGTACCGAATTCGGAGGAATAATTACCCAACGAGATTCGCGAAGTTTCGATCTTTTACAAAATGTCGAGAGCATCAATAATAGCCGTGTTTCAGTCGCTCGTTTTGTTATCTCGCCCATCGCTCGCAAGAGCTCCTTTGTCAAAGTTTCTGAGCGAAGAAGCGACAAAATGTTTAAACGTCCTTTTCCGAAATTTCCTATCGACAAAATTTTTCGTTTCAAAAAGTTTCTCGACGCAAAAAACGTCGATACAAATATTTCCCAGCGTCTAAGTTGTTGGAGCGTATACTTGTAAATATCGGCTAATTTACATAAGAGAACGACTATAGGCGACAGGCAGGTATATATTATCGAGTTTCGCAATCGGCGCGTCTTTGCTGCCGCTGCGCGAAGATGAGAATCTTTCGCTTTGGTGAACAAATTCGATGAGCAAATCTTTGCACACACACACACACACACATAGTATGCATAATATTATTCGCTTACACTAACGACGATGTAAGCAAGTGCGGCGCGCACACAGCACCGAGGCGCAGTAATTTAGGTTACTCGGATAAAATCAATATGTAAGGCAGCTGCCGCTACTGCTTGCATATCATCAAGGCGCGCACCTACACACGTATATAATATACATATATATAATACCTTCGATTTAAATCTCATTACATCTAGCTCTCGAGGATTGCGTCGCGCTATTTTTATCAGCTGTCTCTCTATTAAGCTGCACGATCGCAGGAGTCGTAGAGATATCGTCGCGGCGAAAAAAGACGAACGATATTTTTATATACTATACTCGGTACGAAGCAGGAGAGAAAGAGCAAAATGAGAAATTATCCGAATGGATTTTAGAATAGAGAAAGAGAGAGAGCCGTGGATAATTCAACGCGGTTTTGAATAATACGCGGTTCCACATCGGGCCAAAGTATAGTAATTTGGCTATATACGCGAAGCGCATGTAAATTCACTGCAATTATTCCTCCAATATGTGCTACTGCCTTCTATTCGCGCGAGTGCGAATGTATTACACACATACGGAGAGCGGCCGAAACACGCAAAACCAATCATCCCCGACACAGCAGCAGCAGCAGCAACAGCCATCCTATGCAGTTTGTCCTCTCCCTTCGAACTGTGCACTAGTGCTGCTGCTGCTGTCGATGCCTTTCGTATTATATACATCTGCTCTCTCTCTCTCTCTATATATATAGGCGTTCACGATCAATCTTCTCAGCGGAGAAGCAGCAGCGGAGTAACACACAGCAGTAGTTACCGCACCGAGTCTCAAAAGTAACGACCTACAGAGCTTATAGGAGTTTCGATCCTCGGCACAGAGAGAGAGAGAGAGAGAGAGAGAGCTCAGCGTAATACGGAGGGCGAGGTGGGGGTGGCGACTGTGTTATAGTGCAGCACAGCTGCAGCTGCTGCTGCTGCCGGTAGTACTAGGTATATGGTACACAGTACTGTATACAGGGTAACTGGGCGCGCGCTGCAGCGCACGAAACTCGGTGCGGTGGCAGTTATCGGCGATTAATTCCATCGCTTGCGCTCCTCCCCCTCTTTCGAGGCCTCGGAGTCTATACTATACAGCCTCCTTACTATCTCTGTATACTATATGTATAGAGACAGATGTGCATCTCCGAGAATATGTATAGCCAGCGGCAGGAGCTAGAGCATATGCATTGAAGCGCGGATACAGAGAGAGGAACAGCCGCAACTCGTCCGAGTTTCCCCTCCCTCGTCGCGCCGAGCGAGTAACCCAAGTTCTCTGTACGAGCTTTTCTACGACCTGCTCTACACGTGTATTTAATACGCCGATATGTATAGTCGCGCTGCTTTACCCCCGCGAGCTATAATGTGCCGTGCCGTGCGGTGCTTGAGGCTTGTATTATACGAGAGAATTGCTATATGGATATAGTCTCGTAAGCCAATACGGTTTGGCTTCGCGCGCCTATGTGTGTGGGTCAGTGAGAGATACGATTTGTCAAAAGTAGACACGTGGCAAATTAATTTTTACAGAAGACAGAACAACGTCTAATAACTTTTGATTCAGCAGTATACTAATGTACCAATCAGAAAATTTGTTACCACTTGCGAATTTACAATACTCCATCTGTTGATGGGGACAAGAAGTTCACCCTTAAATATCCCTCTAAATGCGTGTGGATTCTGTGCGACATATTGATGTACTATTCAGAAAATTTGTTACCATTTGCGAGTTTATAATACTCCCTCTGTTGATGGAATTAAGAAGCTCACAATTGAGTATCCTTAAGTGCGTGTGGATTCTGTGCGACATATTGATGTACACTAGACCTACTTTAATTCTGTCCAATTTTTCGGGTGGAATAGGAATTGGAACGTGTATAAGCATACAAAAATCCACATTCCTCCGGACAGAATTAAAGTAGGTCTAGTGTACTATTCGGAAAATCTTTTATCACTAATTTACCGCGAATTTGCAATACTCCATCTGTTAATGGGATCAAAAATTTTGTCGCGATACAAAACAAGCTCTCAATTGTTAATCCTTAAATTTTCCTATGATTCATTATGTTATTGATCAATTCTAACGATAAAATAAAACAATTTGTAGAAGGGCTTATGGACTGTGTAAGTGCTTACGCATACGTCCGATACCGATATATACTGCTTTTTATATGTAATTCGTATCGATTATATCGACATTAAGAACGACGAATTTGGAAGCGTATAATGCAGAAAAAGAAGGGCCGGCTCTTTTGCTTTTCTACTTTGAATAATCGACTGTCTATTTTTCATTTAATATTCCGCGCAATAAACACGAGTAAAAACGTCAAGTTCAAAAGTAAAATGTTAAAAAAAAAGCGATCGTATTAAATCTACGCACTCCGATATTAATGTCATTATAGAACAAGCACAAGCAAAGAAAGCAGCGTCGTTCAGAGCTCTCTCGAGGTGTCTGTACGAAGCGCCTTTAGTGGTGAAAATTCTTCGCACGTATACACGTACACATCTGCGCGTACATAATATGCACGAAAACTCACGAGGTGGGTGCGTGCGAGAGAGGATGCGCGCATGCCACACATAAAAGTTTCAAGCCGCAGCCAGAACGTGCGCGTGGAAAATGTGCGTACGCGAGAGATGCGTGTATATTTTTTTCCCCGCCTCGATATCATTGCACCTTGAGATTATGTGCTGAGTACGTATGCGTGTGTGTGTGTGTGTGTGCGAGCGTGCATAAAAACTTGAGGCTCGCGCGAATGCTTTGAATTTATGCGTCAATGTTTTTTCTCTTATATTTTATTTTTTGAATAAGACCGTCGGATTCTCGACTGTATGATATTGTCGGTGAATATTGAGATTAAGATACCCGAAAAATCGGGCTACTCGACATTTTTCTGGTAGCCGCACACCCCCAAATGAGATGATACGAGATATTCTAAGAGAGTGAGACATACGTTGGTTGGTTGAAAATCGCTTTCTGCGCTTTATGCTAAGACTTTGCTTTTTCTTTTGAGGTTTGTGAAAATTCGGCAATGCGACATCTAGGAGTAACTTACGAACTACTGCGTGTCTGAAAAAACGTAAACATACGAGGAATTTCGAACAAGGTTGTCTTACATAAATAAAAGTTTAGTATTTTTAATCCGATTTTTGTAATTAAATTTGATTAAATTACAGCATTGTTCGAGCTTTTACTTATAAATTCACGTATTAGTCAAGTAAATTTATAGTATATTTACTACAATTTTAATATTTACTTCATTCATTTTTTTGTACTTAAAAATCACTGATTTTTAATTGTAACTATATTATAATTTTCTAAATTTAATTCATAAAGATCATGCATTCCCGCTTGAATATTTCGCTGCAAACTACCACCGAAAGAGCTTCGAATTAACGAAAATGACTTCCACATCGCGGAAAATTCAAGAGCGCGAGTGTCACAAAATGTTGGCACTGAAAAAAAATCTAAATATGTCATGCGCCTGCCAAGTACTTTCATTGGGCGATAAAGGGCAATCGTTGCCATTGTGAAATAGAAAACAACTTCTACGCTCGCAATACATACGCGCACACGTACACACTCGATGGGTGTATGTATGTTTAAAAAAAAAAAATTTTTTTTTGACGAACTGCTGCTACTTTACAAATGCTCCCCGCCCGCGTAGATATGTATCCAAGTATATAACTATACGCGAGCCAAGTGAAACGATCACTTGCATAGATGTGTAGAATAGAGAGAGAGAGAGAGAGAGAGAGAGAGAAGCTAGAAAGTTGAAAAACAAAAAAACAAGTAAAACAATGGGTCGACGGCACCACCCCCCTCGCCTCGCCTCGAGCCTGCATATCTCGTACAATAGCCTCTGCCTCCGAAAGCGACAATTTCGCAGAGTCCATCCTCTCTTTTTCCGACTCTTCCAACCACACACACATACACACACGTACACGTACACACACAGACACACATACGCAGAGGCAGCAGCTAGCAGCGACTGCCAGCGAACCTCTCTCTCTCTCTCTCTCCCTCCTTCTTCCTACTTTGGCAATTTTCTGTCCTCGTTTTCGCCTTTCTGGCTCAGCGAGAGGCTTCTCGACCGATTTATCGCACGTGCCATTTTTCGAATTCTTTCGCTGCTGCTGCACTGGTGGCGGTGAGTGCGCGCACACAGACACAGAGCAGACACATGTTCAGCTCTTACGGTACGTATATATATTTGAATTCTTTTTTACTCCCGGGCACGTGTCCGCGTGTGCATTTGGGTTTAGTGCACCATTACAGCAGATTTATGCAGTTTATACTTGTTTAAGGAAATTTTTCTAAACCCCCGAGCCAGCAGCCCGTTCGATTAACTTCGCCGCAGCAGCAGCTGCGCGACGACTATATGTGTAATAGTACCACTACTGTGCAGTGCGTTTGAGTGTGAATTTATACATAGCCTCCGTATTTTCAACTAATACATTTAATTCAAAGCGTGCGCCAAGACGAATTGCTCTTTTATTTTCGCGCGTTCCGTTCTTATCGAACAGCGAGTTGCTCGGCACTGCCAACCTACAGATATATATATTTTATATGTATATACACGCGCCGAATGAAAAGAGCTGTAAGTTTCAAAAGCGCCGCCTGGAAATATATCTATAGACGAATTATTTTGTTCAAAGTGGAGAAAAGACTTTTGTCTTGGCTCGCGCGCCGCCGCTGCTGCTGCTGCTGTGTCGAGAGACCCCCGGAGCCGTGATCAATTGGCCAGAAGCGTCCTAAACTTTTGTTGAATAAAAAAAGAAGAAAAAAAAAATCGGGTAAATTAAATTTTCGTTTTGCTCAGTCAACATATTTTAATTCAAATGCCGTGCCAGGAAATTACATAAATACAGCATTGAAAAAATATACGCTCGCATCTGTGTACATTTATCACTTGTGTAATAAGATCAAAGTATCGTACGAAAGGTAGTTGAATAATTTCAACTCATTCGTTTGAATTGAGAGATGTAGAGAGAGAAAAAAACAAATCAACATCGAGCTATGCATGCGGAAGACACCAACTAAGTGAACTATACACACATCGCTGCGTAGCCTATACTTTGGCTCTGAAACTGCGAAAGCACACCATGAATGAGCAATGCAAGTACACATACACACACACACCTGAACTCGAGCTGCCTTACGAACTCTCTCTTTTCATTATTTCTTCGCATGGTACACAGGGCGCGGCGGTATAATCCGTTGAGTTTTTAAAATGCAGCCCCCTATAATGCTAACGATTGCGAGATGTTTGCTCTCTGGCAGCTCGAGCTTTATTATACATTCCTCTGTATATGTGTGTGTGAGTACACACCAAGAGAGAGAGAGAAAAAAATAAACAATGTCGATACACACACGTCCGCGCGAGTATATTATACGTGGCTGGAATACTTGGCATCGATTTTGCAGGCAACAGCGGCACACACTTATGCAAGCGATGCGCCGAGCGCTCGAGCTCACTCTCTTCTTCTCCCTTTTCTTTTTTTTCGCACGGAACTAGATAGATATCCCGTCGTATTGTCGCGCGCTCGCCTCTGCACACTTTTTCGCCCTCCTCCTCCTCTTCTTTTTTTCGTAAGTATACCGAACTGTTTTCATAATGAACTTCGATGAGAAAATAAGGAGTTTCGTTGAAGAACTATATCTATATGTACGACGAATCGTCGTCATAGTGCACTCGTCGAGTTCGTATAAGAGCCACGAGTATTATGCAAAGGGGTTATAACTTCTTTTGCAGAGGCGTTCGTCACTTTCTTCGACTCGCGCAAAAATATATAATAATTTTAGCCCCCGCAGCTCGAATAACGAAGGTCGTAACGCGATATACTTTTATTTTCTCTCGGTTATCTTTTTCTCACGACGCTCCAAAAGGAACCTCGTACAATTCAACTCGTCTTAATTACTTTCCAAGGTGGGATGCCTCTCAGCTTCCGCACTTTTCTCGAAGAGCCTCCTCGCAATTATACATGCTTGGGTGTGTGTCGTGCAACCATAAGACAACTTTTACACATACTTCAAAGACGATATACTTTTCTTATCGTCGTTTTCTGCGCAAAGCTCCGCTGCAACATTGTACGCTACAAGCAGCAGTACATGAAAAAAAAAAAAATCGTCACCGATACAGAAAATACTCGCTGTTCGCGTGTATTAAGACCGAAAGCCCGAGGGGCCGAGGAGCTTGCAGCGAGCAAGCTGCAACACGCACCACCTTCACGAAGCTTTTGCGTGTGCTTGCGCAGCTCTGCGGTTCGGACGAAGCGCGCACGTGCAAAGAATGTCCGAAGTAGTTGCCCCGTAGCCGCACCGATGCTCGCTTTCTTTTCCTCGGGTTTCTCGTTTGTCCTTTTTTTTTCACTTTTTTTTCTTCTTCTCCCGCGCTCAACTTCTTGTGTTCTCTCTCGCCGTTGCCGAGGTGAAGAGAGAGAGAGAGAGAGAGAGAGAGAGAAAAACACGTATAGAGAGCTGGTAGCCACACGTATACACATACCTGTGCGCGCGCGCGTGGATGCGAGAGTCGAGCATAGTTCGGCGCGGAGATTAGATATGTGCCACGTAGGAGGAAAGTTTCTGCTCTGCTGCTGCTGGTGCGCGCAAACCCCCGCGCGATCGATTAACGAAGTCACGAAGTTTCTTTTTGATTACTACGACATAATGGCGTATTGTTGTAAGAGTTGTGCGAGGCGCTGTGAGTAGATTTTCCGAAATGTCATTCCGATGGAAAATACACGGGAGTTACAGGATTTTTTTTTCCAGTAAAAGCTAAGCGTCAAAAACTACTTGCGTACTGCGACGCTGATCACCAGGTTATAATACACTTATTTTTACTTTGCCACTTGCAGATTTAGAAACGAAGGTACTTGCCATCTAGCGGCAAATGCTGGCTTTAAATTTGAATGAACTTTCATGGATTTTATTCAAAAGGTTTTAATTCAACTTCTGATTTTATATTAAATCTGTATTTAGTTTTAAGATTTTTCAAGCGTGCAATAGTGGTTAATGTTGTTATAAACTAATATATTTTCTTAAAGTCGTAATTTTTCATCTTTCATTCTTTCTTGTAAAGACGCGTACGAATTAGCTTTGCGTCCGACTAAAATCGGCTAATTCTACTGGATATACGTCTGCATGATTATTACTCGATCTGCGTTTGGTGTGACGAAGTTTTAATATCGAATCGTAAAAATGTAAATATTTTTCAGTGACGACACCTTCGTACAATGTGGTAATGTCTTTTTGGAAACAAACGAAATGACGCGCGTAAATATTTACGAGCTCTCGTGCAATTTGACGATTGCAATTAGTACCCAGCGAGCGATTAAACGTCAATTATGCGAAACTTTCATCGCAATGACTTTGTACCGCTGCAGCAGCAGTAGCAATGAGTAATGGACACCGGTGATGCACTTCGAGGGGAAAATATGTATCAATCGAATCGATCTTATTTCGCATTCTTCCATGTATAACCATATATATATCGTATAAAGTCACGTATGGAAGGCTTTTCGACACTGCTGGACGCGTCGTCGTCGTCGTCGTCGTGTGCAGCCGCCCGTGACAGAGATGAAATGGCAAAAAGTTTCTCTCTCTCTCTACACGGGATTCGAGATGGAAGAAAGAGATAGTTTCGCAGTATGGGATGCGGAGGCTCGGGGAGGGTAATTCATACAAACATACAAACGTATACGTATATGGATACGAGCTCGCACGCACACGTATATGGTTGATTCTCCCGAAATCTGCTTTTTCGGGTATGGAAAACGAAAAAATGGTGAAAATTTTTTTGTCATATTGAACGGCGCGAACTAGTTTACCCTTTTTTAAACCATAAAATATGAATAATTATTGAATCTGGGGCTTTGAGATTTCGTTTTACGAAAACTATGTACGATTTTATGCTTAAAATCGACTATTTTCGGTTACGGAGGTGACACACACGGAGGTGACAAATCGCTGCTTTGATCAACTATGTAAGAAAAATAAGAAACGCACAAAATTTTCCGCACAACCCGAAATTTGGTCATGAAAAACGAGTCTTTTGACGGGGCGAGCGGTTAAAAAGAATGATCATAGCTCGAGATATTCATGTCCACGGAGGTGACCGTTTTTTTGACACACGTGAATTTTTCAATAGAATAATTATCGCAGCATCGATAAAATGTAAAATTTGAACCCGCAACCTACACCAATCGAAAGCTGGGCTATAATACTTGACATTTACGTATCTAGCGACATCAAAAATGAGTTAGCGACCCAAAGCAGGCGGTATGTTTGAAATTATTCAGAAGCATGATCAAAATCCGAGACATTTTTCAATTGCGTGGGAAATTTTTTTAAAACATTTTTCAAAGCCCTATAATAGACTTAAACTTTAGTCTGGATGTATAGAAGCTGGTCTCATAGTTATTATAGGGTCAGGTGCTAATGAGAATGCATGGTACATGCAAATAGAGTTGATTTTGAGATGTAGACATGCCACGGAGGTGACATTTGGCATGTATATCTTCACGGCAAATTTAACTGACCCTAAAAAATTGAAATATTTATGTCCTATCATGAAAAATACAACAATATTGAATGAATGACCGAGCCAGTTTTGGCTCATCTTCACTAGTTTAAGAATATGGCATAAAGACATGCAAAAAGCAGATTTCAGGAGAATCAACCATATACTTACGAGCAATCGAGTAGAATATTTCGACTATGGCATTTTCGGCATCCCATGCTATATACGTACTATATATAACACGTTTCGCGTGCTGTATACGTGCGTGCAAGGATAAATCTGACTGGGGATGGAATATCGAGCAGCGGAACTCGTAAATATAGAAAAGCTTTGCCGAGGCAGGAGAGAGAGAGAGAAAAAGGAAAGCGGGGAAAAAAGGAAAGAAAAAGAAAACTCGCGTTCCGAACTGTGTGTACTGCTGCTGCTGGTGCTGCTGTTACTGTTGTGTGTGTGCGTGCGCGTGTATTGATTTTTTGTTTGGAAATTATAACGCAGCCCGACGGACTATCTCCTCTTTCTCTCGTCGCGTTCCATGTAGCCGCGCACAACTGTTCTTTCTCTTTCTCTTTCTCTCTCTCTCTCTCTCCTCCCACCACAGTCGTGGTCGCGAGAGAGGACGTTAACTTTGTATGAACTGCTGCTGCTGCTGTTGCTGTCCTTTTCGCGCTGAAAGTTATATACTTGACAAATTTATTTTGACCAATATACACAATCGTCGGTACTTTACGCGGATGCTCCATCATGGTATATACTACTCGGTGCAGCGCAGCGAGCTGCTCAATTATTTTCCTACCTCGACGCGAGAGAAGATATTATTACCGTTGGTCATTTTTCGAGCAAAAAAAAAACTGCGCGGTTTTCAATTTTCTATATCGCCGCGAAAACATTTTTATTCTCTTGTACATACGTACGTACTTCTCATCGTAGACGCGCGTATTACAAGCCTACCCATAAACGTGTATACATTTGCGTGCGCGAGCTGTATACACAGCTACATGCAAAATCGATATTATCGAAGATTCGCATGCGTGTGGATTCGCGTATACGTATAACGTATATACACGTATTCAGCAAGATGGATATCTAGAAAAAGGGGGGGGGGGGCAGGAAACGAGCGAAGCGGCAACTTTGCATCCGAAACCTATGAATTTTCAATATATATCCAGAGCTGCTGCTGCTGCGCAGCTATAGGCCTATATACACACGTAAATATATATACACAGGGAAGGAAGAGAAATTTTTCACCGCGCCAGGGCACAGCCAGCAAGTTTCGACAAATTATCCCTCGGCTTCTATAAGCGCCGCGCCCCGTCTTCTTATCCGCGTGCGCGCGCGAGCGGTTGGGTATGGATTAAATATTTTCGTTGCGCGCGCGAGGCAGCTTTACGAAAGAAATCCGCGAAACGAAGTATTATATACGAGCGTCGGGTTGCCAACCCCTCGTACCCTCGGATAATAATCCGGCCTGGGGTGGGGTGGGTGCTGCGCTGCATTCGACATCGAGTGCCGCCTGGCGCTTGTAAAACACCCGTCGCCCCATTGTTAACGCGGTGGCGGCGAGCAATACACTCGTTTACTCCTTGTCTCTCTCTCTCTCTCATCCGCACAGTAGGATCTAGATGCTTAAATATATGTATACTTATGTACGAGGCAGTCTCCGAGCTTGCAGCGACGTGTAAACAGCGAAGCAGCTGCTTTAACCCTCTATACGCCTATATATGACGCACAAAGAGTTGGAATAATTGCGAAAACTTTGGTTGCTCTGCTAACGCTGCTGCTGCTGCTGCTAGTCGAACGAAAGATCAACAAACCACAACGAACGAGAGAGTCGAATTGACCATACGTGACGAAAAGAAGAAAAAAGGCCGGAGTCGAGCTTTGTGCGTCGAGGTATTGACGCGACGCTGTATTGTATAAGCGATTGTTCGGTCCCCGTCAAAGACGCGGTTTTTTTTTTTATTCAAAAATTCGTCCGGGCAGACACCGATTCATGCTTATAATGCATGCACGTTTCGTATATTCGTGTATCCGCTACACAACGTTTATGCGAATGCCGAGAAAGGACTTCAGAAAAGAGTTTATATTTGTACTGGGAGTATCCAGTACAGTGTTTGCGTGAAAAAATGTCTGGTAAATAATTCGGCTTTATCTTGTAGAAAATGATATGATTATAATTGGAAATCTGCAGAGACACCAATGAATTATATACATTATTTTTTTAACCTCGTTAATACGAATTTTATTGATACACACCTTTTTAATTGTAAAATCTATGATATATGTATGATCACTATGATTATATATGCTAATCGAAAAAATTTTAACCACTTGCGAATTTACAATACGCCATCTGTTGATGGAATCAAAAATCTCATGAAATCATTACATATTCCTACAATGTCTAATTTTTAAAATTAATATAAAATATTAAGCAGTCTTAATCCTGTTATGAGTCAAACTTTCCTTCGAAGAAAAAAATATTAATCATTTTCGCGATGCGAACACAAAATTCGATTTTCCGAGATCTTCAAATGATCAAAAATCATCTCTGAAAATTGCTGATACTGTGGCTTAAAACCTGCAATTATCGGACTCGCTTGGATTTAAATTCCATCCAAAAAAAAATCCGCATCAATTACAGTGAAGTAGTCAGGAAATTCAAGACCCAACGCCCCTAATGCCTACTCAGCGATTAATTCGTCACAGTAGATCAGTTGTGTTTCGCTGTAAATTCCCGAGTCCATCCGTGGCGCATTATGAGCTTAGCTCGAGCGATAGTTCGGAAATTTACGATACTCAATTTTCAATGCGCGGGCAGATTGATGGTACATCGCGCGTCATTGATACACTTTCATCGTTATACAAATGAACAATTTTTTTATAGCCCATGCCTCCGGCAAAGAGAGAAGGAGTGAGAGAGCATAATATTCTCGCCTCTTTATACATTATGTACGCGCTCGAATCGCAGCATTGAATTCGAGCTACGATTTTTTTCTTTCATGGTTTTTCGGAAGACGCGCGTATAAAAAAAACGAGAGAAAAAGAGAGAAGAGGAGCCGAGCATCGAAGTAGCTGCTTTTACGATCATGAATGAGACGAGGGCGAAGGGGAGGTTACGCTCGGGCTGTCAGACGTCCGCCGGCTGCTGCTGAGGCGGATTGGCCGCGTCGTATCACTCGACATAACGTCGAGAGAGAGAGAGAAACGCGCGCCGTATATATAGTTTTTTTTATGCCGCTGCCGCAGTAAAAAAAAAGTATATGGATCGAGATTTCGTCGATTCGGGATGACGATTCTCTCGACTCTCAGTAGCAGCCGTCCCTCAAGCATCGCTTTCCGCGCGACAAATAAGGTCGTTAGATATGCGATGACGACGACGAGTGCAGTCTTTTAACGAGCCTATCGCAATGTCGTTTTGCGGTGGCGCATATATATACTACAGCCGTAGCTCCGATCGGAAAGGGAGGTCTGCATTACATTGTTATGCAATAAATCAATAAAAGGGGCATTGAATTAAGCATGGACGCGCGAGACTATTTAACGCGTGTCTCTCGATATCGAGAAGTGGCTTTCTTCGGCTACGTAGCAGTTACGAGGCGCGCGGTGAATCGGGGTATTGTCTATTATACAATCGATTGCATTATGGAAATTTGAAACTCTCTCCGGCGTTGTGCTCCCAGTACAACGCTATACACAGCACTGTCTTTTTTGCATGCCTCGCTCGCGCTATAATCGTTCGAGTGTCGAGGCATAAATCGATCGTAATTGCTCATATTTTTCTGACCGAACGACGTGTTCACGTCGATGCGAAACGGATGTAATGGGACAAGTTTTCTCGATACCGAGTACTGTGTTAATTTCAACGAGGGATTATAATGTATCTATACAGAGTTGATTTACAAGTGTTTCGGATTATTTGCATATCAAGAATGTGCCGAAGGTTCGGTTCAGATTGAAAGATCGAAAGTCGAAAATCAAATAAGTTTCATCCTCCAAGTACACACAGAATCTCGAGATCGAAAGCTTTAAATCCTATATCCAAAATATTAATGTAACGATAATTCACGCGCACGAATTCCCCCTTTTTTTTCTTCATTACGTACATTCGACTGCAGCCGGTTGTTTATCCGATAGCTTCGTATAATTAATTTGCGCGCCATATACACGCGCGCGCGAATTTTAAGAAGCTTACGATTATTTCAAGCGTGTGCGTACGTAAGATCGCTCCAATAAATTCGCTAGATTTAATTAAAATTTTCAATTTACATTTTGCGTAACGCAATTACTCGAGCGGAGGTGTAGTTGTAACTGCAGCGCGAATGACACACCGATGCACACTCGCCGCGCGCACGAACGAAATAAGAGAAAATGCTTTTTTGGAAATATTTTATCTATACGTACGAGAATTTTTTTGGGGGGAAGAAAAAAAATCCGTTCGGATAATGGTTTATAATACGCTCGCGTAGCAGCAGCATCAGCCACGCGGGATGGTATTCAATAAATCACGAGTATGATTCCTCCGTGTCGAAGCGAAGTTAATGAGGTTGTAGAGATATAGCTCGGCGCGCCGTAAAAGCATCCCTCCTCGGCGTATATAGCCGCGGCGGCAGCGTATAGCTAGCGAGAGAGGAAGTTAATTCATAAAGTAAAGACGCAGGCGCGCGTCGACAAAAAGTTGCCGCGCGTATACGTACGTATATATATAACACAATACGTAAGCGAGAGAAAGCTCGCGAGCGTGAATCTTGCTATAGCGGAGGTTGCTGCTGCTGGATGAGGAGGGCGAGCAAAAAAGAGGACGCGGCGGCGCAGCACAGCAGAGAGAAAAGCACCGAACGCAAAATGCACTTCTGCTGCGTGTATGGATATAACAACTGCGCAAGCGCCAAACTCACAGAGGTAGCAAGCAGCAGCGCCGTCGACGAGCTTTTGGACTTTTGGCTCCTCTGCCGCCGCCGCCGCCGCCGCTGGTATTCGCGTGTGTGGCATGTGTGAAATTTTCGCTTCCCTGTGCGAGTGTCACCTGTATATATAAGGTATATATACGCCTGATTTTCCACCGCTGCGTCGTGCTATATAATAATGTAGCAGCAGTAGAAGCGAGAGCGTAGGGTATATACCATGTGGGAGTGTGTATACCTCTAGTCACTGGGGTCAAATTTAGAATGAGAATATGCTTATTGCACGGTGTACCGCACAATTTATACAATCAAGCCATCTTAATTATTAACTCGACTATGAAGCGAGCGAGGGGGGTGTGTATTACCGAGGTGGCAATTTTCATTACACGGTGATTGATCTCGGCCCGGAAAATTCGAAATAATAGGTGGATTTATTCGCTTTTGTTGCACAGACGGGGAACCGGTTATTTTATATTGTACAATTTTTATATTTATACAATTATTTTTACTTTGCCACTTGCAGATTTACAGATTTAGAGGCACTCGCCATCTAGTGGTGGATGCTTAAAGCAGTATTGTGATCGTATTTAAAATAATTGAAAACTAGTCTGAATCTTTTTAAACAATATGGTCATCTAAAATTTGCACAATGATTGTAACATAGAATTGCAATACACAAATCTCCAAAGACAAGCTAATAAATAATAAAATATTTTAAAAAATTTTTAATTTTCATCGCTTGGTCATTAGGCCATTATTAATGTTGAGCACATCCACCAGGGAATTTCATCGATGAAAGAAGTTGTCGAGACCAATTATCAATATCAAGATTAGCAATCGATCGAATAATACTCTCGTAACAACTTTACGATCGATAAATAATCACCGCCCTGTATACACAGCGAGACTCTTCACCGAAGCTTTTATTACGTGCCCGCCCCCCAAAACCGTTGTCACGTATTCACGTATACATACAGACGAAACTTGGAAGCGCGTCAACTAAATGTTTGAGTTGTGTTATCTTTTACGCGTCGAGGCCTCTTTATTTAAACATTAAACAACGATTTCCAAACAGAGCATAGAAAAAATATAACGAAATTGCAGATGCGCGCGCGGCAGTGAATGAGAGAATATTTGTGTAGTTGCGCTGCAAATCGCCACGCGACACACGGCTGGATTGAACTTTAGGAAACAAAACGACAACGACAACATCAAAAAACGTCACGGACAGTAAAGTAAATAGTCATGGATAGTCGTATGATTCGAATCACAGTACTATGATCCAACGACCTTTATTATAGCTTACGCATTTGTACACGAGCGCCGGTCATTGAAAATAAATCAATGCGCGGCCGCGAGTATGTGAGCAGTGCTATTCCAGCCGTGCGTAGAGTATTCGAAAACTCGACTCCGCCACGCGTGGAGTAGAAATGTAAATAAAATTTTTGACCGATTCCGCGTAATGATTATTATTCGTCTATGTATCGAGGGGGGCGCGCGATAAATGAAAAACAAAAACCGCCGCGCGTGCAGCGGAAACTGCGGCGTGTATATTGAAAATACAATCGATGACTTTGACAGTTGTCTCTTGCCTAGCTGCGTTTCGATGAATTAATTTGCATAATCCCGCGTATATCGGCGCGGCTCTATCCGAAATCCATACTACAGCGCTGGTGAACCAGCCAGCTTACACGCTGTATACGCAGCGGAGCAACGTCTGTGTACGTGTGTGTGTGGTCCTAAGCATAATTTACGAGGATCGTGTCCATGCTGCTACGGCTGTCGCGAGAGACTAGTTATACACATAGGTGAGAAATCGTTTTTCAGTCCATTCACCGCCGATATCACCGCCGCCGCCGTTATGTGCATGTAGAACAAAATATTATACGCTCGCGGCGCATACAGCAATTTAATTATTCCTATACGCGCCTTCGGCTTATATAATTACTTTTTCACGCGAATAATGGGCCGGGACGGGGTCGGGCGGGCGCGGAAATTAATTTTATGCAAATAATCTGCATAAATTAAAACAATTCCACGCCCGCCCGATGCACACAGAAGGTGTCTGTGTGTGTGTGTCTGTGTGCTTGTATATTATCATTATGCTATCGATAAACTACAATCAAAACGAAATTATGCACGCTCCGCAGCCTGATTTACACAATTCATTATAATACCGTGTCCTGGAGCGCGTACAATGTATATAGAAATCGGCAGAGAATACGTTTGTTAACGCGATATAAATCTTTCTAATTCACGACAACACAACGAAAAAAGAGAACGAGAGAATCGGTTGAATAGAAATTGCGCAGGTTAGATGGCCGCTTACGTACTAGAAAGGATCAATCGCCCGGGGGCCGCTTTATGGAGCTTGCGAGCTTGCGACGAGTTTTCTGCACAAAGACTCAGGTTCTCGCGCGCGCTTGCGACACTTTTCTTTTTTTTTTCTCTCTCTTTTCCTCCCTGTTATTTTTTTACCACCGCGTGCGCCACGTTTCACTTTGTGCGAGCGCGCGCGTTGACTGCTGCTAATCGGTCGCTTTTATACTCTTGAACTGCAAAGGCACTCTACCATCTATATCCACTAGCAGCGGCGGGGACCGAACGAATGTCGCCGCAGGCCCGCACAGCACACACGCTTTGTCCAATCGCGCGCGCCGTGCGTAACGATGTAAATCCTGTCGCGCAGCTTGTTTGTTTATCGAAATCGGATGGTGGACTTTTTGTACCCCCTTCCTCCCCGAAAAATCAGCCAAAAGCTCTCTCTCTCTCTCTGTATAGCTGATCGCGTAAAGGCTCTGGAGCGGGTGATATTTCGACGATTAAGTTGTATTTTTACAGGCTGGTACGTAGCTACGCTTTCTCTTCTCTTCCCTTTTTTTTTCATTTCGAGCCATTTGGCTCGTTCGCAGCTCGTGGTACACACGGAGCGCAGTATATACCTACACACGAGCCGGGTGAACGCTGTGCGCGAGCTGTAGTCAGCACAGCTGCAAATCGAATCTCTCCTAATTCAAACGCGCTTACATATACACAGAGAGAAAGCGAGGGAATGAGAGGGAATGAGAGAGAGAAGGGGCAGATCGAGTTAGTCGCTGGATTCTGCTGCATAGTGTATAACGAAACTCGCTCGCTCGCTCTACCAGCCTATATAGCTAGCTGTGCTAATGTAATAACGCGTGTACTATACAGGCGTTCACCTACATATATAGGTATATATGTTGAGTCTCTCTGGTTGTGCAATAATACGCGCGCGCGCGTATACATACGTCACGCGCGAAGGACTTTTCCAGCGCCCCGCTTTTCGTGTGGATAAATAAACGATCGGTATGTATATATATTTCGAATTCGTGTCTGTGTGTGTAGGCCCGGAAATGAGCTTTTTCGGTATGTACGAAGCTCGTTACACTACACATGCAGGTATGGACGAACGCGAATTACACGTGTAACCCGCGTATACAGATCCACGGAGGGGAGAAAGGGCAAAATACAATTTCAAAGCTTTCAAGAGACCACACGCATGACACATCCGCTCGGGTGCGTCTCTCTCTCTCTTTCTATGCGCGCGAACTATTATGATTCGCGCGCACACACACACGAATAGACGTATACGGACTGTGTGCAACGCTATCCGCGCGCGTATTAAACACGCGACGTTTCTGTTAATATACTGCGACGAGGGGATGAACGCGCGCGCGTATATATATTATACGCGTATACACGTGGCCCAGCTAGCAAACACACACATACACACACCATTATGTATTACGAACTAATAACCTCGGCCTCGCTTTGACTAACGCCGTGTGTGTTTTCTCTCTCTCTCGCTCACTTTCAGAGGCGTACAGTTGCAAAGCATCGCGAGCGAGCTTGCGCGGCGTTCATCATACACATAGATATATGTATATATGTATATGGACCGCAGCCATCCCCCCTCCCCCTCCTCCCCGGCGCTGCCGCTGCTACCTCGCTATATACGTCTAATTTCACGTCAGAACAGCCGCATTTGCATTTACGATGCGCGCCGCGTACGTCTCGTTACGATCTCCCTCCCGCGTGCGCTGCTGCAACGACTACTATACTGAAAATCCAGCTAGCTGCCTATTGCGAGCTGTGTGTAAGTATATATACCGACGCGACACTTTTACACGATTTACATGACGAGCAGAGAGATATTACGCGGTGTGGCATCGTTGTTTTTATTCTAATTTAGCCAATATCTTTTTATGTAATTATTTTGCACGAAATGAGGATTTTTGGTATTGACTAGAGAGTTCGTGAAACTTTTAATTGATTGACTAATTTAGCAAAGTATTTTGGTGGTTCGCAATCTTAGCATGCTCGAATCTCGACGCAACACCGGAATTGAATAATTCATCAAAAGCATAATTATCAGAATCCCTGAGACGTGTCTTTATATGGACAGACCCATTAAGATAGAAGGGGTTAAATCTGTATAATAGCAACAGATTTACAATGCACGATACATACACTTGTGCTTTCGTTGGTAATTACGCCACGACACGCAATACATCAAATGAGATTCCTTATGCTCTTTACCTTGCGGGTTTACAAATATGGAAATACTCGCCACCTATCGGAGGAGACTGGAATTATTTATGATTGAATCTTCATAAATTTATCGGGGGGCTTTAATCCAAATTTTTGAATTTGGGTATAGATTAAATCTTTTTTTTGCTCACTCTTGCATTATAAATATGATTGTTTTTTCTGAATTTTTAGTATAGATTGAGTAAAAAAATGAAAGTGAACTATTAATGTTGAACGAAGATTTTATGTAAAAATACGTTGAATAAAATTCAGTATCAGTTACTGTGATTTAAATGCACGATTTTACATTAAATCTGCATTAAATTTAAGGTTTTTTCTAGTTTTAGAAAATAGCAACGAGTCGACTATCGAATAATCCAATTTTTTTTCTACAATTTTTTACCGCAGAGACTCGAATGTCCCATCAAAAATTGTTTCGCTATGCTATACGCACAAGATAATATATAATTTACACAGTCAAGTAAGCTTTACGCAGAAAAATCGGTTTATATATTATAAATAACTCCCCGTTCCTCGTGCGTATCATTTATATAGCCGCTACGCTATCTTGCTCGCATCGTTTTCCGAGGGAATACTTTCCGGGCAATTTGCCTCGCGCTTAAGATATACTTGTCACACGGTACGATATTCAACGAGGAACGAGTATAGGTATATATCACCGCAGAGGAAAAAAAAGAGAAAGGAAAGAGGCTGTCGCTCGAATCTTTTTCTTAATCAAAATTATTCACGTTTTAAATGAAAATAATGCGTTTCTGCCTGAAAAATAATTTCCCTGTGTGTATAAGATTTGGCGCAAATCGAATTTAAGACTTTCTGGTAAAAATGTTCAACATTAATAATGTCCATCCTAATGCATGTTTTTTTGTACCATATAATAGATAATGCTGAAACAATTGTGATAAAAATATTGAGTGCTTTTTAGAGGACTTGAAAATGACAATTTAACAGTTTCAATAGATTCAGACACGTTTTAATCCTCTGACACTAGATGGCGTATACATTTAACTGTGAATCTGCAAGTGGCAAAGTAAAAATAATGGTATAAGAATCATACATTTTCTTGAATACATTTTAAAATAAGTCCTGAAAATAATCCGTTTCAAGAGCTTATAATTTTTAAAGCATGATACTTTTATAATTTTATCCGAAAAAGCTTTGCTGCTCGCTATGCTTCGACACATCTCTGCGTATGTTACGAAGCAGAGAGAACAATCGAATCTTGCCCCGAGGCCCTTCATCGATATACTTTCAATTTGTCTCTTTTGTCGAAGCTGCTCGTCGTTGGACGAGAGAAAAATTGCCGAGCTTTAGAGCGTGTGAATATGTATACGTGTACATATATCTATGTGTGGCAGCGCGAGATTCAGTTGAGCTTGCGTTTATATACATTATCGCCAGATCGTCTTGGCAGCATGGCCTGCCTGTGCGAACGAGAGACGCTCGAGCCGCTATTCGTATTCAAATTTTCGCCCCGGCGCAAGGCTCAGCGGTAATTTTATGTAAAATAAGGCTTTTGATTTGTAATTATCGCGCGTAGGTGTACGATGTCGTTAATCGTTCGGCGTTTATTTAAAATAAATTCGAATGGAATTAGTCGATACATAATTCGACGACTCGTCGCTGCGGGAATAAACGTAGACGAGGCATAAACGAGCCGAGCAAAAAAAAAAAAATAAGAAGAGAATAAAATCGTAAGAAATAAATATTTTATTTCGCATGAAAACTGAGGTGAGAAGGAGAAAAATCGTAGGAATTTTATAAGACCGAAAGGTCAGAGAGATCGATCTCGAGTCATCGGTGACGTACATTTTCTCTCTCTCATTCTCTCTTTTTATCTCCCTGGCCTTTTATAAAACTCACGTCTTCGTCAATTTGTCTCCCTTTCTCTCACTTTTTTTCCCCCCATCCCTATTACCTTTAGATGAATAAATTGCTCTTTTTCCAGAATCGATAGCTGCGAGAGAGAAGAAAAAGTTATTCGTGAGAAGTAGAGAGTAGTACTATGCGTGTATAAGAAAAAAAAAAAGAAAAGAGGAAGCACTGCTGCGAAACGAAGATTATTCGCGAATGAAATCAGATAGTCGCAGAGAATATAGTAATTTGGAGAAATAGTGTAAGTTTCCTTATATATATACGACAAGCCAAGAAACAAAAACGACGTATTAATTCAGATCTATAGTTGTACGATGGTTATAATTCATCGGAGCTGCGCGCGAATCGAATCAATTGTATACCGGCCTCCACCGCCGCGCAAAAGGCAATGAATCCGGCGTGGCACGGATATGAATATAAATTAAAAGAAACGAGCTCGTACAGAGTATAGCGAGAGAGAGAGAGAGAGAGAGAGTAAGTGCACGCACTTCCTACACTTTTACCTAGAGGGAATTGACGCGCTCACATACATATACCCACACACACACACACATTTATATATATAGTTGTCTGACTGAAAATCGATATCCTGCGCGCGCCCCACTCGTTTTCAAAGGATATTATGTAATAAAACGTTTTCCAGCGAGTGTATAAACGCGCCGCCGACGACGACGACGACGCGCTTACCCCCTTATTTCAATGCCAATACGTCAGGCCTCGGAACGAAATTGTAATTATCCAATGCACGCCGTTATGCATTATACAAGCTTGAATTAATGCTCATCGCGCAAACAGAGAGCGATTTTTTTTTATTTTCAATAATATTATTATTGTTATTATTATTATAACTTTTTTTTACTTCAACGCCGTACAGTTACGGTCGCATGCAGCGACGACTGGCGCGCGCGCACGCGATTTTTTTTAATCGACTGCAGGCAGGCAGTTTACGTTATAAACGGCCCCGTGACTTTTTTTTTTTTTTTTTGCTCAGCTTTTCGAACAATATTTTATTACACTCGCGACCGCGATCGAGCGAGCGGGGCTAAGAGGATTTAAAACTCCGCGGAAAACCTGATACGCGATATCAATCATTATAAAAGCTTTTTTTTTATTTACAAAACAGAGAAAATATTCGTATGCGCGCGCGAGCGCGCCTCGATTGCCCTATTTTTTACGATCGCTGAAGGTTCATCTCCGCGCACCACTGCCACCCCGGCGGTTATAACGAAATAAAACATTTTTTTATATCTCCTCTAAGCCGTACGGTTGTATACACTACTGTGTGCGTGTGTGTTGCGATACTTATCAGCTCGGTATCGCAGCTGTATACGGCAGCATTTGATTCGAGAGTTGAGAATATGGTGCATTAAAGAAACTCGTCAAGGTAGTCTCTTTGTGGGCTCCTTTAATTGCTCGGAAATCCGCGGAAAAACAATAATCCTCTCGCCCAAATTGAAACGAAGTCCTACCGGTTACTTTCATTAGGATACGTCCTCCGAAAGATCGCGAGCAAAGATTATACACGAGGAGAAAATAGTTGTGCGTTTTCTGGCCTACTTTGCTAGCTGCTAGCTACTACTACTACCACCACTACACTACGTGTCTCTCTGTGTGATGCTGCGCCGCTGCCGCTACCGTGCGTGGTTAACCGCGAACTTTGAGAGACCGCATACTGCCGGATTAATCGTGGAAAATTTGCCGCTCTCCTCCTCCCCCCCGACTAGTTATACGTGATGTACTTGAACAATTGGCGAAAAAAAAACGTTTTTTTTTCGCCCTACAAAGAAAAACTCAATCCCGCGCGTGGATTTTGAGCGGATTCATTTTTACTCTCCCTTGCGCGTGCATGTGTGTGCGTGGTCTACTTTTATATATTATATATATATGTGGCCTAGCGAGGAAGTAATTTTGACGTTGTTCTCTGTAGGAGTTTGATGTAGGTCGAGTGGTCCACTGTAAGAGCGACTCTCTCTCTCTCTCTCGCCAGGCACCCAAAGCAACGATACGCGGTACAACTGCGAGCTCTCTCTTTTTTTCACTATAATATTATATTAATTCGATCGTATTGTACTCAAGTGTGCAGGTGGTGAAATTAATTCCCAATAGGTAGCAAGAATGAATAATTGTTTTTTTTTTTTCGTCGAGTGACTAGTAGCGGAAATAATTCGTTTTATTGCGGCTTATATAACTGCCTCGCGCTTGTGATGGAAAAATGGCCTTATCAATTATAGACACGACCGCCGCGCGTCATATTATTCAATTGAAACGCGGCGAGTGCAGTAGCGCTCGATATTCAACTGGTTGTGTTTCGTTTTTTAATCAAAAGTTTTGCCCAGAGAGAGTATTTATGATCGTATTATTGTGAAAATAAATATAACATATATATATAAATACGCAAGCATATATAAGCCGATTAAATTATCCCCGTCATTTTACTAATTGATCGAAGCTGTGGGCTAGCTTGACTCGAATTCGTTTTATTATGTGGCTCAATTAAGCGCGCGAAAGTTTTAAACGCGCTTGTACACATACACACAATAAATTGTACTTTTTATTTTTCACGTTGTACATTATAAAAAAGCAAAAGGAACTTCTAAAAAAACAAAAGTGGGCTTCTTTGCTAAACTATTTTCATCCCCCCGAAGCCATCGTTTCTTGGGCTCCTTTCTATCTTCTTCTTCTTCTTTTTTTTTTCTCTCTCTCTACCCGCACCCATCCGCTGTGCCAAGCACCATAGCATAGAAGAACACGACAAGTATAATGCGAAGAAAAGTAGATGGGTGAAGGAGCAGCGAGAAAAATGATATATCAGACTCGGGTCATATACCGTTGAAGGGTATATAGCGCAGAAGAAAGTACATCGGAGTTTTAACGAGGAAAACTAGAATCGTATATTCTTTGTATACACCCACACACACACACTTATACGAGCCGTGACGCGCGCCGTGTTCGCGCAGATTTGCCCGTAGAGAGAGAGAACCACTGCATGGCGCTTAAGAAAAGGTATTAAAAGAGCCCCTCGCGAATGTGTGTGCAGCTGCACACAGTGCATTATAAAATTAAAGTCTGATTTTTTAACGAGTATATACGATATATAACGTATACGCGTATAGCTGTGGAAGTTGAAGCGAACGCACGAAAGCGTACACACACACGCGCGCGCGTTATAAATCAAATAAGCTTCGTAATAGTACGGATGCAGCTGTACGCGCGACGAGCGACTGTGCGCGCAATCAAAGAGTTATTAAAATTATTTAATATTAAACGCAGAACGACAGAGAGAGACATTTTGCCATTTTGGAGCTGCTCCCGCCTTATGTGCATTTGTTCTTGGAAAATGTTTACAGCGAAAGGTCACAAAGGTAGTAGTAGCAGTAAGGGTCTTTGTAGCGCAGTTGTTTGCCGAGAGCTCGCTCCCGCGCGCTGCAAGGATTACTAATCTCCACTCCGAGCCGCTCTGTGCTATACTACAGCTCCTTTCTTTCCTCCTTCGAAAGCTCGAGCTGCCTCCTCCGCCCCCGTGATTCTGCTGTTGCTGCTGCTGGTCTCCAGGGTGTTTTCTGTCAGAGTGCAAAAGCTCCGCGGGCGCATACACTGCACAGATATATAGTGGCCGCCGCTGCCTCATAAACATCCAGAGCCGAGCCTCTCTCTCTCTTGAGGCGCTTTTCAAATTTAATACCGAATTGACAAGAACGTTACAAGACGCGGAATTATTATGTGCGTGCGTGGGAGAGTCGTACGAACCCTTACACAGCGGTGCAGTGATTGCGCACAAATGTATATAATCTAATTAATATAAGAGCCATTGCGATTATAGATCGAATTGAACCCTCTTAAAGCCAACTTCATGTGAGTACAAGAAATATTTTAGTGTCATCTATATACGCCCTCTGTCTGTAGTCAATAATATCTTTCATATATTAAATTACATACTCATAAAAGTTCCATGCGCGCGTAGCGCGCACATATTAAAGTCTAGTAATACGAAAAAGAACGAAGAAAGTAAGAAGGTAAAGCGAAGTAAATAAAATAGCTAAAAGTGAATCGAGCCATATTGGATATTTTATAGCGCATAGTCGAGGGAGAGTCAAACGAGCCGATTCGCAGCTCTAATTACGCATGTCAGACATCGAGACATTACGCGCGCGCGCGACTTCGTTAATAAAATCCCCCCATCCCTCTTGTCTAGTGCCTATTCAGATCCGCAGCTCGCTCTAATGTCTCGGGCGCCTGCCATCAGAAACTGCGAGGCAGAGATGCTATAGAATCTGCTCTGGACTCTCTCTCTCTCTCTCTCTCTCTCTTGCGCTCGTTTATATTCGCGCGAACGTCATAGCGATCCTTTATAGTACTGAACTATTACACTAGGCGCTCGCTGCCAGAGAGAGAGAGAGAGACTTTATATGTTATATAGAGGCAGTAGCTGGGCTAGTTTGGCCCGTCCGAGCTTTGACATTGCAATTTCGCCGGAAGGAGAGAGAGAGCGGCAAAGAGACGAGGCGTACTAAACTTCTCTCTCTCTCTCGCTCGCTCGTATCCGCTAATATCGTTTCGAGAAATATAATCATGATTATTGCGCGGTGTATACACAGTAGTAGTATGCATACACACAGCGTTTATACGAGAGTAGGTATAACGACGAGGCGTTAGAGACGAGATTTAGGCAATCATATTGAAGCGGCTGCAGCGGCGGCCTGAGAGCTAGCTCTGTGCTCAGCAGCGGCGCACTCTCGGCGCTGTATCATGAATAAATAACGAGATTTTCATTGCGCGCGCGAGGATAAGATTTCTTTTTCCACGCGGAGCGAGGAAACTCGCAGCGGTGTTGCGCGAGAGGAAAGTGGCACGCGATATAAAATAACCTTTTCCTCCTGGTTTTCTTTTTTTTTGTTTGAGGGTGGAGTGAAACTTCTTTACGCGTGTTGGGTAGGAGAAGTGAAAATCTGTGAAATAAGATCGAGCGAAGGCGATAATCGGTAGGAATATAGATTTCTCTGAGGATGAATCTTTTTCGAAATGTCATTGAAATGATTTAAGATTAACGAATCGATTTGAAGCAATTAATGTGTGGATTCAACAATTGGATTGGAACATCTTCGTTTCAAGCAAGTAACGAATAAACCGTATATAAGAGTTTATTTTGTCCTAAAATGATTTTTCGTCGTACTTGATTATGAGCTTTTGGATTTCGTCAACAGATGGCGCATTGTAAACTCACAAGTGGCTAAAATAATTCCAATTAGTATATAAACGTATTTGTTACGTCATAGCAGTCGGTATTATTTATAAGAAATTTTTTCCCGCCTCAATAAAACGATGATCTATTAACTTCATTGATTTAAATGCTTCAAAAGTATCCACGCGGCAAATAGATAACTCGTTTGTGCGCACCGAATCCGCAGCTTTTACAACAAAAAAAATATATAGATATCAATCTATTTGTACATGTGCGCGGCATCCGTCATTCTGTCGCTTTTGAATATTTCAGCTCGCGCATTAATACGACAACTAACACGTTGTCGATGTATACCAGTAGGAGAGAGAGAGAGAGAGACTTTTTGAAAATGATTCATACATAAACGAGAGATAGAAAGGGGGATTATCGCACACGTGTGCGAAAACTGGGACACGCGCGATGTTTTATTTTTTGCCTCGTGTGCGCCTTTCGTTCCCTTTTTTTTTTATCAGTGGATACGGTACGTATAAAAATCGAAGAAATATCTATATCGAATGAAAATGTACTTTGGTACACATCGCGTGTCTTGGATGAGATAAAAAACAAGGATGAAAAAAAAATTACAGAGCTCGAGCGCGCGCGGGGCTCCTCCACACAGTGTACTACGATCAGCAGAAAGGAAGCATCGAAGAGAGAGAAACGATATTATGCGTGAAACAGTGCCAAAGAGTGACAGCCAGGCGCGCACACGAGTTATAATCAAATATACGATGTGTACGGAAGCGAATAAATATATTATATAGCACAGAGAGACGTATATAGATATGGAAAAAGGAGAGGAGAGATCGAGATGTACGTGATTCGAAAAATGCAATCTTTCCATCTATATACATGCGGGTGTGAGTGTGTGTGAGTAATAAAATTTATATCTGCAGCGATGGTAGTAGACGGCTAGTAGTAGGAGAGTACGCGTGGTCAGACTTGCCAAAGCGCGGCGGCCCCCAAATCAATCGCTATTCATTCCTTTTAAGAATCAAATGGCTATAAATGTCTGTCTGCAGCAGGGGGGGGGGGGGGGGGNGGGGGGAGAGAATCGTGGGTATAGTAGGGGGTCGCTCACAAAAGGGGAAAAAATACTCGCTCGTCAAAATAGCCGTCAAGAACGCGGCCGCGCGCGCATCTTCGTCCCGTCGCCTATATCATCCTCTTGAGCAAAAGTTCGGGGTATTAAGGTAGAAAAAAGCGGTTGGCTGCTGCCGCTGCTTTCAAAGGCGTATACACTACTCCAAGCTCCTTCTTCTTCTACTGCTACTCTTCTTCTTCTACTACTTCTTCTTCTTCTTCTGCTTTAACGTCAAAGAAGAGAGTCTCGAGGCGAGATATATCTATATGGAAGCTGCATCTCGCTCGAGGCTAAAACTTGGCCGACACGTTTCCGCACTCTCGCTGTCGCCGGACAGCACACAGCCATACGCACACTAATACACACATACATACATGAGCTAGCGCAGACGGCTATCACACATAGGGGTAGAAGAAGTTTTTCCAGTGTTTATAATTAGGAAGGAGAGAGAGAGGGAGAGAGGGAGAGAGCATATATATACGCCATTGTCGGAGCCGATCGTCGCCAACGCCGCGGCCGATTTTGCTGACGCCAACCTTAGCCAACTTACAATACTTATACACCTATAACTTGTGTCCGTGTGCGCGCGAGTATCCCTGCGCCACCATTTCTCTCTCCCTTTATGTGTGTGTGCGACTCTCTCTCTCTCTCTCTCCGACTTGTGTGTAAAAGAAAAGGTTTGTACACGCGACTATCCACTCGAGCACGTACACGAGGCGAGGCGCTTTTCTTACTACTTCTTTTTTTTTTCTCTTTTGCTTCAACCTCTCGCGAGAGCTAGCTCGCTCGCTTGCTGCAGTAGCAGCAAAATGTCTTGAAAGACTTTTACATTGTGCAGTGCTTAGATAATAATGTCTGCGACGAAGTGAGTCGAATGTATGTCGGTGCTCCGAGAAAGAGAGAGAGAGAGAGAGAGAGAGAGAAAGAAAAACACATTCGAGACTTTGTGCTGCGGCGCGATGTACATATAATAGCAGCAGCTCGCGAAGAGAGAAACACTCGATATTTGTGACAATTCGATCGTTTGACCTGCTGCTGCTGCGACTGCGGACTCACTTTGTCATTCTGTTTAGTGGGGAAACGACTCGAGAATAGCTATAACTTTAATCGACGATTTTTCAACATTTGAAGAGATTCTCGATTAATTATGTATCTCTATGCAGAAACGAAAATCCACTTTGATTCAGAGCAAATCCTTTTAACGATATCGTTTGATAATTCATGCGTTAATTCGTTTACCGATACACGCGCGGTAAATAATTTAAAAAAAAAAAACAAAGTAAAGCCACGTCATCTAAAAGCGCAAGCGAATAATATTTAAAATCATTTATTAAGAAAATTGCGAGTAAAGGATCATAACAAAGTTTGCAAGAAGGCAGAGCAGGCAGGCAGCAGGCAGCAGGCGGTGGCGGCGGCGGCGGCTACACAGGCGGCAGAAGTCCGGCGCCTCTCGCGCCATAAATACGCGCGAAGTAGATATAGAAGAGCTGAGAGAGTGAGAGAAAGAGAGAGGAAGCGAGAGAGAGAGAGAGAGAGTAGAGAGAATCGGTGTCGCGCACGCGAGGGGCGCGAAGGCGCGCGCACCAGCAACAGCAGCGGAGGCAGCAGCAGCAGCACACACAGTCGCGAGTACAAGCAGCTTTTGGAATATGGGTCAGGCCTCGTGTGTGTAGAGAGCCAATAGCTTCCGAATAAGAGCGCGAGCGAGAGAGAGAAAGAGAAAAATGAGAATTTAGAGTTTATAATAAGTGCGCGCGAAACCGATATTGCTGCTGTATAAAATATAAATGATCTTTGAACAGATATTAGCTATATGCGAGCTTGCGAGTGTGTATACACTCCGCAAACACACGGTGTCTTAGATTGGAAAATTTCTTTCGGTGCAGTTTCGAGAAACAGCGCGGTTAACGTTGATTTCGCACACGCGTTTCACACGCGTCTAATGGCATTTGCCTCGCTCATACATATTCATCTTGGCTCATCTTAGTCGCCTAAAGCTTCTGAATAGCGGCACTAGTTGACTGATCATTTCGCGGAAACAGCTCTTCGCCTCGGACTTTTTTCTCCGTCTCGCTCTCAAACTCGAGAGTCTCGCAGAAGAGGCATTAAATCAACGCCATTCACCGTTGCGCTCAACATCAACACGGACTTGTACACGAGAGTTACATCATCATCATCGAACAATGGCGAAAAAACGAGCCTGTATAATAGTACCGAGCTTGCGAGCAAAAGAAGAACGGAGAGTCGACGAGAGACCACTCGGTAATCTAGCGTTTCTATTGTTTTTTTTCCTTCTTGCGGTGCTGCACACGCCGAGGCCTATGTATAGAGAGCCCGAGCGCGGCTAGAAGGGAAGGAAAAAACTGCTGCAGTCTCGTACGTACTAGTAGCAGTAGTAGTATAACGCGCGGAATGTAACGTGCAGGCGTATAAACAAAGAGGCAGATGCTTGCCAAACCACAAAGGCCCGCAGCTGTAGTATCTACTTGAGGTCATCGCAGCGGGGGGGTTAGCTCGAACGGCAGCGGTTTAGAATAAGAAGAAGCTCGCTGAACAAGACGTTAAAAAGAATTAACCCTCGCGACACAAGTGAACGGGTTTAAAACGGAAATTATGTACAAATGTTGTTAGTAAAAATTAATCTCCGACTCACCTTGCAGTGGTTGCAGTTGTGCTGTACCGAGTAGACCTGACCGCAGTCGTAGCGCGCGAGCACCTCCTCGAACTCGCAGTGCAGCCGGGCGGCCATCTGGTCCACGGCCAGGAGCTTGTCGAGGGCCTCGCTGCAGCCGGGCCCGCCCTCCAACACGGCCTCGAGGGGGCCGAGCTTGCCCGGGGCCAGGGCGTGCACCGCCGACTGCTCGCAGCAGTGGCGCAGCCTCAGGCCCTTCAAGTACCAGTAGCGATTCTCGCGGGCGTTGGCGTAGCTCCGGCTGGCCGACGTGCCGAAATCCTGCCGGCAGACGTCGCGCTTGTGCGACTCCTCGAGATAAAAAAGGCACTGATCCGGAGCCGACGCCGCCGACGCCGCTGCTGCTGCTGCACCGCCGTCACCTGGCCCCGACGACGACGACTTGCTTTTGCTGCTCTTGCTGCGATGCTCGCGACTCGCCCCGTTGGCTGCCGCATCCGCGTCCTCCTCCACGACGTCTTCGGACTCTTCGTCGTCCTCGTCGTCGTCGTCGTCGTCGTGGTGGTGATGGGACTTGCGCCGAGCCGACCCGGTATGGATCATCGTGGTCGTGGCGTTCTCGATGGCCTGGAGCAGCTCCACGACCCGATCGAAGCTCGCAGCCTGTCGACAGGAGCCCGGACAGGACTTGGGCACCTCGGGCGGGCCGCAGCTGCCCTGCAGATCGGGCGCGGGACCCGACAGGTCGCAGGCCGACAGCCACGGATTGATCTGGTTCAGCTCCCAGGCGTATTCGTTGTAAGGGTGCCGAGGCACTGTGCGCCGGCTCTGCTGCTTCAGCATGGATTGTGACGACGACGACGACGAGGCAGCGGCGAACGCGACGAACGACTGGAGAAACAGCAACAGCAGGGAGTAGAGGACGAGTAACCTCCGTGGGCGACTCTTACGATGGAGAGTGGCAGTGAAGGTCGTTTTGTCCAAGGCAGTGTTGGAGCGTTGAATCGGGGCCCGCTGAGGCCTCCTCGTCCGACTCCTCCTACTCCTCTTCCTCCTCCTCCTCTTTTTCTGGCCGGCAATAGCAGTAATCGTGCTATGGTCGACGGCTTCTGTCGTCGTCGTCGATACCGCTGCTGCTGCCGCCGCTGCTGCTGCTGCTGCTGCTGCTATCGGTGGACGATGAGCGTCGTCGTGTACTCGGAGGCCGTCGCGACTGCCGGAGGCGAGCCGCATCGGTGCCGAGGCGGGGACTCGCGACAAGTCCCACTTGCTGTGCTGCTGCCTGCTGCGCGTCGACGACCAGTTGGGGACGACGAGCAGTTGTTGAGGCGCGGTGGCATCGCTGCTGAGCTTCTCCTCGCTTCGACTCGCTCGCACTCGCGCACTTTTTCTTCTTCTTCTTCTTCTTTCGTCTTGTTCTGCTTCTAACGATGATTCTTGTTGTTGTTGTTGTTGTTTTTGTTGTTGTTGTTGAGTATAAATGTAAAGCCCCGCTTGGCGTGAGCGTCCCAGGCCTATTGGGGGATAGTAGCAGCAGCAGTAGCAGCAGCAGGTGCCTGCCTGCCGCTCCTCCTCCTCCTCTTCCTCCTCCGCGCTCCTGATGACGACGAAGTCGTGCTCGTAGGTCTGGGTCAGCGGGGCTCTTAGAAGTTCCCCTGAAGCTCCTGCCCCGAAGCTCTCCTGCAGTAGCCGACGTTGCTGACACTGCACTCGCTGTAACTTGTGCTGCTGCTGCTTCCTCGATTCCGAGTGGTACACCTCCGCACCTGCACGAGAGAGAGAACAAACACAAACGAGCGCATATTGAGTTTTAGGCCAGTTTTGAAAATTAACGACCGTCTTACATTATACATTTGTACGGCCTGCAGCTTTGCATAGCCGTGCAGTTTGTCGACACACAAAGGTGACCAAAGTTCGCTTTCACTTCGACGCGCGCGCGCGCGCAGCTATGCTAATTTGCCTATATATATACGCGTAGCTTGTCGGAGCTTGCGCTCGAAACTTTTGCTCGTCTGTTTTTTCTGTTGTTTTTTTTTTTTTCTGTTTGACGAGCGATTTTGGGTCACACATCTGTAGCCCCGTGTGCACTTTGACGGTGCAGTATAGCGTGCTTTATCGCATTGATACTTTTTTTCTTAACCCATTAACGACCAAAATGCTTGATTTTTTTGTTGGTTTTCGCAGCGATTTTTTTTGTAGTTTGAGACCTTAAAAAAATTTCGCAGGGACCTATTTCGATGTAAAATTTAATGCCTTTTCAGAAACTGAGCGCAAAATTTTGATTTTTTGCGTAATAAAAAAGTTATAGCTACTTAAACAAAAAAAAACGTAAAAATTTTTGCAAAAAATCAAGTTTTCGATTTTTTTTCGCCATGTTACCGATAAGGAATCACGATATAAATATGATCAGGGGTGATCACGACTATCAAAGTATCTCAGAGAATTTTTATGGAATTTTCGAACCATTACTTCAAACAAAAAATAACTCATATTCATATAAAACATGACTCATTTTTACTCGAAAACTATTGAATTTAGAGAAAAAGTGCACAAAACGAAGATTTGAAAAGTGGTTCAAAAATTCCATAAAAATTCTCTGAGATACTTTGATAGTCGTGATCACCCCTGATCATATTTATATCGTGATTCCTTACCGGTAACATGGCGAAAAAAAAATCGAAAACTTGATTTTTTGCAAAAATTTTTACGTTTTTTTTTGTTTAAGTAGCTATAACTTTTTTATTACACAAAAAATCAAAATTTTGCGCTCAGTTTCTGAAAGGGCATTAAATTTTACATCGAAATAGGTCCCTGCGAAATTTTTTTAAGGTCTCAAACTACAAAAAAAATCGCTGCGAAAACCAACAAAAAAATCAAGCATTTTGGTCGTTAATGGGTTAAGCGCTTAACGTACAGAAAAAAAACTCGCTCGAAATCTCGCCTTTTTGAATTCGACTATTGAACGAGAAAAGGACGGATTTTTACGTAGCTCATCCTCACAAAATTAAATAATCTTGAGTTATTATCGATAAATAATTTCATATTTACAATACTTCCTAAACTGGTGAACCCCATCAAAAATATACTCGGTTTCCGCGCTAAATTACACAGCCGCGAGCAATCATCGCACGAATCGATCATGATTTTTAAATACAAGTCATGCATATTAGTATATATAAGCCGTGGAATTAGCCTTTTGGTCTTCGTAATGTCACGAATTTTCGAAGCGCGCGCGCGCGCATCAATGCGTGTCCAATAATATGCCCGTTAATAAACATGGATTGTTTGAGTATTCAAGTAGTCAAACATCAGCCACACACGGGTATTAACGTCATAAATCTACTTTCAATACAATTTGAATTTCACTTGGTATGTGCGTGCGATGTTTACAACTGGACAACCGCAACGCCGAGCGGCTGATCAAGTAGAAATCGAATGCTCATTATACAGAAATACGAGCCAAAAAATGGCACTCGAGGTGAAAGCGAGCTTTGCGTAGATCGTTGAATTCAATCAACGTGCGAATTATTATTACCTGACGCAGGTGTCGAGGTTGGCCACCGGCCCAGTGTCGTCGTATCGTCGCCGGTATCGGCTGGCGATGTAACAGCAGCAGGTGAACCAGTCCTCTTCCGGCTCCGGTGTTGGCTGCACCGCCGATCGTGGTGCAGCCGCAGCTGCAGCTGCAGCGGTCGGCGCTGCTCCGGCGTCGTCGTAGGCGACGTCGAGAATGCCGCACCGTAGCTGCTGCCGCCGCCGCCGCCACGTACAAGTCGTCGTCGTTTTTGTGGTCGGCCGTGCAGCAGCCGGCCGCTGCCGCTGCCGCCGCCGACGTCTCGCGTCCTGTCCACGGCAGCGTCGTGCAGCAGTCGTCCCCCTGCAGCCGAGGCTCGTCAGCTCCCAGCAGCGCAGGGCAACGAGGTTCATGCTGCATCCTGACGCACAGCGCCGCTACTGCCCTTGCTCCACTCCACCCTCGGCGGACCCTCCTGCTGATGGGCAGCAGCAGTAGCAGCAGCAGCAGCGGCGAGCTGGCAGCTACTTTCTATGGGGCCGGGAAGGCACACGACACCACCACCACCAACACCAGCACCGCGACACACTGTGACACGACGACACGCGCTGCGACGTCCCGTCACTCGTCGCCGCTGCTGCTGATGATGCCGCTGACACCGATCATGCACTCACCACCACCAAAAAGAGGAGCAAGAGAGACGGAGACACGAGGAGGACGAGTAGCAGTACAGGAGGAGGAGGAGGAGGTGGCGGCGTGTGTGTGTGTGTGTGGCGCGCGGCCTGTGCGATGCCTGCTGAGTGTACAGGGAGAGCAGCAGTATAGTAGCGCGAGGCTAGTGCAGTAGCGAACTCTCGCCTCTTGCACACCACCACGACACACCCTTTTCCCACGGACGAAGGAGGATCAACGGACTCCTCTTGGCACTCCACGGCCGCGAGAGTTTCGTAATGCCGTTGCTCTCTCGTAGACCAATCTTAGAAAACTCTCCTCGACACTTTTTTTCAAATTATTATCTAATCTTCTCTGTGCACTTGTGACGCACCACTCGATCGCACGAGGAAGATTTCCGATTATCGTACGATCGCACTTCTCGTAGAACCTCACTGATAATCAATATTATTTATTTATGAATTTTTTTTTTTATTCAATAACAACAACTAGCAAAAACAAAAAAACAATCGCGCACTCGAAAAGACACTCGCGACAACGGAGCAACCCATAAAAGGGTCGGCCCTCTTCTCTATCGACGATGAAAATCACTCGAAAACGAACAACAACTCGATGACAAGGATATCGACGACGACGACGATGAGCAGGACGATGACGACGAGGACTTATCCATCCGACAATCGATCATTACTCTCTCTCTCTCTCTCTATACTGCACGTGTGTGACACACTCGACTCTAGCATGTGTGTGCGTCGAATGTATATGTGGGGGTGAAGAGGGGATCGAGTATACGCGTGTACGTATGTATGTATAGGTGTATACGTGTGTGTGTGTGCGTAGAGAGAACTGGTGTCAATTGTCCGGAGGCTTTTGGCTTTTGGCCTTTGGCTCGTGTATGCAGCAGCCGTGCGCGCCACGATGTGTGCTGCTGCCGCTGCTGCCTTGGCTCGCGCTAACTCCGAAGTAGGTTAGCTAGGCGTATGAAATTGGTACGACCCGCGAGCAGTAGTCGTAGGTGCATTCACGTAACTCATAGCCGTTGCTGCTGCTGCTATCGCCTTCTCATGCTCTCGCGTGTATACTTTTTTTTTGCCTCCTCGCTTTTTTATTTTTGCTGGTATCCTCTTCTTCTCGGCACTGGTGCACTGCTCGCTGAGTTTCGCTCACCGTTCATGCACCTCTTTCTCTCTCTCTCGACTACGACGACGACGACGACGACGACGACAATCCGATCGCACTTGTTCACACGCGCGCGCGCGCGCACCTTTTTCTTTCGAACGCTGTCGTGCTGCTGCTACAGCAGCGACCTTCTCGATGTATCACTGCACCGATAGCCCCAGTGATTTTTTTTTCCTTTCTTATTTCGACGTTCTTTTTCGGTGAAGGGAGCACCGTCACGACCACCGGATTGCGCTCAGGACAATCCAGCAGAAAGTGAGAGAGACACACGCGTCCCCACAGTCCTTGCGAGCGCCTTCGTATACAAAATCACGCTCGGCTTCAGCACACGGACGAATCCATGTTCGGCGTGTGCGGGCCCCGACACACGACTGGCGCGCGCGAGGGGCTGCGGGCGATTTTCAATCGTTATACCCCCGTATGCGTGTGTGCGTGTGTGCTTCTTCCCTTCTTTCGCACTTGGACTGCTGTGCTGCTGCTGTGCGATGGGCGAACTTGGGACAGCTCTCTCTCTCTCTCTCTCTCGCGGGGAGAGTACCAGAGAGTCAGTGGCAGTGCACGCGCACTCTCGCGCGCTGATGATCCGAGAATCGATTCGATATGTGTGAAATGCGATATTGATCACGATCGCTCTCGCTAAATTCTTGCGCTCGATTTACAGACGAACTGTATTTGTGCTGTATTCGTGGGGGGCTCCTCTCGAGACTGCGTGATCCAGAAAAGAGCGCCACGATGGGCTACGCCGCTACTGCTGCAGCTGCGTATCTTATATAATCGGACGGATGGTCGGTAATAATTATTATTATTATTGTTGTGTGTACAAAAATCAGCTGATGAGTCGAGAACCGTCGAGTTATATAGCTGCTAGCTTGGCAGTATATATATGCCGTAAATTTGTTGAAAGACGACGATATCCGTACAAGATGTAAGAGAGAGACAGTGATGCTTCGATGGGGCAGCAGCTAGCCTCGCGGATAAAATCGGAAAAGTTGCCAAGTCTGAGAGAGAGAGAGATGAAGTTGATGGGAAAGTTGATGGATGAGCCTCGATTATGCACCGGTTCTCACTCTCTTGGTGTCACTTTTGCATTAACACACGCGCGCGCGCACACACACACACTGCGATATCTATCTATGTATTTTTTTTATTATATATATGTCGTAATGGCACGTACACAGGCACTACTCTCCTCTGTATTTGGTAGCACACACACACTGACTTTTGGTAGAAATATACGATTGGGGCCTGTGTCCATATATAAGTGTGTGTGTGCGATGGGCTCTCGCTCTCTCTCTCTCTCTGGTCGAGGTGCGCAGTAAATCTATATAGTACTGTACTTGGCCCTGTAAAATCTAGGTGCACGAAACACACACACGCACGCACGCACACTTTTTACTGTACACTGACTGTCGGAGAGGCGCGGACACACACGGGAAACGCGAAGGTATGCGATACACAGTGAGAGAGAGAAAAAAAACAAGGTCCAACCGAGAGAGGTATGCGCGCTCCTCTCCGTTAATTCCCTTTTTTTTCCTCTTTCGCGACAGCACTACTACAGTAGTTATACACGTACGTTCGTGTGTGCGTGTGTACCGTGTGTAACTATTACTATATATGTGTCGCTGTCGCGCGCACGCACACACACACGGGGGAGAGGCTAATGATCCAAAGGAGATTATCAACTCGACTATTTATTTACGTTGTTGTATTTTTTATTAATTTAAAATCACGCACAGTTGCGTGTGCAGTTTTGTGCGCTGCGTCGTCGTCGTTGTTGTTGTTGTTTTGTCGGGGAGCATCGCCTCACGGTGTCGCCCGACTACTACTGAGACAGCAGCAGCAGCAGCAGCTTCAGCGCGGCCGCTCTGTGTTGCGAAGCGCCAGCATTAGCCCTCCTCCCTCCCTTCCTCCCACACCACCATACCAGCCCTCCTCTGGACCCCTGATGCTGCTGCTGCGGCTGCTAACCGCCCGACCCGGAACGCAGGCGCGCCGCACTTCTCTCTCTTTCTCTCTCTCTCTCGCAGAATCTCTCCTCTCTCGGCCTCCTCCTACTCTCTCGAGCAATTCCTCCTCTTCTCCTCTTCGTCGGAGTTCTCTCGCTCTGAGCTTACGTGTATGTATGTATGTATGTGTGTGCGAGAGCACGCGACGAAACAAGGATGGAGCGCGAACGCTCCCAGTGTACGTTGCTGCTGCTGCTGCTTCTACATTTCTACGTTGCGCTGCACACAGTCCAAGGCCCCTACTACTACTACTACTGGTACTACTGGTACTACGTCGAGCTACTACTGCTACTACTACGTCTCGCTCATAGTATAGTAATAACAGGCACACTGTTACTTCTACTGCTTTAACATAGCATTGCAGCTGCTCCAACTATACACGTTTGCCGTACGTTGCAGTCAGCGCGATCTAACGCGCAGCTCCGCTTTATACGTATGTGTATGTGTGTGCATCAGGATCCTACAGCAGCGAGGCGCCGAAGCCTATACAGTGGCCGATTACAGAGATTGTCTGTATACATACCATATGTATAGTATAATAGCTCGCTGGCGAACGCGCGTCGTTGCTGATAATGTAATAGTTTGCAGTCAACTTCCCTTTCCTCCACCCTTCGCGCGAGTGTATATACCTATGTACATAGGTACGACTACTATGGTACAAGCTCGACAATCGCATGACTCTGCACTATATGTATATAGCACATGCTCGCGCTCTTCTCTCTCATACAGTACGTATGGTAGGTATGTACGCGTATTACGCGCGCATTAAGTGGCTGGTACTTTTCGCCGTCGTCGTTGCATTCAAAGCGACAGACCCTCCATCCTTCGCTACTTTGCTAATGATTTTCCTACTACTGCTGCTACTACTCATTGTGTATCGCCCTACGCGAGAGAATATAAAGTTCTCTCGAAAAGAAATCTCGGCAAAGCTCGCTCTATGTGTATTACATACGAGTTTGTAGCGCACTTGTAAATGTAATATCGTAATAATTTCGTCGGCGCAATTCGCAAACTGCGACAGTGTAAAAGAAAGAAAAAAAAAATTATACTTCATAGCCGCTCGCGGTTTGATCACCGTTGCTCGTCGTTATAAGATTGCTGCTTCGAAAATCTGTTTCTTTTTATCCATTATTATTGATTACTACTGCCGTGTCGTTGCGATTGATGTATCCGCACGTGCGGATAGCTGTGCACCCCGCGCGCGCGTCCGACTCAATATTGATCTCGACTACTGATTCGAAGACTACTCCACTGCACCCGTCGCCTGCTGGCCCCCGCGCTTTTGATCCGCGGTGCTGGTGGCTCGTTCGCGAGTCTTCGATTCTCCAAGAAAAGAAGAAGAAGAAGAAGAAGAAGAAAAAAAATCAATGGAGAGAAGCGAAAAGTCTCGCGCCTCGCGAGAGAAACGGCCCGCGAAGCTGCTGCCGCTGCTGGATGAAAGCGACGAATTATATATTTTCGTCCGCGGGAGCTAATCGCGCGCGCACGTTAGAATTGCATACGTCGACGTGACTATCAATTGCTTTTCTCTCTCTTGAGCCTCTCTCTCTCTCTCTCTCAGGGTATATAATACACGTGCATCGAGGCGGCTCTCGATTTTCTCTCTCTATCTCTCTCCGCCCGGGGGCCGCGTCGACTAGAGCGAGAGAGAGAGAGAGAGAGGCAAAGGCAGAAAAAGAGAGAAGGTGGAGGAGGAGAAAAAAAAGAAGAGAAGAGAGAGAATAGAAAGAGCTGCTGCTGCTGCAGTGCTCACGATTCTCCGCTCTACATGCGTATATACAGCTCTCCGGCGCGGCTTTTATTTCCTTAGCCCCGCAGCAGCTCGAGCTGCTGCTGCTGCTGTTGCCGAGCGCCGAGCGCGATTGTGTTGTGCTGCTGCGCGCGCGAGAACGTATGCGAGATTTACGTGTTGTGCTTTCGTGATATTTCACGGCAGCTGTGTGTGTATGTACACGCGTATACCAGTAAATATATATACAGCTATATAAGGCGGCAGAGAGAATACAAAGTACATGTATATAACGTAGCTGAGGAGTCGGTTGGATGGGAGGGTATAGAGTCGACGCGTATCGCGTTGGCCGTAGGCATCTTTTCGCGCTCGCCTACATATACAACAACAACAACAACACACAACGCGATCGTATCGCGCGTACAACTATATATTTACGTACGAGCTTGCGAAACGCAACTTCTTATTTTTCCACTTTCGTCTCTGTGTGTGTATCATATAAGATACGTACGTACGATACGTATACGCGTGTGCGAGCTAGCTATATATGCAATACACAAAGTAATTCCTCGCACTGCGCACAGCCGAGAGAGAGAGAGAGAGAGAGAGAGAGAGATCCCCCGCGACTTTATATATACATACTATATACGTACACCTTCAAAACCAACTTGCGCGCAGGCAGGTAGCGGCTCGTATATTACGTCGGTGGGCGCGCAGTGATTAAACGGAAAGCGCACGACTGCGGCGACTCTCGACGCTTACGTATCGTTCGAGTTTCTATATTATTATACATATAGCGAAGTACAGCTGCTGCTGCTGGGAGAGTTGGCCGGCGCGCTCCCCGATGCAACTCGAGGCTAATATTTACCAATGAAATTTCCATAAAGTCGCGCGAAGGTCGTGGGGCGCTCTCCCCGCTGCCATTATTATTATTATCATCGTCATTATGATTATCATTATTATATAGCCTATAGAGCGCGTCAAAGTCCTGCGGAGCAGTAGTAGTAGCAGTATACAGAGTAGTCGTCGACCGCTGCGCGCTCGAGCCTCGAGAGCTGGAAGGTATATATACGCGGCAACGGGCCCAGGGGAACGATTTATACGTTTCGCGCAGCGAGCGAGTGACATTTTAAATGAGATCATCATTGAACACTCGCTATTCCCCCCGAGGCAGTTATATCCTGCAACCTATAGTTTATGCAGTGGTAGTATATAGATGCGGCCGGCGTATACCGTATACACATACGCGAGCTTGCAAGCTCGCGCGTCTATACACGCGTGTGATCCGCATCGCAGAGAGAGAGAGAGTATACGTCTTGATCGGCTCTAAACGCCTTCTATAGGCGCGACTCTCTAAGACTATATTAACTACGTTTAATTAAAACGTACGTGTATATCGCGCTACGAAACGATATAATTGCAGCTGCGCGCGATCGAATTTGCATCGCAGCTTCTCTCTCTTCGCAGAGGCCCCCACGATACAAGCGCAAAAACGCCCATCTCTCTCTCTCTCTAGCCGGCACATTACGTATATAGATATTGTACAGAGCTTGCGTTACATGTATATACCTCTATTCGCAAGGGTCGATGTATGTTTGTGTGTGTGTGTGTGTGTGTAAGAGCAGCAGCAGCAGCAGCATCATGCCAACGCCGCCGCTGCAGAAACTTATATAGCACAGGAGGAGTACGTTTGAACGTCTTGGATGTTATAGCGAACTTGTGTCCGCCGCGCGCGCGCGCGCGCTTCGGTGTGCATTAGTGTACCCAAGTATACTGTACAAGGTGGATTCCTCTCTCTCTCTCTCTCTCTCTCTCACTTGCGCAGGACCAGCAGCAGAGTCTAGTATGTAGTGCGCGCCTAGTGCAGCGGCGGCAGGACCGAGTGGCGTACACATATACGTACATACATACAACACAGAGAGAGCTAGGAGCTAGCTCACTCGCGCAACTGGAAGCGCCTGTGCCGCTGCCGCTGCTGCTGCTGCTCCCATTTCGCGCGCTTATGAAATTACAGCTCTCTCTCTCTCTCTCTCTTCCTTGCTAAATTTAATATTTAATTATAAAGTTACTCACACTTCTATGATTTACTTGGCCGCGCGTGTGTGTGTGTGCTTGGAGCATCGCCAGTCGAGCTTTCGACCGAAGCTTTTTCTCTTCTACTTTTTTTTTCATCTTTTTCACGTCTAGTTTTCGAGCTAACGTACCGAAGCTCGCGAATCGCCCCTGTTCACGTATCGATGCATCGACCTATAGCTTGTACTTTTGTCTACAGGCATGAATATTCATGCATAGTACAATACGGCGTTTGTACGTATATCTTCTCTGCGTCAACGTTGCGTGCGATTCGTGCTTGCGAAATGCGCGAATTAAAAGAGCCCCGCATATCGTTGTATAGGCGTTCGCGAGGCGCGCGGCGCAGCACATCGACGATGAATAGTATATCTGTGCAAATGTGCACTTAGTGCACGCGCGCGCGCCTCGCTCGATAGTTTTGCTCTCTCATCTCTCTCTCTCTCTCTCTCTCTCTCTCTCGTGTGCATGTGCACTTGCATCGATCTGTACGTGTGTACGAACGTGTGTGTGCCGAGTGAAGAGAGTGCTGAGGAAAAAAGGGTGGGTGACTGAAGGGGGCGAGGGAGGGAGTAAAAATTCGCGCCGCCACCGCGAGGCTCTCGTTGTCGAGAGAGAGAGATTGGCAAAAATTCACGCGGTTCTCCGCGGCACGCGCGCGCGCGAGAGAGAGCTGCAGCTGTAAATCGACGCTTTCGACGTTCCCGATGTAACGCGCACCGCAGATCCGTCGCGTACGTACTCGAAATAAAAATTGAAAAAAAAAAAAAAAAAGAAACAGAAGTATTTTAGACTCGTGCGTAATGTGCGGCTCGGTCCTCCACCCAGCGGCAGCAGAGTATCAGTAGTAGTAGTAGTAGCATATAGTAGTAGTAGTAGTAGTAGTAGTAATAGTACTAGTAGTAGTAGTAATAGTACTAGTAGTAGTAGTATAAGCAGAGAGGCAGCGGCGGCTGCGACGGGGGCGGGCATCGCGCGCGCTCTCGGCTCGCAATATAATTCTTCGAGAGGAAAAAGCGAGTATGGCTGCCGTGCGCATGAGTGGCACGCCGTGCTCCGCTGTAGCTGTATGCTGTGCTGCTGCTGCTGCTGTGCTGCACTGTAGCCAGCGAAATTCTCTCTCTCTCTCTTCTCTCTCAGTTCGCTCTCGCGCCTCGAATCGATTATTCGCGAACAGCTGCGACTGCTGCTGCTGCTGCTGCTGCTGCTGTGGCCCGCCGCCGCGCGAATATCATGCGAGAGTATATAATACGTACTACTGGTGGTGGTGGTGGTGGTGGTGGTGGTGGCCGTTTCGACGATCGAGCTCTCTCCGCTGGAGTCTCCGTGCAGCCTAAAGATTCATGCCACATTCGAGTCGCATCGCCGAATTTCAACAGTAGCCGATTTGAGCTTGCGGTGTTATACGATCGCCTATAGCTGTCGCACACTTTTGTTGATATTTTGGTGTATACCGAGAGATTGGTTAAGATAGAAAATTACTGCACGATTACTTTAGGCGATGAAATTCGCTTCACTTTTCGAATTATCATATACATTTCCAACCAGTACCATATTATATATGATACATCACAACTGTTCATACATCGGCGATCATAGCTTCATACAGACTCGATGCAGCTAGCTATGATTTTTCATTATCCTTCACTGTAGCGACAGATCAATGCTGAAACATTTTTTGCTTAAAAATTCAAGTATAATATTTGAGGCATATTAAAGCAGTTTTAGACATTCAAACTAATGGATGCGTTAGAAAGTCGTACTTAATGCTAAAACTTTGCCTTTCCTCTTTTGGTTTTCGAGAATTCGGCTCTGCGCCATCTAGCGACGCCTCAGGAACTACTACGTACGTGAAAAAAAATTATTAAAATAGATGTGATTTTCGGCATACTTGCCATACTTCAGAATAAATAAATTTTTTTATTTCTCAAGCATAGTGCGTTACTTTTAACGTGAAAATTTCAATTAAAACTTATAAAATAAAAACACTATTCAAGTTTTAACTTCAAAATTCTCATATTTGTCAAGTAAATATTCTGTACATTTACTGTAATTTTAATTTTAATCTTAGTGCTACTTCATTAATTTTAGTATTGATACTTTATTTTTTACAAAAAAATTGTTGATTTTCAAGGCAATTTTTGTCATTTTAAGGAAAAAAATATAATGAAAATTATCATTGAGGCATACCTACTTAAATATTCTAGAATAGACGTCCAGCACTTGAAATCTACAAATAAAATTTACAGTGTACTCTGCTCCATCTTTCGTTAGTTGTAATTTATTTTTGCAAGTTATTCTTATCTTATAAAGCCTATCATATTCTCAAAGGTGAAAAAATTCTGAACCAACGAATCCCTTTCATATTTCATACATAATCAACGTCTCCTTTATATTTGGTAATAATTGTTTGTCTCTCAATTTTATTACATTACATTTAATATTTTTTCCACAGAATCAACACGAAGGCCAAGAATCAACGGGATAGTTTTATTTTTATGGATGAGTCAAAGTAATGTCCTTCCTTTCATGGATACTGTGTTTCATTGATCGCAGCTTAACTGTATCCGGTGTATTTTTTACTGCCTCGCTTAAAATTTGACATTTTTTTGTCCCTCGTCGTCGCTGCTGCTCTCTGCCATGGCACACATACTTTGGCACTGAAAAATGCATCGTTGAATTCGAACAATGAGACATTCCAATTTGTTTTCTATTTTATTTCATAATTTTTCGCACACACGTAAGAAGAAAACGCGTAGCCTCTACGAATCGAAAAAAATATATAATATAAAACGTCCGTACGTATTCTTCATCCCCGCGTACGTACTCGTGCACAGCGAAATAGTTTTCGCCATTTCAGTGAAAAATGGTCGAATAGTTGCAACATGCCAGTATGTCATGTATGTGTGTGCGTTCGTTGCAGCGCTGAAGTTTTTTTTTTTTTTTACCAAAAGTTCGAATCTTGCAGGGCAGCGCACAATGCGCGCTCGAGTTTACGCGTTTCAAGTCGACTTTTGGCATACGTATTCGAAAAAAATACGACGCCCGCGTATAGATAACGTCGAGCCAAGTTTTTTTTTCGCCGTTGTTGTTGTTGTTGCGCACTTTTGACTTTTCACTCGGAACGCCAAGCGTTAAAAAATGTATAACTTTTGAAAATCGCGTAATAATTTGTCTCGGCGTGACGATTTCCGAGTAGTATTAATGATATTTTTCGAAAACAAATTCCATATAAATCAATACTTGGCTTTCCTTATATTACCTAGATGAAGAAAACAGATATTATTTATTAATTTTTGAGCTTTTCTTTCAAGGGGGCCTTGTTCGTCATTTTCAAACGGCAGAGAAATCACGATCGATTTCTCGATTTCTCGACGTCGTCAGGAAGCTGCTGCTGCTGCTGCACACACCACAGCAAGAAATCAGTCGCGAATTCGCGAGTCGAAGCCCCCGCGCGCGTATTATACAGATCGCGCAGGCGAAACCAAGACCTTACGTAGGAGCTTTCGTGTCTCTCGCGCTGCACCGACTACTACTACTACTACCTCTACTACCATATATAGCACAGCCGAACGTTGCGGAGCAGCGAGAGAGACTGGATCATCCATTATATCCGTGCGGCAGGGCCAAGTATATACTGTTCTACAGCGATATAGGATTATCTGCAATGAGCTGCGAGCTTCTATATGCGGCGCATTTACCCCCGCTTCTCTCCCCCTTCCCTGCCGAGCGTGTAACGTTGCGTGCGTGTGCTGTATACCATTTCTGAATCGCACGAACCCCCAGTGCTGCTGCACACCACTGTAAACCACGAAATCGCGACGAGGCGAGAGCTATAAATATATAAATGCATTTCGCGTATTACGGGTGGGCGAAATGTCACAGATATATTAGTACGTGAGTTTACACGCAATAAATATTTAACTTTATGATCCGTATTGACCCGCGGAGAATTTTTAGAAAATAATAAATACATGAGAGAGAGAGAATCGAAGGAAAAGTTCGAAAAAAACTCATTACGCCACACACAGTCTGTTTAAATAAAAAATATAAATAGATTTTATTTTAAAAATTTTTCCAAGCATTTATCATTTGAAATAATTGCATTAACATATAATAATAATAAGAAAGTTGAAATAGTTTATAATAGTAGTATTTGATAATAAAAGGGTGGATAATTAATAACATTTGAAGCTTTTATTTTTTTTTATAAGTAAGAATCAGATGAGTTATATAGCAATTTTCATCATCACATTTTTATAAAATTCATGCGATCATTATATCGTTCGTTCGTGTAAAACGCCCTCATTACTAATTAACGCATCGTCTCTTTCTCCCGCTTAGAGGATCTTGAACAAAATAAACTATTTACATGGCTTTATACAAAATGAACCAACCATTATTCAATCGTATCAACGTGTTGGGTGTTCATGATTAATACAATAACAAGAATTGGGAAACAAAGTAATAATTTGTTACATGGGGAATTTTTTTTTCTCATTAGACTAAATTTTTGGTATGTAAATTTAAAAAAAGTTGATCATTTTGTCAATAACAATTCATTGACTCGCAAACCTCGACCCGCCACTCGAATCGAACGCTCAGCATTGAACGTTCATCGATTCGATTCGGCGTTCCTTCAAAAAGTGTATTAACACTTCTATAGAACAAGTCACCTTCTCTTCGAGAATCCATCAAAAATAAAAGTTTTTCGTCGAATACCCAAGTTTAATAAACCACATCTCGGATACTCCACTGTATTTTGCACCATTTTTTTTATACCTTTCAAAATGTATCACGATTATAAAACGTTTTTGCAGTTATCAAATATTTTTTATATACACTTACAAATTATTACCATCTATATAATATTTTATGAGATTTATTTTCCTACCATATTGGCAACACAAAGACCCCCATCGCTTTACGTCAATTGTAAGAGTGTTTGCGATTGTTCACAATACATTTTATAAGCAAATGCGACAGTCAAAAAACTTGAAAACGGAGGCTGAGTGTAGGAAAAATTAACATTGGTCATAGATAAAATTGACGGTCATAAGCTGGGTGTTTGTGTTGCCAATAGCAAAAACTCGAGTAAGGAGGTATTACCATCACTGCAGAAAACATAATCCATTACATTAAAATTAATCTTGTAAATATTCATCTTGTCCTTAGGATTAAATAAATTATACAATCAATCTAATTTCTTATAAAAATCCCATCGCACTTTGGTCTTTACCATCATCGTATAAACAAATCGAGGATAAACATGATCCTGTATCACAGGCTAATGTGCTAAGCAAGTCAATTGGATTCGATATCCTTTCAACGCAAGTGTATTGAAAAATTAAAAAAAAACATGTTAACTAGTTCTCGTTTGATTTTTTCTTGCATTCTTTCAATAGTCAATTGAATGAAAACTTATGAGTTTACTTAAAAGCAGACGCGCATCATCAATTTCCGGTAAAAATATTTTCGAAAATTCGGTGAGCGAATGTTCGCTTCAAAGAGGGAGCTTTTAATACATTTCACATAGCCTTTTTCGCGGAATTTCAATTTTCCAATAGTGACGTTACAATAGTCACGCAAAATAAATGATTTAAACTTTCGCAAGTTACAATACCAGAATAGAAACAGACTGGAATTTCTAGATGTAAGCTACATCGCATTTTTTTTCCAATTCATCCAGCTTGGTGAACCACTGAATCACTTCTTGGTATTTAAGTAATTTTGAAAACTCTAAAAAGTAATGACAATATTGGTATCGTTGCAGTAATCTTTTTTTTCCTTCAAATTACCAGAAATGTAAAATTACCATATCGAGAGATTAAGTAAGGGGAAATTATACTACAATATCATTGTCATCGTGAGGCTGCATGACAACAACTGTTGGCAATGGATTAATAGCACCTTCGTCTCTCGAACCGTTCCTCGCTTGTCTCTCGTTAACGACGTGACTGACTCTAACAGTTGAATCGTAATCCCCGTCTATGCTGCCCTTTTCCAAATCTTCAACGGGTACTGCAAGAAATTCAAAATCCTCGGTTAACGATACACGAAAGAGAATGAAAAAAACGGGAGAGTCGCTCGGTACTTACTATTTAGGGAATTGGCTACCAAGCCCAAAAAACGCCTGCTCGCGGTTGCCGTCGCGGACTCGGTCGTGTCCTCGTAAACGTCGCTGTCGCTACTGCAGGCCTCGTTGACGACTTGCGTGTGGGTTACATCTACATGGCGACGATCCAAGGACGAGTCGTAGCTGCTCTCGGAATCGCTGCGTCGCCGATGATGACGGGACCTCGATGGTTGTTGCTGTTGCTGCTGCTGCTGCTGATGGTCACCACCGGTAGCGCCGCCGTTGGCCGTCGACTGGGACGGCTGATTCGGCGGCCAGCTCTCGCTCTGCGTCATCAGATTCAAGGCGCGCAGCACTCGCTCCCTGCGCATACGCTCCCAGGCGGGATCGACGTTGGCCACGGCCTCGAAGGCCTGCGAGTCGAACGTGCCGCCCTGGGTGCCCTGTGGCCGCTGGCCGTCGCGTATGAGCGGCGTCGAGTCGTCGACGTCCGAGTCGCTCTCGGTGTCGGTGTCGACGCGCTCGTCCGCGGCGAAGACTCGTCGCTTGCACACCGGGCAGACGCGTCGGTTCTTCGTTAACCACGGATCGATGCATTTTGTGTGATAGGCTGCACAGAACGGAGAGTAAAAATTATACACCTCGTTGTATTTTATCAAAGGGTATTATTTGAATCAACGCAAAAATTACCATGAGCACAGGGTAGCACTCGAAGCTTCTCGTTCTCCACGTAATCATCCAAGCAGATAGCGCAAGTCTCGTAAGGATCGCCCTTGGTGTACTTGTGCGTCGGTATCTTTTTCAAGCTCGAGTTGGGCAGCCGATGCCGCCGCGCTCTGCGTCTGTCCTTGATGCACCTGACAATCTGAACGGTCCATTGGAGAGAGAAAGCAAACGCAAAATTGAAAATATTTAGCTCTCGTTAGCGACCGAGCTCTGTATAGCCACCGAATTGTATTTCTACGTGTGCCGCTTACCATGAATATGACCATCACCAGGAAGCAGATAGCCACCACGATGGCGAACGGCAACAGTAGGTGCGTGTTGATGTTGATCGGCATCTCGTTGATGAGGATGAAGTAGTCCTCGCTGTACGAGTAGACGTTCTTGAGCAAGTTGCCGTCGAACTCGCTCACGAATACAGACGGAATCGTTATGTTGGTCGGGTCCTTGGCCGACATCGGTTCTATAAAAATTTGAACGAGAAGAAATGAGCGATCGATTCTCAACGACTGCGTAATACTTGTCAAAGGATCAACGTACCCAAATCGTTGCTGTGAACATTGTGCACGATGGCGGCCGAGTAGCCGGCTTTCTGGGCGTTCCTGATCTTGGCCTCGAAGCTGCAATTGTTGCGAGCGATCAGCACGATCCAGCTGTAGCCGTAAGCCCTGGGATCGTCCGCGGGGGGCGGTTTTATATCCGAGCACGCCTCGGATGGCTCGGAGTAGATCACCAAGCCCTGCAAAGACAATACGAATTTTAATTATATCGTTCTTACGTACCACAATATTGAACTTTCGATACTCACTTTAATACCTTCCGGAGGTACAATACTGCCGAACTTGGCCGGCAAATCATCGAAATTCGCCTCGACCCGGTGCGGATCCACAGTGGAGAAAACGAGCACGTCGGCGTACGTCGACGTAACGACGACGAGCAGCAGCAGCCCGAGCGGCCACCACCACCTCGTTGTTATCCTCGTTGTTGCTGCCGTCATGGCTTCGGGGTTTTTTTTAAAACGATACCTTCGTTTCTTTATTCTTCTCTCGAGTAAAGGAGATTTATTGTTCTTCTTGCGGTTGAGAGCAGCCCTCCATCGAACTGCTACGCGCTTCTATCGATAACGAGTCGACGACGATCCTCATCTCCCGTTTGATCAGGATCACATGATACACGCCTGTCTGTCTGTGCGTGGGTGTGCTCTTAACAGCGGCTCAGGAATAATTGCAATTTGGAATGTGAAACGTCGATATCAGCCTGAAACACGATACGAATTATTCACATAGGTTTTCATACTACTGTGTCTCGTTGTTCGATACTATATATCTCGTGTATATCATAGTGAAGAGCTGTACGATATAATATAGATGATGCAATTGTAATATATTGAAAATACACAGGCTGCAAAAACCGGTACTCGTTTTTTCCAAGTCGTTTTCTCTCTCGGGTCGCTCTTTGCGAACTACATTTAATGATTGTCATTATATAACGGTAATATATAAACATGCAGCGTTCTTACAAGACTCGTAGAAATACATTTACGATTTGCCGGCAATCATATTAATAGGCCAAATTTTATCGTTATGCATTCGGAGAGCTAATTTGTTCTCTTTCGCGGTATAGCAGACATTTTTACAAGTTTGAGTAGTGCACGCTCGCGCGAGAGGAGCTCATCGGGCGATTTTAACATTTATTGAATACGCATTATCAATGAGAAGATAAGCACACATCATCATAGGAGAGCAAGCTACTTATGTACTTTCGCTCGCATCGCGATCTTACAGAGGAAGGTCATTGAGAAAAGTGAGCGCGAGCAGCAGCATGAAAATCTTAAAACACGTATATAGTATTGGTCTATCAATGGCACGTGTAATTCGCTTTAACACGTATACACGACCACGCATTAGGCGTAAGACATCAACAAGTAGCATTGTCCAAGTTTCCGATGAAGCATATATTGGCCTATATTGGATAACGGATTGACCGCGAAACCCCGCACCGACTTCGCATATCACATACACACACACACACACACACACACACACACACACATGTGTAGCATATCTCGTGCGCAAGCCAATATAATGCTCTTAATTGCTTAGAGAGATGTGTTTGCAATAAGTAAAGTAGCAAGTGTTAGAGTCTGCGTGCACATGATAACTACCCAACAGCATCGACTAGCCAAGCTACCAATGCATTGATTCGTGTACGAACACGATGCACTTATTTTGTGCACAGATTCATGAAACTCAAACTTTACATTTAGATTTCAATTGTGACAATAGCGTGCACTAACAATATGTATCAAATTATCACTTTGTCTAATACAGATACGAATAAGAAAAAATTAAATAACTATCTGATATAACAGTTACATTAATTGATAAATATATTAACAATGCACAAAGCATGTGTCGTACTTGAGAAATGTTCAATAATTAAAGTTCTATTCAAACAAGTTTTGCAAGTACGTATCATCATTAAATGTATATTTATTCTTTGTCAGATTTAATGATAATTTTGAGGATATCTAGTCGTAAGAACTTTTTTACTATTTTTGTTCTGTTATAACATTTTTATTAAAATGCTTGAACACCAATACTACCAAAAAATGATTCAATCACCTCAAAGGTGTTACTAGTGTAATGATTAGAATAAAAATTATTTAGTGGCATTCTCAACTCATTAAAACTTTATGTTGAGAATGTTGAGAAATATGACATATAGCAAAGATTGAAAATGGGCACAGATAAAACAGAATGAAACTTTTCTTGGTACAAGAAAAAAAAAATGTTTATCCAAGAAACATAAACATAATCACTTGCACCCACGAAATTAATGACAATAAAAAATCGAAAATCGACGTGACGTAATTCACAATAGCTTTATCACATTAAACCCTGCTAAACTAGATATGATTCACTCAGCACATGCAGGCAGTACAAAGAGTATAAGTATGCATAAAAAACTATACAACGTTCTGCTCTGCAGGCAAGAGTAGATAAAACAGTGGCAGGACGGTGTATAGATGCGATGAATAACTATAATGAGGCACAACACTACTTGGTCTTTTTCTTTTTTCTCCAATTTATCACGTTTGTCCACTCGACTTTATATTTATGCAGAAAACTTTTGATATCGACCGTTAAAAAAAGGGAACTCGCTCAGAGCAGCAACAATCAAAACGTCAAAGAGACACACGATAGTTTGACTGCGAGCTACTCTGCTATAAGATTAGGCAATCGCGATGTTATTAACCCTTACAGGCGCAATGGATGTCGTCAATGTTGGATGTATATGGTGCGCATTTAAATACCCACTACTGTACAGATAGTCGTTGTGACAGCACCATGAATTTTCGTCGCGAAGCATGCAGTTCTCACCCACGTTTTGACACTTTACAGCTCGAGACGTATACATGGGATTATTCGTGAGAATTACAAACGTTACCATACACATGAACACGTTTGCAGAATCTGATCAGTGCGATCGGCTATCGGACCTCATCTGTCACTCTCGATAACGTCAATGTTTCGCGATGCGGACTTTGATCATCGTCGTTTTCAATGTATTATTACTTATTAGTCGACGAGACGCACACGACGACAACGACGACGACGATGTCATCACTCAACGAGCGCACGAATACACGCTCACGCATCGCGTGTGTGTGTGTGTAGGTATATGTCACAGAGACGCACACCGACAAACATTATACATCCGCACGAATGTGTGTACGTATACGTACAACAATTATTGGATTGTTGTACGAGTTACATTAGAACATGTACATCGATGTAGGTGTGAATATGTAGAAATGCACGAGTGTGTGTGCGAGAAAGATATTAGATAGAGGTGATTATTAGCAGTTACTCTGCCAGTCTCTTACATTATCGTATCCAATAAGTCGCTGCGAGAAGTAGCATGATCGGAGTAACAGAGCCCAGTAGCTGCGGATGCAGCATTAGCTATACACTGCCTCGTAACAATAATTCATATATACGCAGCAGCAGCGGTTGTGTGTGCAACTTACAACATGCATACATGCAGAAAAATTATAACGCATACACACTTGGAGACAGAGAGAGCGAACTTTTATTATAATCGATGCGCACTTTATAATATCACTCACGCAACAGTACACAAATAGACGAGCACACGCACGCACGTATACGAGGAGTGTTTTATTCTATTCCCAGAGAGAGAGAGAATTTTTGCGGCTCTCTCTTGCGCGTGTTTGCGCGACGACGACGATGCCTCGGGGACAAGCGCACAAGGCAGCTTCTTGTTTTTGTATACACACGCGCTTATACGACGACACGTTCACGCACTGCCGATGAGTTTTTTGTTTGCTTCCTTCTGACACATGATGCGTATTAATATTTTGGCCATGCACGACGGGACGGGGACCACAGCACAGTCTCCTCTCTCTCTCTCGTTCGGAGCTCGTGTGCTGCTGCTGGAGAGCCTCGATGCGTACGTGTGTGTGTGTTTTCTTCTGTAAGGATTTTAGCTAGAGTTAGCTAATAGCTCGCTCTACTGCGCAACTCGGGAATTTTCTGTCTCTTTCTCTCTCCTTACGTAGCATACGTACGCCTTTGGTGCACGTATACTTGGATTTAATATATACAGCGAACCAACAGCCTACAATGCTCATTTATTCAGATACGCAGTTTATATACGTGCGTGTGCGATATGCACCGGACTCGGATTGGCGCTCGACTTACAATGACGCGTTGCGCGCGATCAACGCAAAACACGCGGCGTCACGCGACCATGTGTACGCGGCGCGAGTTTTTGGATTACGTGCAAAAATTAAACGTGTAAGTACTTCCTCTTTCTTTCGTTCGTGAGCGTGCTTTTCTACTCGTTGAAGATTCGTAAGTAAATTCCTCGATTTCGAATGAAATTTTTAGTAGTTATCAACCTGCCGAGAAGAAAAGCGATTAGATAGATTTCGAACAAGAATCCATCAAAAAAATCAAGATTATTATCTAAATTAATTGCGATTAAGAGCTATAAAATATGACTTTGTCGTACGAACATTTTGTATACGTCGCAGGCCAAACGTTATCACGAGAAATTCCGCGAGCTGCTCGCGGTAGCGGCTTATCGCTTTTCGGTCAAGGTAAGGTACGCGTGGCAGCTGCAGCTACTACCTGTACATAATGAGTGAATATTAATAATCGAGAGTTTCCGGAAATTATCAGCTGAATCGATTATGCAGCTATCGAGCGCTTGAATTCGGAGTTATAATTCGACCAAGATGCACATAAGCGTGCATACGTTATAACGATTTCTCCTATAAGTATCACTTAGTGCGTGGTTATATGATTTCGTAGACATGTGATACGAGCCGAAATCGTTAATATTAGCCTTTGATTCAGACAGTCACGTTTTTTCATTTTTTTTTTTTTTTTACGGGCTTCGGAAAGCTGATATCTCACAGCGAGCGATAATGATTATATGACTTTGTCGTATATGTGAATTATGCGCGCGAATGTGCGGTTTTGTCACCCGAGTCTCGAAATAAAAGAGAGACGGACGGTAGCAGCAGTTCCGCGCGAGTCTTTATGACGTGCAGTAGGCATCGATGACCAGTGCAGTTGCCAGTCATTACAATACAAATTGCGATCGCCGCGCATAAGTAAGCTACTAAGACAAGACAGCAGCTAAGCGAGTGACGTGCCGCTAATACGTATATCTATACACACGAGACAGCACAGACACTGCGCGAAGCATCGTTACGGAGTGCTGCCGCGGTGTGCTGCTGCGCGCGCGCGAGGCATAATCTGCTGCTGCACTGCACACACAAGTTGGCGAGTTTTGCACGGCAGAGGCATTGCAGGCTGCTGTGCAGTCAGTCAGGTGTCCTCCATTGGGCAGACAAAATAAAGGTTAAACTAGCGGAGCCAGTAGTAGTAGTATAGATAGAGATTTGCCGATTCCGCGAGTCAGTAGTTACAGTGGTGCCTGGTGCGTGGCTGTCTCGTGTCTATGCGTGCGTGTGTGCGTGTATAATAAAAACGCGACGCGCTTTCGGAAGAATCAGCAGCAGCAGCAGTGGTAGTGGTGCTCTTATACGCAGTCAGCACGCAGAGCTGGCAGCAGAGGCTAGATAGCAACGCGTCGGAATTGGCGTGTATACTGTACATACACGTCGTACACATAGTTGAGAGATACGAGTCCGACCGTACGGGGGGACACACCTTTTGAGGTTAAAGTTCACTCCCGCGAGCCCACAGTGTAGTTTTAGCGGAGCTCGAGCGAGCAAGTCACAGTCTCTAGCTAGCTCTCGACTCTTGTGTCGTGAATAAAAGAAAGAAAAAGGCGAATAATGAGCAGCAGCAGCGGCAACGAGAGAAAGAAGAAAGTTTGATAGCTCGTTGAGCCATATGCAGCGCACGTAGATAGAGAGAGAGAAAGATTTATATCGCCTCGTAATACTAATTGATCCATTAGTAATTGGTCGCGATTGACGGCTCGGCCAGCAGTACTACCTCGATAGAGCCCGCATTTGAATAATAATACTGCAGTCTGCTTCTGTCTCTCTCTTTCTCTCTTCATATACACATATACTCGAATACGAGTCATCGTCGTATCAACTTCTTGATACGTTACAATTGTGCTGCATGTTTCTCTAACGTTGTAGTGAACGTGTGTATCTCGTGTGTATGTATACATGTCTCTATATAATACACACACAAACGCGCACATATTGTATGACTAAGTGTAAACGCAAGAAGAGCCCAGGCAGCATCGACAACGACTACGAGTGACGACGACTGCTTCCCCGATACTCACCGATTTAATACGTACATGAGTAGTGGTGCTGTACAATTGGTGGCGGTGCGCGGCGATATACATGAATTCCAATAAAATTCCTCGCCTCTTCGCTGCCGCCTCCTCCACGTACGAGCGCAATAATGCAACTGCTGATGATCGTCGTCTCACGTCGTCGACTGCGCGGATTTTAATGAAGGTAAATATATACTCTTTAGTTACGCCTACGTAGTGTAATGTAATGTACGAGCGAGCGTGCGAGCAGAAAGCTTTTTTTCGCGTGTCAAAAATTGTAAACTTTTGTACTTGATTCCAGACCAGCTGTCCTGGCAGATAACCTCGAGCTTCGTTCATCTCCGCCGTGCGGCCCCGACCATACTCTAGACGATAGTCACAGCAAGAAAGAAGTTTCGCGCCCGGGGAAGGCGAAAAATCCCGTACAACGATGAATCGCGTCGACGAGCAGCCATCGGCGACGGCAGTTGCGGGTGACGTCGTTGGAGCACAGCTACAGACACAGCCACAGACACAGCCACAGTTACAGCCGCAGCTGCAACCGACGAGTCAACAACAACAACATCATCATTGGCAGGCCACGGCTACGTCCGCGGCAGCGCCGACCGCTCGCATGTATCCCCCACCCACCGCAGCAGCGACGACGATCAACGGCGGCAGTGGTGCAGCGACGATCGGACAGCAGCAGCAGCAGCAGCGGTCGATTTTCCCAGTGACCACCGGATTACTGCCCAGCAAAGTCGGTGGTAGTAGTAGTAGTGTACCCTCGCCCGTCAGTGCCAGCCCAGTGCCGCCAAGCAGCAATGGGCAAACGACCCCGACGAGTCGGGGCCCACCCCTGCAGCAGCAGCTACAGTCCAATCTTCGTGCTGGACCCACGAACGTAGCCGCGCCTGCGAATCATCAGAGCTACCCACCTCCTCAACAAAGCCATATCAACAATGCCAATTCCGCCGCTTCGCAGCAGCAGCAGCAGCAGCTACAGTACAATCAGCAGCCAGCGGCCACGAGGTCGTCGCCGATGATCAACAGCAGCCCCGTGCCTCCTCCTCCCACGTCTCAGTACAATCGTACTGTGCCACCCATGATGACGAGCAACGGGCCCTCCTCGACGCCCGCTGCTGCTGCTCCTCCACAGCTTCAACAGCAACAATTCAACAGCGGGCATCGGCCGCTCGTGAATCACGGCAGTCCGATATCTTCACCGCTCACGCCCGCGACCAGTGCTTTCCTGCCTTCGATGCAGCAGCAGCCAAACAGGAGTGCCCAAACGGTGCCAAATTACGTCAACAGCAGTTCCATGCCACCGACGTCGACGATAGGATCTGTAAATAGAAGCTCGCCGATGACGAGTCCACCGCCGATGAGCGGCAGACCTCCGATGCCAGCAGCAGCAGCCACGAGCGTAGCTCCTCCACAGGTCAACGCTACGACGCCCTCGTCCCTGCAGCAGCAGCAGCAGCAGATTAGCAGTAGCAGTAGCAGTAACAAGCCACCGATGGCCTACAGCTACTCGTCGACACAGCCACAACAACTGCCACCCGCGAATAAACCGCCGATGATGAGTAGTACCCCATTGACGAGGCCGGAGCAACAGCAATCGGGCCCACCGCCTCCTCCTTTCGCGAGCAATAATAATTTTGGACCACAGAATCATGCCCAGCATCATCGTCATCAGCAGCATCCGCATCATCATAATCAGACGTCTCAGGCCAGTAGCGGGCCGATGCCACCCACGTCCGCGACCATGTCCATGAACAGAGGACCGCTGCCGCCGATGAACACGGCGCAGTCGCAGCAGCAGGCTTACAACAACAGCAACGCGACTCAACAGCTGACTCATCAGTTTCAGAATGTCAATCTTTCGGGACCGAGCGGCCAGCAGCAAGGTAGGCATATATGATGCACTATACATCTACGGCTGTCGTAAACTCTCTCTCTAGTCTCTTCCATCGTGGTCGACGGCAGTTTTTTTTTTCTTCTCTATTCGTAAAATTGCAGATTCCCGTCGCTCGAGGAAATACCGGTTTTGCCAAACGGTTAATTATTATTCGCCGTCGCCGCTCGCTTCGCAACGAAATAAAACGTCTCGGCTGCAGATTAGATTAGAGCTCCTCCGCCGCTGTGCTGTGGTGCCTCTCTTCCGACGCGCGGCGCGACTCGTATTATAGCAGCGGACTTTTCGCGATTTGATCGATATCGACCGACGAGGTTTTGAGTAGCGCGTATACCGTGATATATTATGTCCCACTTACGAGAGACATGTGTGTCAGTAAATTAGCTCGATTTTATTCATTATACATGGATGAATTCAATGCCGCGTTACTTCATTACCGGTATCCTCGTTATTACGTATCACGAAAAATGTATGTAGGCTAGGATTTACAAATTCGTAGCTCGGCCTCGCGTGCTCCGTGTGGACGTAAGAAAATTCGATAAAATTAATAATCGTCCAAATATTGTTTTTTCAACTCGAGTTCGATAAATTTTGCACTGCTGGTTTTTTTTTTTCGACAAGATAAATCATCGCGCGCGCTCGCTACGCGTCGATAAGCGCTCACCTAGTTAGCTCGACGCTTCATTCGACTAAAACATTTTTTGCAAATACGCGCCGATTATCGTTTCGGCTATTACATGAAATTTCGAATATAGATCGATGATGAAATTGCATTTTTTTTTACCAAAAAAAAAATTCAATCGATGAATGAATGATCAAAAATTTAAATGCCTACCGCACATCGAAACGGTAATATTAAGCCGAATCGGAGACCGGAACAATCCGCGTGTTTTCAGATTTATTCTTAGCTTGAAAATTAAGCTGAATTTCGGTGGGAAGTTCATGGTCGACCGTGGTCGGGGTTGCACAGCTTACGGGCTAAATTTACACCTCTCGGCTCCGGTCTTACTCGGCTTTATTACGGTATATGACTCGAGACTACTCCGCTGACCTTGTTTCGGGTACTATTTAGCCTATTCTGCATAACTTACCGTTCGGCCATTTCAACAAAAAAAAAATCTATTTTGAACTAGATCAACGCGCTCAATGAATAATTTTAAAAAGTCTCGAAATTCTATCGCATCCATTCAATGCTCGAACATTTTCTTTTTTTTTCAAATAGATTGGAGAAGAGGACCCCCGTCTTCCCAAGGTTACAGTGCGCCTACGTCCATGCCACCGATGGGCTATGCGCCGAATTCCACGCTCAATCAGCAGCCACTGGACACGAGACCTCCACCCGGACAGCAACCGTATCCGGGCATGCCTCCGACCACCGCTGGTCATCAAATGGCGAATCAGCAAAATCTGTCGGTCACGCGAGCCGGCTTCAATCAGATCTGGGGAATGGAGGCGGTCGACCTGCTGCAGAGCAGAAACGTCCTGCCGCCCGGCAGGATCGAGCCACCACCGATCAAGCTGCACCAGGACCAGCTGGACTCGCTCAACTGCGACCCGGATCTGTTCAGGTGCACGCTGACGAAGATTCCCGATTCCAATTCGCTGCTGCAGAAGTCGCGGCTGCCGCTGGGCATCCTCATACATCCGTTCAAGGACCTGAATCACCTGCCGGTGATCCAGTCGGTGACGATAGTGCGCTGCCGATCCTGCCGCACCTACATCAATCCGTTCGTCTTCTTCATGGACTCGAAGCGCTGGCGATGCAATCTGTGCTTCAAGATCAACGAGCTGCCCGAGGAGTTCCTCTACGATCCGGCGACCAAGGCCTACGGCGATCCCACCAGGCGGCCCGAGGTGCGCTCCAGCACCATCGAGTTCATCGCCCCGGGCGAGTACATGCTGCGACCGCCGCCGCCCGCCGTCTACATCTTCATCCTGGACGTGTCGAAGCTCGCCTGCGACAGCGGCTACCTCAGCGTGGTCTGCAGAATACTGCAGGAGGAGATGTCGAATCTGCCGGGCGACAGTCGGACCCAGATCGGCATCATCGGCGTCAACTCCGCCGTGCACTTCTTCGGCATGCCCGAGAACGTGTCGCAGCCCCATCACATGATCATGCTCGACGTCGACGAGGTGTTCCTGCCCTGTCCCGACAATCTCCTGGTGAATCTGCGGGAGCGCGCGGATCTCGTCAAGGATCTGCTGGCTCTGCTGCCGAACATGTTCAGCGACGGCTACGACACCGACTGCGCCCTCGGCGCCGCGCTCCAGGCCGCCTACAAGCTGGCCTCGCCCACGGGCGGCCGCGTCACCGTGTTCCAAGTGTGCCTTCCGAACGTCGGGCCGGGCTGCCTCAAGCCCCGCGAGGATCCGGCCACGCGCACCCAGAAGGACGTGCCGAATCTCAATCCGGCCACGGACTTCTACAAGAGGTTCGCCCTGGACTGCAGCGGCCAGCAGATAGCCGTCGACCTGTTCATGCTGAACTGCCAGTACACCGATCTCGCCTCGCTCTCGGGCATGTGCAAGTTCTCCGGCGGCTGCATTTACAACCTGCCCCTCTTCCAGGCAGGCAAGCTGCAGCACGTCGAGGCCCTGGACAAGATGTTCAGGCGCTACCTGAATCGCAAGATCGGCCTCGAGGCCGTCATGAGGATTCGCTGCACTCGCGGCCTCAGCATACACGCGTTCCACGGCAACTTCTTCGTGCGCTCCACGGATCTGCTTAGTCTGCCCAACGTCAATCCCGACGCCGGCTTCGGCATGCAGCTGGCCATCGAGGAAAATCTCTCGGAGATGACGTCGGTCTGCTTCCAAGCCGCTCTGTTGTACACGTCGAGCAAGGGCGAGCGCCGGATACGCGTGCACACGCTCTGCCTGCCCATCACGAGCTCGCTCTCGGACGTGCTGCACTCGGCCGACCAGCAGTGCATCGTCGGCCTGCTCTCGAAGATGGCCGTCGACCGGTCCATGTCGTCCTCGCTGTCGGACGCGCGCGAGGCCCTCATCAACGCCTGCGTCGACGCCTTGTCGGCCTACAAGCTGCTCCAGCAGTATCCGGCCGGCGGACTGATGGCTCCGAACAATCTCAAGCTCCTGCCAATGTACATAATAGCTCTGTTAAAGTGCCGGGCCTTCAGATTCGGACTCAGTACGCGCGTCGACGACCGCGTCTACGCCATGTGCCAGCTCAAGGCGTTGCCGCTCTGCCAGCTGATACAGCTGATCTATCCGGACCTCTACGCGGTTTACAATCTCGTCATGAGTCCCTCGGCCGACACCGACTCCCAGCAGCAAGTGCAGCTGACCACCGACAGGTTGCACCTGTCCGCCGAGAAGCTCGACTCCAGGGACGTGTTCGTGCTCGACGCGCTAGATCAAATATTCATTTACGTGGGCAAGAACGTGCACCCGTCGTTCTGCTACAAGGCGCTGGGTATCGCGAGCTTTGCCGCCATCCCGGAGGAGATGTACGGATTGCCGGAACTCGATACGCCCGAATCCGTGAGACTTAGGAATTTCATTGCTGGCCTACAAGACGAGAAACCTTACAGTGCCACGATACAGATAATCCGTGACGATGGACACTTCAGGACCCTATTTACAGAACGACTCATCGAGGATAGATTTGAAAATGCACTGAGTTATTATGAATTCATACAGCACGTCAAGTCACAAATCAAATAATCCTTGGATTACTCAAGATACATTCAATAAATTAATACATTTGTAACCGTATTTTTCATTGTATGGGTGATGTCGTAAAAAAAAAGATGCCGCAATGCGTGAACTTATTTGTTATAATTTTACAATGATAGATGTGGTTAGGAAAATAAAAATATAATAAATTAATATTATGAGGATTGATGAAGAACAGTAAAATAAATCTGTAAATTTATATGTACTTTCTTGTTCTGTTAATGTTTTTCTTTTACTACTTTTTATCAATTTATTATAACTATTATTCAAGAGAAGAGATGTAAGTCATAAGGTAAGCTTTGTTCAAACTTGAAAGATAAATCGCTGACAGGAGCTATAAATAAAAGTAATATACAATGATATAGTATATACAATGTTGTATACAAATTTATTAAATAAATAATGTTTTTGAAAACACTCAAAATGTATTTTCTCTATACACATATGTACAAAAATTTACTGCCATAATCGTAATAGTAGACAAATTTTAAAAATAAACTAAATTGTTGGAATATGAATGCATACGTTTAAACAGGTAAAATTATCGATCGCGTAGAAAAGTTGTAAACATAAAAGAACAATATGCTTTTTACATTTTACTCATTTCCAAAGTGGAGTGACAGATTCATTTACAAGCACATCAAAGTAATGTACAGTATAAATTACATTTTCCCAACCGTAAATCTATCATTCAATTTACTAGCTTTTTCAAAAATCTTTTTCTTTTTTTCTCCATCCAAGACATTAGTTTGCAAATCAACGTCTCGATCAAACGGACGCCTTGTTGATAATCCAAGCCTCTTAGCTTGCTTTTCCATTTTCTGTAAAAAAACATAATAATAATTATTTTAAACCATTTCAACAAGCAATTTTCAATTAATTAAACAGTATTAGCTTCTTTTCTTACCTTTTTGCTTTTGCTCATATTTTTCAAATGCATATCTAGTAACGATTCGCGTTTTTCTTCTTCACGATCGCGTTTTTCAGACTTTGATTTCTTAGCTTTTTTACTAGTGGATTCTTCAGATGGAACGAATCTATTTTCCTCTTTCTCTCTCTGTTTCCTCAATCTATCAGCTGGTGTATCCGACCACATTGATCTATCTGACATGTCTGGGCCTTCAGTGGCTCTGAATTTACGTTTTATCGAATCTAAACCTAGTTTTAATGCATGTGCTTCTGGTAATTCTGTCATCCATTCTTCTCTTTTATTTTTATCTTCAACTTTATTGCTAAAATTTTCCTGCACTCGTTTGGCTCTGTTTTCTAGTGCAATTTGAACTCTACTTTGAGCAGCAGGATGGTTCAATGGCACAGGTCCAAAGACTTCTTCATCATCTTCACTTTCGGAATGTGTCTTTTGAATTTCCTCTTTTACTTCAGATTCATCCTTGTTTTGAAAATCTGGCGGTGGTAGCTGTGGACCCAGGATAGGCAGTTTCTGCATCGAGGGTGGTAATGCTGGACCATAGCATTCAGAGTCTGATCCTGAATCTGAATCCATTTTTCAGTGAATTCTGAAAGAATAGAAATGTATTAATTTTTTAATTTTCTGGCTTTACAATATCAATATAATCTTTCTTCAAAGTCAAAGAAAAAAAAATATTTTAAATAATGGTTTATTATAATTATTGTAAGTTTTATTATGTGAAACTTCAATGTATATCAGAAAAGGCAAATGTAATGTGGAAAGTCAGTTGTAATATTCCTCAACACTGAGCTTTATTTATAATCACATGCTACAACAAAATAACTTGATTACTGGTTAAACTTATTATAACAAATTATTCAAGTTAAACTTGCTTTTCTGAAGTCTTGTCACTATTTGATAATTTTAATGGTGCTTTCTCTTGAGCAATTTTTTGTACATTTGACGTCTTGAGTCTGAAATCTGATGGAGGTAACAATTTTTTATTCTTCAGCGAGCTCATCATTTTGGATAATTTTTTTCCACTGTATCTAATAGACTTTCCTAAACCAGCTGTAACTATACCTTTCAAACTTTGCGTTAAACTAGAATGCATTACAATTTTTCTCAGACACAGGCTTAAAAGTTCGTCTGAGTCAGGATCATTAGCAATTGCTCGCAAGCAGTCCTCTGTATCTTGTGATCTCGGTCCTGTAGACCAATTTTTTACAAGCATCATTTGAGGAATTTTAGGAAGTTGATTAAAATGATGTACTTTTGTTACAGGACTAACGTCTTGTCTACAAGTAATTTCACCATTACTTCCAAGTGGAAAATCAATAAAAGGATCAAAGTTTTTTAATATTGGAGCATAAAGTTCCCTAAAATTTTTCATCTGTGGTTTGACAATATTACTTATTTTATCTTTATCTTCACCAATAATCATACGAAAGTCCCCATGATAAGACAATCCAGCTATGGTCATAAAAAATTGTTCTTCTGTAAAATGCTCTGGCAATAACAACAGTGCAACATGAACAGCAGAATGTAAATTTTGAATAAGAGCCGTTCTGATTGGAGAAATTTTTTCAGGCTCTTGTATAACTTCAACTGGCTTATGTAATCTACCGGCCAAATACAACTTGTTCCAATCCAAAAGATCTTCGACTAGAGATACTTCAGACACTACACCGTACTTTATGTTACGACCTTCAGCTGTTGTGACAAGGGTATTATAATATATTCCAGCTCCCCAAGATTCTTGAACTCTAGCTACAGCCTTATGACCAAATAACTTGAGAGGTTGAGCATAATGATGCCGGTTTTTAATCATGTTTTCAGCGTGCCAATTGTAGGGGTTAGAAACAACAAAGATTAAATCCAACATATTATTTGACGGATCACTTTTTTGTTTAAGCACACCAGATCCATAAGCAAAACAGAACTTCATACTCCTGGGGAAGTCACGAAGTACACTGCGAAGTTGTGAAACTTTATCAATCATTTTTGTTGATTTAATGTTCACTTGCACTGTGTACACCTAAAATCACCAATAATACAGTCACTAACATTTCAGAAAAGCAATTTTACACTTGTCCACTTGTTTGAAAGCCATTTCGGATATCTATATTTACTAAAATTTACCTCTACTTTAATAAATGACAAAATTATGTAAACAATTTAGAGAAAAAAACTAACCTGTATCGTCGATGTTTTGATCTCAACTGTATTGCAATGACAGAAACGAATTTCCTCGTTTATGAAGCTGAGATTATTGAAAAATACTCTATACTTTGATAATGCTTAGTTCGTGGCTCGATTAAAACTAAGCTATTTTAAACTTTGATGTGACGTTAGAGCCTTTTGTGTGTATATAGGCTTACAAACTGTCTAATTCACTTTCTTTTCAGACAAATGCGTGGGCGGCGTAACGTATTATAAATATTCGTCTGCTCCGCTCTGGAAGGGAAAACAGATTCACTCAGTGCGCGTGAGCTACATGTCGTCTTCCAGCCGCATCTAAAATTTTTAAACGTTTTAATTGTTTTACTTTTAATTTAATAATAATTCGATTTTTTAAGGATATCTCTAATCATCAAAGACCTGCTACAATCTATTTTTATTCCTAAGGCTTTCATAAAACGTAGGTCTGACCCTTTATTCACCGCAGCTGAATGGTTATTCTCTTTTTTAAAAAGTCTTCGAAAATTCATGAGAAGAGTCACACGTATTCTTTGACAAATATCTGAAACTTTTTTATTCTTTGCATTATTTGACTAAAGTTGATTTTTTCGACATGAATGATTAAAAAGTTAAAATAATTGTTTTATACGTGAATTTCTCTAGAAAACTGTTTATCTCTACCCTCTTAATTATAATTTTTTATGTCAAGTTGAATCTTAGAGGGTGAACAAATTGCCAGTTAAAGTAGCAGGAATTTCTATCACTCCGGAGAAAGCATAAACATTTTGAGCCTCCGGGCAACCTCGACACTGTTGGCGAAATTGCGTTTATCATTAAAGCCCTCGGTTCGACGATTCATCAAGCAGCAACTCAGAATCGCTGTGAACTATTGAATGTACGTTTATTAATGTTGATTAGTTTATCAGGCCTCTATCTGCGGTAATGCAATGCAGACAAGACCCATGGCAGAGCCGGAGCAAGCCCCTGACACTCTGCCGAGTTTCAAAAATCAGTTTGAAATTCAAGAGGTCATATAGACCTCCTATTAGATTTCAATCTAATAAGAACAGATACTACACTTTGATCATAGCCAAATAGGCCGTGAAAGCGATGCCGGCTGCTAAATTTCAGTGGGATATAAAGCCAGGCTTTAATTTTTCACGTTCGGATTCGATTATGACATCTAGCGGTTGAATCCAAAACTCGCGTCGCCGCTTGTTTCGCAGCTGTACTTCAGACAGGCATAATGAAAGACTTGCTAAACAGGGTTTTACTCCGTAGACCGTTTGAAATAAAGTAAATTAAATCCAATTAGAGAGCCGTGCTCATCTTTCAAAAAAAAAATTTGTTCGAACATTTTTAAAAAATTTAACACGTATTCTTAATTTACTCCGAAGAATTTTTTTATTGAATTCGCTTTGCAGAAACCTCTGCGATTGGCTTCAAAGTGATCTTTTGAATAAAAAGGCCGTAGGAAAAAATCTGTTTACAGATACAAAAGCTAGATTAAATCGCGAAAAAATGTAAAATAGAGTCGCTAAATTGTACTGAAATAAATTGCAATTTTTAAAAATTATAAGACTGAAGTCGAAAAATGTTATTTTACCATTTTATACGAGATCGATTTTGCATCAAACAATATGGACTTTGACATTACCCTTACGGAAATAGTTATTTATGTAACAAGTGCCCAAAAGGCGTTTTTGGGCACGAGTGTGCGGAAAAAGACACGAGTGCCGGCTATGCCGGCACGAGTGGGTGTTTTTTCCGCACACTGTGCGCAAAAAGCTGGGCACGTGTTGCATACAAAATTTTATGCAATAGTAGACGAAAAGTACTTTCATTTAAATGAGACGTTTTACCGCACACCCGTGTCCAAAATGGGGCATTTTACCGCACATAAGTGTCCAAAAACGCTTTTTGCGCACTAAAAAATGTGCGAAAAAAGACATTTTTCGTCATACTATTGCATAAAGTATCTTTTCTCACATGATATGGATAAGGAAGAAAATTATGTTCAGTATATAATTTGAAAATGTAAAGTATAATTTTAAATGACTTTTCGAATACATCGCAGTTATGAGGTGCTTTCGATCAGTATGCACTGAATTATTATTAACTCCGAGTTTCCTCTTTCGTGTAAACGTCTTTTTGCATGTATTATGTTTGTATTTTCGATCATTATGTACTGAATTAATGTGCAAGTAGAGATAAGGCTTGCGTTTAAATGTCTTCCCATAAGTGTAACATAGGTAAGAAACATAATTACAATGAATTTATCTTAGTGGCATGATGAAAATTGAAGAGATAATGCAGATTAAGAAATCGAAACTGCGTTGGGCCCAAACGGTCGGGGCGAAAGTAATTCGAACAATAAACAAGAGACAAATATTGATGAAATCTCGACCGACAGTTGGTTCAATCTTTTCAATATCTTTGTTTCAACGACATAACATGCAGCAATAAATCCAAATCTAATAACGACATTTCATTTGACAGGAAAAAGTACGAAAAAAAATGAATTTACAAAACAGATATACCCTTGTAGAAAAGTTGGCAACCAATTCGACTACTTACTGATAATCCCGATTTTTAAGGTAAAAATACTTCAAAAATCCATAGATACCTGTTTTTAAACTCAGTTGCAAACTATATTTTTTCAGATCCCAACTACTCTAGAATAGATATGTGTAAATATGTTTTTCTGAAATTTTATTAAAAATTGTGTCAATATTATTGTTTTACTTGACTCTCTAGTGTTCATAACGAACTGCTTATTACTACACTCCGTAAATTTTTTGCCTAAGTTGGGTTCCAGCAGCTCTTTATGTATAACGAACAGTTGAGAATTTTTTTCAAGTCTCATTTGAAGCTGTGAAAAGGGCAAATTTTTCATGGGATACTGGATTTTTGATAAACTTCGATCAAAAATGCACTAAATGAAAGATTTTGATGAAGATTTTGACGTGATTGATAAGAACAATGAGTTTTTACAGAAAAAATCAAAGTGAAAATCACTTAATATTTTAATTTAAATCAAAAAATTTTTTCTACATTTCTTAAAAATCAGTAATAGCTCTTGTATTTTGTTCATCCTTTTCTCATGTAGGTAAGAAATGTTATCAATCCAAAATTTTATATTGAAGTTCTTCGTATTGCGTGAGTGGCAAATAAAAGTCTGCGTGGGGGCGGCTATTTTTCTATTCCGACACTGCGCTGATGCATCAAATCATTATGCCTCTATTTTATCAATGAATAAAGAATCGGATGTCAACATTTAAGAAGAAGTATGCAGAAGAACAAAGAAACTCGTCAAACTTTATAATATCTTTGAGGAGGTTGTCACAATTATGCCGCGAAGCAGCCGGCGGTGGGACACAATCTAAGCAACACACACGATCTTGCGAGTCGCTCGTTCAGAGTACACGATCCTGGTCGATGTTGCGCCTCTTCTGACCGTAGACGATTTTTCGGCCCACCGACACGCTTCACATTCCATTACTTTTTCTTCGCGGCTTCACAGGTGGGCAACTCATTTTTCGATGCCTTACCAAACTGCTTTGGTGTTGGACGGCTGCGTTGCAACGGTCGCATATGAAATAAGCCTCGGGTGCATTTTCCCCTCGAGAAACCTCAGCAGGTTGATTTAGTTCAGAGCTACTTTTACGCCGTGTCGAACGAGTCTTGTGCTTTTGTATCGCATCGGTCTCGGCTGCTTTTTCCCGTCGAGAAACATCAGCATTCGGTTTAATCTCATTCTTCGCGTTTGATCTTTTTATTCGAGGATCATTTAGTGCAGTCCTTGGTTTCTTGGCTCTTGGTTCTATTTGGTTCAACTCGTTGATCGAGTTCTCTTTGCTTTCGGTATCTGCCGTTGCTTCTTCTGTAGTAGACTCGCGTTGGGGATCTTGTTCTGCCACTTCCGCGGCCGTCGTCGAGCTTGGTTCATCCCAATGGATCTCTTTTTGCTCGTCTTGCGAGGTTGATTGACAATCCATCGAGCTACTTTTACGCCGTGTCGAACGAGTCTTGTGCTTTTGTATCGCATCGGTCTCGGCTGCTTTTTCTCGTCGAGAAACATCAGCATTCGGTTTAATCTCACGCTTTTTGTTTCTTTTTATTCGAGGATCATTTGGTGCAGCCGTTGGTTCTATTTGGTTCGACTCGTTGATCGAGTTCTCTTTGCTTTCGGTATCTGCCGTTGCTTCTTCTGGATTAGACTCACGTTGGGGATCGTGTTTTGCCACTTCCTCGGTCGTCGTCGAGCTTGGTTCATCATACTGGATCTCTTTTTGCTCGTCTTGCGAGGCCTTTCGACGATTTTTCGAGCTCCTTAGATGCTTTCTTAAAGGTTCGTTATGTTTGTAAGGCCTGCCGCGATTGTCGCAAGTGAATTGAGTCTTGGCTGCTTCTTTCCGTCGAGAAACATCCGCATTCGGTTTAATCTCACGCTTTTGGTTTCTTTTTGTTCGAGGATCATTTGGTGCCGTCCTTGGTTTCTTGGCCCTTGGTTCCATTTGGTTCGATCCGTTGATCGAGTTATCTTTGTTCTGGGTATCTGCCGTTGCTTTTTCTGGACTAGGCTCGCGTCGGATATCGTGTTCTGCCGCTTCCTCATCCACCGTCAAGCTCAGTTCATCGCACTGAATCTCTTTTTGCTCGTCTTGCGAGGTTGATTGACAAACCATCGATCTACTTTTACGCCTTGTCAAACTGGTTTTGTGGTTTTGCATCACATGAGTCTCGACTGCTTCTTCCTGTCGAGAAACATCAACATTCGGTTCAATCTCACGCTTTTTGTTTCTTTTTATTCGAGGATCATTTGGTGCAGTTCTTGGTTTCTTGGTCCTTGGTTCTGCTTGGTTCGACTCGTTGATCGCGTTCTCTTTGCTTTCGGTATCTGCCGTTGCTTCTTCTGTAGTAGACTCGCGTTGGGGACTTTGTTCTGTCTCTTTCTCGGCCTTCGTCGAGCTTGGTACGTCACACTGAATTTCTTTTTGCTCGTCTTGCGAGGCTGTTTCACAATCCATCGAGCTACTTTTACGCCTTTTCAAACTGGTTTTCGGTGAGAAATCTTCGTCGCATGAGTCGCGTATCACATCAGTCTCGGTTGCTTCTTCCCGTCGAGAAACCTCAGCACGTTGATTTAGTTCAGTCCTCGATTTCTTAGCCGTTGGTTTTTCTGCTTGGTTTGACTCGTTGATCGAGTTCTCTTCGTTTTGGGTCGCTGCCGTTGCTTTTTCTAAACTAGGCTTGCATCGGATATCGTGTTCTGCCGCTTCCTCATCCGCCGTCAAGCTCAGTTCATCGTACTGAATCTCTTTTTGCTCGTCTTGCGAGGCTGTTTGACAATCCATCGAGCTACTTTTACTCCTCGTCAAAATGGTTTTGTGGTTTTGCATCACATCAGTCTCGGCTACTTCTTCCTTTCGAGAAACCTCAGCATGTTTATTTAGTTCAGTCCTTGATTTCTTAGCCCCTGGTTCTATTTGGTTCGACTCGTTGATCGAGTTCTCTTCGTTTTGGGTCTCCGCCGTTGCTTCTTCTGTAGTAGACTCGCGTTGGGGATCTTGTTCTGTCACTTTCTCGGCCTTCGTCGAGCTTGGTTCATCCCAATGGATCTCTTTTTGCTCGCCTTGCGAGACTGTTTGACAATTTATCGAGCTACTTTTACGCCGTGTCAAATGAATCTTGAGCTTTTGTATCGCATCGGTCTCGGCTGCTTTTTCTCGTCGAGAAACATCAGCATTCGGTTTAATCTCACGCTTTTTGTTTCTTTTTATTCGAGGATCATTTGGTGCAGCCGTTGGTTCTATTTGGTTCGACTCGTTGATCGAGTTCTCTTCGTTTTGGGTCTTTGCCGTTGCTTCTTCCAGACTAGACTCGCGTTGGGGATCTTGTTCTGTCTCTTTCTCGGCCTTCGTCGAGCTTGGTTCGTCACACTGGATTTCTTTTTGTTCGTCTCGCGAGGATGTTTGACAATCCATCGATCTACTTTTACGCCTTGTTAAACTGGTTTTGTGGTTTTGTATCACATGAGTCTCGGCTGCTTCTTCCTGTCGAGAAACCTCAGCAGGTTTATTTAGTTCAGTCCTTGATTTCTTAGCCTCTGGTTCTATTTGGTTCGACTCGTTGATCGAGTTCTCTTCGTTTTGGGTCTCCGCCGTTGCTTCTTCTGTAGTAGACTCGCGTTGGGGATCTTGTTCTGTCACTTTCTCGGCCTTCGTCGAGTTTGGTTCGTCACACTGAATTTCTTCTTGCTCGTCTTGCGAGGCTGTTTGACAATCCATCGATCTACTTTTACGCCTTGTTAAACTCGTTTTGTGGTTTTGTATCGCATCGGTCTCGGCTGCTTTTTCTCGTCGAGAAACATCAGCATTCGGTTTAATCTCACGCTTTTTGTTTCTTTTTATTCGAGGATCATTTGGTGCAGCCCTTGGTTCTATTTGGTTCGACTCGTTGATCGAGTTCTCTTCGTTTTGGGTCTCTGCCGTTGTCTCTTCTGTAGTAGACTCGCGTTGGGGATCGTGTTTTGTCACTTTGTCGGCCTTCGTTGAGCTTGCTTCGTCGCACTGGATCTCTTTTTGCTCGTCTTGCGAGGCTGTTTGACAATCCATCGATCTACTTTTACGCCTTGTTAAACTCGTTTTGTGGTTTTGTATCACATGAGTCTTGACTGCTTCTTCCTGTCGAGAAACATCCACATTCGGTTCAATCCTACGCTTTTTGTTTCTTTTTATTCGAGGATCATTTAGTGCAGTCCTTGGTTTCTTGGCGCTTGGTTCTATTTGGTTCGACTCGTTGATCGAGTTCTCTTTGCTTTCTGTATCCGCCGTTGCTTCTTCCGGACTAGACTCGCGTTGGGGATCTTGTTCTGTCTCTTTCTCGGCCTTCGTCGAGCTTGGTTCGTCACACTGGATTTCTTTTTGTTCGTCTCGCGAGGATGTTTGACAATCCATCGATCTACTTTTGCGCCTTGTCAAAATGGTTTTGTGGTTTTGCATCACATCAGTCTCGGCTGCTTCTTTCTGTCGAGAAACCTCAGCAGGTTTATTTAGTTCAGTCCTTGATTTCTTAGCCTCTGGTTCTATTTGGTTCGACTCGTTGATCGAGTTCTCTTCGTTTTGGGTCTCCGCCGTTGCTTCTTCTGTAGTAGACTCGCGTTGGGGATCTTGTTCTGTCACTTTCTCGGCCTTCGTTGAGCTTGCTTCGTCACACTGGATCTCTTTTTGTTCGCCTTGCGAGACTGTTTGACAATTTATCGAGCTACTTTTACGCCGTGTCAAATGAATCTTGAGCTTTTGTATCACATCGGTCTTGGTTGCTTTTTCCGGTCGAGAAACATCAGCATTTGGTTTAATCTCATTCTTCGAGTTTGATATTTTTAATATATCACGCTTTTTCTTTCTTTTTATTCGAGGATCATTTGGTGCAGTCCTTGTTTTCTTGGCCCTTGGTTCGATTTGGTTCGACTCGTTGATCGAGTTCTCTTCGTTTTGGGTCTCTGCCTTTGCCTCTTCTGGATTAGGCTCGCGTCGGATATCGTGTTCTGCCACTTCCGCGGCCGTCGTCGAGCTTGGTTCATCGCACTGGATTTCTTTTTGCTCGTCTTGCGAGGTTGCTTGATAATTCATCGAGCTACTTTTGCCATCATACGATGCTCTCCTCAATAAATTAGGATCTATTACTTCATATTCCTGTTCTACGAACATATCCGTTTTGAAAATGTCAAATTTATTCCAGATGTCATCGATATTTTTAAGTGGTATTCGGTCATTCGACTTACTTTCCTCTCGAATAGTTTCACCCGATGTGGCTGCGTATTTTTGCAGTATTTCTTCAAGTTCCTGCTGGCCACCAAGTTCATCGAGAAATATATCCATTGCTTTTGATCGGTAATACTCGTCGTCGGCCATGTTCTGAGCCAACAGATTGCGTTCAATAAAATTGACTTGCATTGATTTATGGAATTTGTTATAAACCTCGGTCACGTGAGCGTCGATAATTTATGAGAATGAAAACAAGTGGCGCGTGCTCTGTAATACGCTTATGTTGAATATATAACTCCTTTTTTCCAAGCAATTGTACACTGAGCTGGCCCTGAAAATGACAATAAATAACACTAATAATCGCTCGACGGACACTCAACTACAAAACGAAACAGAATGTAATGGCACTGTTGATGAACGCCAAATACGTATGGTCGTGATTCAACGGACACGATTGACGGTTTGAGCAAGACTGATTTTACGCGGCAAGACGTAAATCGACTACTACGCCGACTTACAAAACGATTCGTTTCCCAGCAGAAAACGTAAACACAGCGAATCAGGGACTTTGCCTATCCTAGCCATTATATATGGGCTATATCGCGTCAACTGTCCCCTCTCTTGGATCAGAGTTGTAATTTGATTTTTCATATTTTATTCTGCTTTCCAAGGGTGAATATGAAAAAATGATTGAAACATGATTTTTTATGTAAAATGTGATGAGGAATTCAAATTTTATGTCAAAAATCATATTCATAAACCCCAAGAACCTTAATTTCTAAATTTCAGCCTCAGTGGCAAAAATAAACATGTTTGTATCCAGTGATATGGCCAATATTGTAATATGTTCATCGATATACCAAAATACAACTTCTGATAAATTTTGGTCATCGGCAGACAAACAGACTTCATTATTGAGCTTCATATGTGTCAAGAATAGAGGAAATATAGACAAAAATCATGTTTTATTGACTCATATGAAGCTCAATAATGAAGTCTGTTTGTCTGCCGATGACCAAAAGTTATCAAAAGTTGTATTTGGATTTAAAGAAGAAAATATTACAATATTGGCCATATCGCTGGATACGAACATGTTTATTTTTGCCACTAAGGCTGAAATTTAGAAATTAAGGTTCTTGGGGTTTATGAATATGATTTTTGACATAAAATTTGAATTCCTCATCACATTTTACATAAAAAATCATGTTTCAATCATTTTTTCATATTCACCTTTGGGAAGCAGAATAAAATATGAAAAATCAAAACAAAAAGAGGGTGGGGGGTGGGGGGCGGGACAGTTGACGCATACTATTGTTATTAATGACGCGTATGTTATACAGATAGGTGTCGCTCAGCTGTGTTTATGTTTTTCGTTGAGAAACGAATCGTTTTACACGTGGTGTACTCTGCGCGGGAAAATGATGAATAGGGCTTTTTTTACCATGGCACAGCTCGTTTTAGGTAGAATCCTCCGGATATTTTTCAAGTTTCCTAAACGTAATTCGATTGAGGGTGCGTGGAAAGCAAAGGCGTGAAATTTGACCTGTTGAGCGTGAAGGTGTAGAACAACTGGAACGCATTATATCATTTTTTGAAATACACCTAAAATTTAAGGCATTTCGCACGTCTCGCGATTTTGATGTACACAATACGATAATTCTATATAAACTCGGCAACAAAATTAACGCAACAAAAAATTTGATCGAAATTTTGTCGATTTTCAAATGCTTTTATCTTGGGCTATATTGATCGTATCGACACGGCTTTTTTTTAATTTCTTGGAAATTTTGTCCTCTTTAAAACCATATATATAATGATTAGATTCGAGTCAATATCGAGTTACCAGTAGTATTTGAGCGCAACACGTAAAATTACTGAAAAAAATTGATTGTTTGAACGTGTAATAGTACCACAGTAATTTTTTATTGAAATCTAACGTACACTACCGCAAAGTACTCTTTTTAACGAGTAATTTAAAAAAAAGAGCTCTCTACGATTTTTTAAACACCCTGTAAGTCGTTTTGAAGGTACGATTTGTGTACCCAAAATGCTCAGAAAATCGTGTTGATTTCAGCCCTACGAGGGATTTTACATACTTTAGGCCGAGAAGCGATAAGTATATTAAAATTTTCACATCACAGTTCATGTGTTAGCTAAAATTCCAGCAACAAATAAATAAAACATCACGTAATTATTAAAAAAAAATGCGAAACAAGTTACTAAAAAACAAGTTTCAAAAGCTGGGTCAACTAGGCAAACTAAGCTAACAAGGAGACCACCCCAGCTACGGGTCATGGATTTGTTCCAAAATTATTTTGGGGTCTCCTGATACACAATACTGAAGCTCTGTGTGCTTAGTTTGATCTCATGGACCTAAGGGCCCATTTTTCAGAGGATTTTCCACATTATAAAAAAATCTTTGTTAATTTCTATATCGATATAGAAGTACTGAAACGAAAAAGTGCAACGATAAAAAGTTTTAAAATTTTTCAAAAAATCTGCTTGAATTTTTTCAGAATTTTTGGGACCATTTATTACTTAATTCAAGAGGCCCAAATTTGACGCTTTTTTTATAGATTTTAGGACTTCTCAAAGAGAGTGGTAGATGGTCCCAAAAATTCTGAAAAAATTCAAGCAGATTCTTTGAAAACTTTTGAAACTTTTGATCGTTGCATTTTTTCGCTTAAGTACTTCTATATCGATATAGAAAATAACAACAATTTTTTTATAATGTGGAAAATCCTCTATAAAATGGGCCCTCAGGCCCATGAGATTAAACTAAGCACAGAGAACTTCAGTATTGGGTACCAGGAGACCCCAAAAAAATTTTGGAGCACATCCATGACCCGGAGCTGGGGTGGTCTCCTCGTAAGTAAACAGAGGACAAAGAAAAAAGGCGAAGATGTTGAGAACAATTCAATAAAAGTGGGAGTCCAAATACTGTTCGGAAAGTCGGCAAAAGTGAGATATAAGGACCAGGCTTTACTTTTTGACGTTCGGATTCGATTATGACATCTAGCGGTTGAATCCAAAACTCGCGTCGCCGCCTGTTTCGCAGCTGTACTTCAGACAGGCATAATGAAAGACTTATTAAAGAGAGTTTTACTCCATAGAGCATTTGAAATAAAGTAAATCAAATCAAATTAGAGAGCCATGCGCATCTTTCAAAAAAAAATTGGTTGGTAATTTTTAAAAAAATTTTCGGATCACTTGAAAATTTTTCAAAATGACCAGAATTTAAAATATCCAAAATGTTCAAATAAAATTCTGAAAAATTCGCACGTAATCACTAGTTTCCAAATAAAATATGAGTGACTTTTTATATCGCTGATCGGTATGAATCCACCATTCTAGAAATATAGCGGGTAGATAGAAATCGCAGCAACACATTTTTTGAAGGTTCAGAGAGAAAGGGCACGATTATTGGTGTTATCAGAATCCTCTGTAGGCAAGGCGAAGTAAAAAATCGACTTTGAAAATAAATTTTAATTCCAAAAATCTCGTTTTTTTTTATTTGCAAAATAAAAGGTTATAATGTTTATTTATCGCAAGAATAACACCGGATTATGAAAGAGCACACCCAAAAACCCATGGGCATGGATATTCAAGAAAATATTTTAACTTTACCCATGATTTTTTTTCAATGGAAAACTCATGCCCAAAATTGCACTTTTACGCACTTATGAAAATTGTTAAATAAATAAATACAAAGAAAATGGCAACAAATGATGCAGTAAAGGAAAATATAATTGATTTGAATACACTCTTAAATTAACTTAATGCATTAGTTCTAAATATGAGATTCACTCATCACGTTCGTCAACTTAACAATCTTCATGAATTGTTCTTTTATGTTTGGTTAAAGTACCTAATTGTCCGAATTTCTTTTGGCCCTTGTCACAGGCAGACCTTTGTGGACTGTTTTTTGGTGGTTGAACAAATCATTTTTATATGCAAATTTTTTCTCGCAATTGTCGCATACGTAATCTTTGCGACCTTCGTGTACTACCCGTAGGTGATTAAGTAAATTCACTTTTTGTGTAAATTTCTTCTTGCACACTTCGCATTCAAAATCTTTGCGACCTTCGTTGACTGTTTTCTGGTGTTGGAGCAAATGCGGTTTTTGTCCGAATTTTTTCTCACAGTTATCGCATGTGAAATCTCTCCGACCTTCATGTATCTTTTGGTGTTTGAGCAAATTCGATAGATGCCCAAATTTCTTCTCACACCGGTCGCATGCATAATCTTTTCGACGTTCATGTACTGTCTTTTTGTGCCTGAACAAATCTATCTGATTTTTGTTTAAATTTTTTTTCGCATTCATCGCATGCAAAATCTTTGCGACCATCATGTATCGTTTTTATGTGTATGAATAAACCCCTTTTTTCTGTAAATTTCTTCTCACACCTATCGCAAGCAAAATCTTTGCAACCTTCATGTACTGTTTTTTGGTGGAAGAGCAGAGTCGATTTTCGTCCAAATTTCTTCTCGCACTTGTCACATGCAAAATCTTTGCGACCTTCGTGTATTTCCCTTTGATGGCAGAGCAAATGCTGTTTTTGACCAAATTTCTTCTCGCATTTGTCGCATGTGTAATCTCTTTAGTCCGGGCGCCAGCTATGGGTCGAGTATGCATTTTCAGGTCCTTAAGGTAACCAAAGCTTTTTATAGGTTTTTTGGTGTGCTGAATCGATTTAGCTTGGTTACCAAGCGTTAAAATTGGTATTTTAAAAGTTATTAACAAATTTATTGTTTATAACTAAAAAAATTTGTTTAAAAAAATCTGAAAAAATTCACACGTATTCTTTGACTAATTCTAAGACTATTTTGTTCTTTGCATTTTTTCGTTTTAGGCGTTCCTTAACGAGCTAGAAAATCGCAAAGTTATTTTTTTACGCACGAATTTGTTCAGAAACCATTCATATTTTCAATCTTTGCGATTTTCTAACTTGTTAAGGAACGTCTAAAACGAAAAAATGCAAAGAACAAAATAGTCTTAGAATTAGTCAAAGAATACGTGTGAATTTTTTCAGATTTTTTTAAACAAATTTTTTTAGTTATAAACAATAAATTTGTTAATAACTTTTAAAATACCAATTTTAACGCTTGGTAACCAAGCTAAATCGATTCAGCACACCAAAAAACCTATAAAAAGCTTTGGTTACCTTATGGACCTGAAAATGTATACTCGACCCATAGCTGGCGCCCGGACTACTTCGACCCTCGTGGCTTGTCTGTATGTGGGTGAGCAATTTCCTTTTTTCTGTAAATTTCTTCTCGCACTTATCGCATGGGTAGTCTTTGCGACCCTCATGGGCTATTCTTATGTGCAAAAGCAAACTCGATTTATTTAAAAATTTCTTCTCGCAATTGTCACATACGTAATTTTTGAAGACGTTGTGTACTGTCTTCAGATGGAAGAGCAAATGCGATTTATTTCTAAATTTCTCCTCACACTTGTCGCATACATTATCTTTGCGGCCTTCATGGATTCTCTTTACGTGAGAGAGTAAACTCTGCTTACTTGCAAATTTCTTCGCGCACTTTTCGCATAAGTATTTCTTGAAAACTTCATGGAATATTTTATTGTGCTTGAGTAAAGTTGATTTATTTTCAAATTTCTTTTCGCACTTGTTGCATGAGTAATCTTCACGATCTTTATGGTCCAATTTTTGGTGCGTAAGCAAACTCAATTCATTCACTAATTGTTTCTCTCAGCGGTCACATGCCAAATCTTTGTGGCTCTTGTGTTCTGATATTTGGTGTCTACTCAAATGACTTCGGAACTCGAATTTCTCTTCACACTTGTCACATTCGTAATTTTTTTTATCATTGTGAATTGTGTTTTGGTGTTTTGTCATACTTGATTCTAGTGTAAATACCTCTTGACAAATGTCACAAACGTATTTTTTGTTGTCTGAAGCAACAATATTTTGTTCACTTGAATTATTTTGTGAGACGACTTCTTCAGATTCCTTCTCACTTTTATCCATATTGTTGCTTTTATTAGACAATGATATCTATGTAGTGCTATGGGGAATGAAAAAATATAATTTATAGATAATACTCGTACGCAATTGTTTGACTATAAACATTTTCAGTTATGAAGGTACGATGTCAATACTGTTTATGATCATATTGCTCCAAATTAAGACATAGATTTCTTCGTAGATATTTCATTGTTATTTCATTATTGAATAGACTCAAATAGCTTATAAATATAAATATTTCTATAATTATGGTCATATTATTTTAATATTCCTTGTAATGGAATAATGAAGAAATAGTAGAATAGAGAGAACCGATATTATCGATTTTTCAGTTTTCATTGAAGTAGTAAATTTGTCAACCGGTGCAATGACGGTTTTTTAAACATAAAACAAGGTTATAAGAGCCGAAAGCGAGTGTTATAGCAAGTTTTGTTGAAAAACCAGATCTGCTTTTTTTTAAATTTTACGCGTAATCTTGACTTACTCCGATGTATAATAAAACTGATAATAAACGAGAAATCTTTCAACTTTGCCTCAACTCGCGCAAAGGATCGACGCGCATCGAGACACGTCGTGTACTGAAAAAAAGTATGTAGGGGAGAGACGGGCATGAGTGACACCATAACTTCAAACTTGTTTCGTGAAGAGAATTTTTAAAATTTTTCAAATCTGACACGACCATTGCAAAGGGGAGCTCAAGCTCTATAACATATATTAAAATTGGAAAATTACAATGAAATTTCAATTTTTTATTGAATTTCAAAAAATTTGTCACAATTGCCCGTTTTTTTTCAATGGCGGGCAATTGTGCCATAGGAGTCGACACGAGTGTCATGTATATTATCATGCAAGAAATACATGTACGTGTGAGAATAATATAATTTTTTACTCAAAAACAATGAATTTTAGAGAAAGTGTATGGAATATGAAAATCTCTAAATTTATCGAGAAACATTCTCAAATATTTTCAGAATTCTTTGAGATTTTTTTAAGAAATTGCACTCGACGAATTGTCGGAAAATTGAAAATCATCTCCGAAAATTCTGAAAAAATTTGGGGCTTTTTTTTTTTTGATAAATTTTAAGACTTTTTTGTTCCATAAACTTTTTCTCTAAACCCAATGGTTTTCAAGATAAAAATCCAGTTTGGTTTTTTATAAACATGTCACTTGTGGGACGCCATTTTGTTAGAAAAAGTAGCTAAAAAAATTTGGGAAAATTCCCTACGGTACTTCTACACCCATGATTACCTCTCATCATATTTATACCTCGAGTTTTATACTGCAACACTTCGAAAAAATTTCTTAAAGTTGATTTTTAGCGAAAATTTTTACGTTTCTTTTTGTTTAAACAATCATAACTTTTTGTTTTAACAATCATAATTTTTTTTTGTTGAAAAAAATGGAATAAGTGCACTCTTGCAGAAAAGCTGGAAATTTGTTCGACTACATACTGTCAATTCCGATTTTTTGAGGTAAAAAAAAAACTTTAAACATCCATTGACACCCGTTAAATCAATTTTTCAAATTTTTCAAAAAAGAAAACTTAGTTTCAAACTATAATCTTTCAGATTCTGTTGGATCCACCGAGTTACAAAATAAGTTTTCAAAGCTGGACCCCCAGCTCCGTACAGATACTTGTAAATAAGTTTTTTTAAAATTTCAATAAAAATTGTGCCAATATTATTGTGTCTTACCTAAATCTCTAGTGTTCATAGTGAGCTGCTAATTACTATTCATCGGGCATTTTTTGGCTTCGTAGTTCCTGGAGATATTTGGCTTTTGAGGTAGGGTGAGAAGGTAAAATAATAAGAGTGCGTGTTATGACATGTGGCTTTATTACCTAAATCTTAATGACTAACTTACAATGAAATAATAGGTAACATTTAATAAATAATATTATTATATAATAAATAATAGGTAACATTTAATAAATAATATTATTATATAATAAATAATAGGTAACATTTAAATTTAAATTTTCTCCCTTTCGCCGCAGCTGAGACAGCTCGATGGGCAGCCGAATCCGCCTCTTCTGACGGCATACGACTCTTATAAAAATTTCTTTTAGGATCCCGCGAAATTCCTACTGGAATCCAATAGGACTCGTGTAGGGATTTCGCGGGATCCTATAGGAAAATTTTATGAGGGGATTTTTCGGCCCACCGACGCGCTTCGCATTCAATTTCGTTTTCTTATAGGTGGGCAACTATTTTTTTTATGCCTTGTCAAACTGGTTTTGTGTAGGAAAGTTTTGTTGCAACCATCGCATATGAAATCAGCCTCGGCTGCTTCTTCCTGTCGAGAAACATCAACATTCGGTTTAATCTCACGCTTTTGGATTATTTTTAATTGAAGTTGATTTAGTACAGTCCTTGGTTTCTTGGCCCTTGGTTCTAGTTGGTTCGACTCGTTGATCACGTTCTCTTCGTTTTGAGTCTCTGCCGTTGCTTCATCTGAACTATACTGATCGTTTTGCGAATCGTGTTCTGTCACTTCCTCATCCGCCGTCAAGTTTAGTTTATCGCACTGAATCTGTTTTTGCTCGTCTTGCGAGGTTGACTGACAATTTATCGAGCTACTTTTGCCATCATACGGTGCTCTCCTAAATAAATTAGGATCTATTACTTCATATTCCTGTTCTACGAACATATCCGTTTTGAAAATGTCAAATTTATTCCAGATGTTATCGATATTTTTCAGTGGTATTCGGTCATTCGGCTTACTTTCCTCTCGAACAGTTTCACCCCATGTGGCTAGCAGTACTTTTTCAAATTCCTGCTCGCCACCAAGTTCATCGAGAAATTCATCAACCTCGTTAAACGAGCAATAAACTTGTTGATCGTAATTAGCCATGTTTTTAATGATGCGTCAATAGATTGCGTTGAATAATACTGACGTGGTTGCGTTTTTCGTAAAATGGTTTGGAAACCTATGGACTTTTTTATGAGCCTGGGTTATACGTGAATGTCGAGGAAAAATTGAAAATGAAAACACGTGGCGCGTATTTCGTAATACGCTTATGTTGAATACAGCTCCTTTTTTCCAGGCAATTTTACACTGAACTGGCACTGAAACTGATAATAATTAAATAACACTTATTATCACTCGACGGACACTCAACTGCAAAAGGAAACAGAGTGTGCACTGTTGACGAAGACAAAATACGAACGCACGTGGAAGGCCCGCGGCGCTATGACACTTTGGTGAAAGCTGAACTATGAAACGTGATGCGAGTTACGCCGTTGGAGGTCACGCTCTGTCTGACTTATCCAAACGCGTATTGGTTGATGTGTCTACTGAGTGGATTGTACGATACAGCAGCGCCTCTACTTATTCAATGTTAATTTGCATAAGAACTAGAGGAATGAAGAATGACTGATTTTAATATATTTCTCTGGTTCTTATGGGTCGCTCGCACATTGAATACTGGGGTATGGGTTCAAATTTCTTCGTTTTAAATACCTTCAAAGATGTACATCTAATGATCGGAATTTTATATCGAATAACCTGGAGAAGCTAACTGAGACAAGAGAAAATTTTAGATTCTTCCACAACTAATCACCATCTTTGATGATGGAAAGCTATTTCAAAACAAGATTTCTCAAAGACTCAATCATCAATTCAAATGAACACATTAAATATAGTACTAATTTTGTGAATAATTTCTTTAAACGAGCGGATCGCACTAAACGATCGACCAGATTATTTCGAAAATTTGGCCAACTTCGTGACCAGGTGATTACAAAAATTCATAGTGGAAAATGAATTTTAATTAGCCATTATATTAGATTAGATTAGATTATTATAGACATAATCACGGTAAGTTTTGAATTTGTCATAAACATTTCGCGGAATTATCCGCGCGTCACGCGGGACGCGTATACCCGTCCTACGTTTGCGAAGAAAAAACGGATATGACGTCGTCAAGCCATAGTAGCAATGATTGTCTGTAAACGATACACCATTTTTTGAAGGTACACCTTATATTCACTGTACTTCGCGCCCCTAGTCATTTTGATGCGACGAGATTCGATTATATGAACGCTGATAATCATTTGTTACAATTTAAGGATATAGATACACAAGACCTTATTTTTTCGCATTCAGAATCGATTCTGACATCTAGCGGTTAGATCAAAAGCTATAATAATAGAATTAAGATAATTCGAGTTACAAAAGTACATTTACTGTGTGACATTACTAAAATATGCTTAATAAGATGCACAGTCAGAATACCCAGTTAATATCTATATCACCTTATTTAACACGAAGACGACATTATCCGGGCAACATGCGATTATTCCAAAATATGATAACTAAACGGTTAGTTTAGTTTAATCGTCAAAAGATGATAAAAATATGCTCTAACAGGTTTTTAAGCACATTGATAATAATTGTCGATGCACCCATAAATCGTCTGTTTTTTTCCATCATTTTAAAAAAAAAATCATTTTGAATCAACTCATTACACAGATTACCCTTGTCTATTCATCTTTCACAAATAATTATAATTATTTTATTATTGATTAATTGATGTGCTAAGAATGTCGATTCATTTTATTAATGAAATAAAAAATTATAACTTTTACAAATTTTAGATGCAACCGGCACCGCACATGTAGTTGGAGTACCGCGTGCGTGGGTCTGTTTACTTCTTTAAACCAGAGCAGACGAATATTTTCACGCCGCCCACGCATCTGCACTGCTGAAGGAAACTGAGTTAGACAGTTTGTAAACTTGTATACACACAAAAGAGTCTAACGTCACGTTGAAGTGTAATGTAACTTAGTTTCAATCGAGCCATGAGCTAAGCATGAACAAAGTATAGAGTATTTCTCGTGAATCTCAGCTTCATAACCGGGGAAATTCGTTTCTGTCATCGCAATACAGTTGAGATCATAACATCACCAATACAGGTTAGTTTTTTTTACTTGATTGTTTACATTATTTTGTCATTTATTAAAGTAGAGGTAAATTTTAGTAAATATAGATATCCGAAATGGCTTTCAAACAAGTGGACAGGTGTAAAATTGCTTTTCTGAAGTATTAGTGACTGCATTATTGGTGATTTTAGGTGTACATAGTGCAAGTGAACATTAAATCAACAAAAATGATTGATAAAGTTTCACAACTTCGAAGTGTACTTCGTGACTTCCCCAGGAGTATGAAGTTCTGTTTTGCTTATGGATCTGGTGTGCTTAAACAAAAAAGTGACCCGTCAAGTAATATGTTGGATTTAATCTTTGTTGTTTCTAACCCATACAATTGGCACGCTGAAAACATGATCAAGAACCGGCATCATTATGCCCAACCTCTCAAGTCTTTTGGTCATAAGGCTGTAGCTAGAGTTCAAGAAACTTGGGGAGCTGGAATATATTATAATACCCTTGTCACAACAGCTGAAGGTCGTAACATAAAGTACGGTGTAGTGTCTGAGGTATCTTTAGTCGAAGATCTTTTGGATTGGAACAAGTTGTATTTGGCTGGTAGATTACATAAGCCAGTTGAAGTTATTCAAGAGCCTGAAAAAAGTTCTCCAATCAGAACGGCTCTTATTCAAAATTTACATTCTGCTGTTCATGTTGCACTGTTGTTATTGCCAGAGCATTTTACAGAAGAACAATTTTTTATGACCATAGCTGGATTGTCTTATCATGGGGACTTTCGTATGATTATTGGTGAAGATAAAGATAAAATAAGTAATATTGTCAAACCTCAGATGAAAAATTTTAGGGAACTTTATGCTCCAATATTAAAAAACTTTGATCCTTTTATTGATTTTCCACTTGGAAGTAATGGTGAAATTACTTGTAGACAAGACGTTAGTCCTGTGACAAAAGTACATCATTTTAATCAACTTCCTAAAACTCCTCAAATGATGCTTGTAAAAAATTGGTCTGCAGGACCAAGATCACAAGATACAGAGGACTGCCTGCGAGCAATCGCTAATGATCCTGACTCAGATGAACTTCTAAGCCTTTGTCTAAGAAAAATTGTAATGCATTCTAGTTTAACTCAAAGCTTGAAAGGTATAGTTACAGCTGGTTTAGGAAAGTCTGTTAGATACAGTGGAAAGAAATTGTCCAAAATGATGAGCTCGCTGAAAAATAAAAAATTGTTACCTCCATCAGATTTCAGACTCAAGACGTCAAATGTACAAAAAATGGCTCAAGAGAAAGCACCATTAAAATTATCAAATAGTGACAAGACTTCAGAAAAGCAAGTTTAACTTGATTTATTTTTAATAATAGTTTAATTCAAGTTATTTTGTTGTAACATGTGATTATAAATAAAGCTCAGTGTTGAGGAAAATTACAACTAACTTTTTGCATTATATTTTTCTTTTCTAATATACATTGAACTTTCACATATTACAACATACAACAGTTATAATAATTATATAATAATAAGTAACTTTTGAAATTATTCCTTCATTAAGAATTTTGACAAGAATTAATTTTATCATTGATATTTTAAAAATAGAATACTAGAAAATAAATAAATTTTTATTCTTTCAGAATTCACTAAAAAATGGATTCAGATTCAGGATCAGACTCTGAATGCTATGGTCCAGCATTACCACCCTCGATGCAGAAACGGCCTATCCTGGGTCCACAGCTACCATCCCCAGATTTTCAAAACAAGGATGAATCTGAAGTAAAAGAGGAAATTCAAAAGACACATTCCGAAAGTGAAGATGATGAAGAAGTCTTTGGACCTGTGCCATTGAACCATCCTGCTGCTCAAAGTAGAGTTCAAATTGCACTAGAAAACAGAGCCAGACGAGTGCAAGAAAATTTTAGCAATAAGGTTGAAGATAAAAATAAAAGAGAAGAATGGATGACAGAATTACCAGAAGCACATGCATTAAAACTAGGTTTAGATTCGATAAAACGTAAATTCAGAGCCACCGAAGGCCCAGACATGTCAGATAGATCAATGTGGTCGGATACACCAGCTGATAGATTGAGGAAACAGAGAGAGAAAGAGGAAAATAGATTTGTTCCATCTGAAGAATCCACTAGTAAAAAAGCTAAGAAATCAAAGTCTGAAAAACGCGATCGCGAAGAAGAAGAAAAACGCGAATCGTTACTAGATATGCATTTGAAAAATATGAGCAAAAGCAAAAAGGTAAAAAAAGAAGCTTATACTGATTAATTTATTAAAAAATACCCATTGAAATGGTTTAAAATAATTATTATTATGTTTTTTTACAGAAAATGGAAAAACAAGCTAAGAGGCTTGGATTATCAACAAGGCGTCCATTCGACCGTGACGTTGATTTGCAAACTAATGTCTTGGATGGAGAAAAAAAGAAAAAGATTTTTGAAAAAGCTAGTAAATTGAATGATAGATTTACGGTTGGGAAAATGTAATCTATAGAGATCATTGCTTTGAAATTTAAACTCCCATTCTAATTCCAAAACTAGTAAAAATGTAAAAAACAGTTTTTTTGTTTGTATGTACATGATAAATAATTATACCAATCAGTCTATTTTTACAATTTGTCTATTATTATAACTATGGGAGTAAATTTTTGTACATATGTGTATAGAGAAAATACATTTTGAGTGTTTTCAAAAATAATATTTATTTAATAAATTTGTATACAACTTTTTATATACTACATGATTGTATATTATTTTCATTCATAGCTTCTTCTAACTATTTATCTTTAATGTTATAACAAAAATCAATCTTGCATCAATAATCGTTGCAGTTTTTTATCAAAATATACATTCTTGTATTGCAATAAAAAGGGATTAAACTTTTCAACGAGGTACTTCAATGGGGTAATTTTATACTAGAATAAAGAATAATAATAGCCTGGTTTTTGATCGATATGACTCTGTTAAATAAAAGCACTTATATTTGATTCATTCTGTCGAATAAATCTCGATGATTTTCGAGCTTCAATTTTGTCCATTCGTCGAATCTCTCGATAAGCTCCGGGCTCATAAAACTTTTCCATTGTCCGTACTCGCCTTTGCGAATGAACACGCCTTCGGCCTTGAAATTTTCGCCGAAAATCTTGGACGCATTTATCGACTCGGCAGCGTTCTCGTAATTGGCGGCTGGATTCTTTTTCATGCTGTCGAAGCTCAAATGCTCCTTCAGTCTGCGCAATTGTTCCGGACTCATGGGCGACTTGTTCAAGAAAGCCGCCGTTTGCTTTATCACCGAGCCGAGATCCTGAAATGAAAAGCGTTACAATTGTTTTCCAAACGCACATCGACTTTAAGCTCGGCGACTATTTACTTTTTTCATATCTTCGTAGGTGAGAAATAAAATGTCATTGTTTTCCTTGTTATCCCAGTAGCTGATTACGTGGTCCCAAAATGGTGCATAGTAAACTATAATAAACCATTAAAACGACCATTAGCTTTTCTCATCAAATGGATATCTTATCGCTAAGAATGAAAATAGTGGAAGCGCGTAAATTTCGATTCGAATTGCCATACGCGTGCAGCACCTGCTACGCACTTCAGGTAAAGCTCGATCGTCTCTCGACTCTCGACCGACGATAACAAATATATACATAAACAAGTCAAATCAAAAGTCCAAAGTCGCGCGCGCACTCGGCGCACTGAAGTACGGCGCAAGTCTCGAGTTGTGCACGTGACAGCGACACTCCCGTCCCCCACCGACTGCGACGATAAGTCAACTTCGCGTATACAAGCTCGGAAAAATCATATGATCGATCGATTAGACGCGCACAGCAGCAGCAGTGACGAGACACACTACAGTAACATTGTTGCTCTAGTCTTCTACGAGTTCGGTAGAGTTTTAACATTGTGAAAAAAAAACAACAATTAAAATGGCCAGCCAGACGCAAGGTATCCAGCAACTGTTGGCGGCCGAGAAGAGGGCCGCGGAGAAGGTCTCCGACGCGAGGAAGCGCAAAGCGCGCAGGCTGAAGCAGGCCAAGGAGGAGGCCCAAGACGAGATCGAGAAGTACAGGCAGGAGCGCGACAAGCAGTTCCGCGACTTCGAGAACAAGCACATGGGATCGAAGGAGGATGTGGCCGCAAAGATCGACGCCGACACCAAGTCCAAAATCGAGGACATGAACAAACAAGTGGCCAACAACAAGGAGAAGGTGATGCTCCAGCTACTCGACCTTATTTACAACATTCAGCCAGCTCTTCACAAAAACTACGTTATCGAGGCTTAAAAAGAATTGCGTGCGTGGTGGAGTCCATTGATAATTGTACGTTGAGAATAATCAATATTCAAAGAATCTTTATATTATTTATCATATGTTATAGCAATTGTATGTGTATAAATTTGATCAGCTGATCGACACTTGCACGGTCATAAAAATGATTGTATTTTAAGGCGTATTATGAAATAGCACACACGAATGATAAATCACATGTCCAGAAGCATGACTAAAATTAATTGCTATGAAATTTGTTTGATCCGATTGCTACTATTGTCATGAAACTAAAATATCTGAGTGTGCACAATGTTATTAACAATAAATACTACTATTTTAAGTTAAAATTACGACTTGAACTATTTCTTTTCCATAGCATTCCAAATTAAATAAATGTCAACTGAACATTGTTATAATTCAAGTTGATTATGACTTACCTTTATCTCCTAAAAATAATTTACTGAAATTCTCAAACGTACTGCAATAACCTTCGAGTAACTTGTAATGATGGTAATATGAAATGCAGACATCTTTTGGATTTCTAGCTACATATATCATTTTAGATTTCTTTTCTCTGGTGCGCAATTGCTTAGGTAGTAAGTTGAATGGTAAGTGTGTTTTGAGAAATCTTGGGCTTGGCAAATTAGCAGCATATTCGACACTTTTTGACATATGATCAGGAAAAGTTGAATCTGCTTTATTTAGCGATATCCAACCTGTCGTTGTAGTTCCTGTAAATCTATGCATACCTTTTGTCTTGAATAAAATTATTTTAAAGAATTAATTTTGTTAGTAAATCATTTTTTATGCTCACTCTACAAATGGAAATTTAATAGGTAATGGGGTTTTAGCCATATTCGGATCAAAGTTGTTTCCAATATTCCAAACCATTTCCTGAGTCCAAGTAGTTCCTGAAATAATTTAAATAACAATTATTATAATTTTGTTGTTAGAGATTTATGATAACCATTTGTTTTATTAAAGCTATAGACAATACCTGCTTTGGGAAAACTGCAAACCCAAACGTCATCATCTCTTATTTGAAAATTTTCTATAGAATCAGCAATCAATTGATAAGAATCAGGTACAAACATGCCATGATAATTCATGTATCTAATGGGCACTTCTGGAGATATACTCAATGACAAAATATTATCAAGATCCATTTTCACTATTTTTTCACTGTAAGAAGAAAATTAAAAATTATTTTATAGTTCAGAAAAAATGTCATTAAATTCACTTGCATTGACAGATGTCTCTTTCAGTTGTCTTTCTAGTTACATAAAATTCTTGAATATAATCAAAGGTAAAGGCAATATGTGATTGGAATGGGCGCAAATCACTTATGCAGGCAAACTGATTGCCGGGAAATTGCACTGATTTCTCCCACTTTCCAAAGAATGCGTTCTCATTTTCCCTTTCTCTTAAGAAAAAGTGATAGGTGAACATGTGATAAATCTATTAAATAAATAATAATCGTATTTTTCGAAAAATATCCAGATAATCGATTGTTACAGATTATGAAACGTGCGCGTGATTGCTAAACAAACATTTTTTAGCGAGAAAAAATGCATTTTGTCCCTTTCTTTATAAATAATTTCAAAGTTTTATGTAACTTTGGAATTCTAAGGAAATTAAATTTGATAATTATTTCTTATAATTGGTACTTTAATAAATTATTTGGCGTTTAGTTTGATCGATTGTTTTTAAAAAAAATCGGCAAAAAAAGTATCGATTTTTATGGTTTTTAAACCAATAGGAAAACTTCATGTTCTTGAAAAAATATCAATTGCCTGATTGAAACATATTTCATTATAATATTCATCAATTGTTTTATTGAACTGTACTCAATAATGATTCAAAGTTAATGAAATGATTATTATAAAAAGAATTAATTTATTAAATATACCATATACTTTTGTAGCATAAATTATTAAGAAAGAAATTTAATTATATATGTCATTTAATATTGCAAACTCAATGCACAGAATGTACTCATATTTATTGTCTACATTTTCATATTTTTTTGAAAAACTAAAAATCATCGGAATATCGTCTCCTTTAAAACAGAGTCCGTAAGCTTATTTTTTACTTTTCCTACTTCGGTATTTACCAATACCTAATTCCTAAAATGTATAATACTCACGTCAGCTTTCAGAGCATCTGGAAGGGGAACGAGCCAGTTCTACAATGTCCGGCCCATAAACAAATGCCTGTCAATTCACTCGCATACCATTGTAACGAAACCCCTCGAATATCAGCGCAGTAAGCAGTTTTATGCTCGTCGCTACTTGCGGTATTTCTGTTTGCAATCATCTTTGCTTCAATCTCTCCGCACGGCATAGTATCAAGTTTTTTTTTCTCACCAGATGAGATTCGTCGTCGATCGCATCTTTCGAAGTTGACGAGTCGCGCAAGTCTTCGTTCGTACCTTTCGCCGTTTTGGACGTCGCTTTTTTGTGTTATTTATTCCTTTTTTTTAGCGAAAATTCGCTCGTCATAACCTAGATTTAGTATAGACAGCACAACGAGACATAAACGTCCGAGAATGAGCGACGAGAGACAGCAACCCAGTGAAATGGAAGTGGACGACGCGAACAACGGCGCGTCCAGTGCCGAGACCACGACGATGGACATCGCGCAGCAACCCGAGGCCTTCGCCGGCACCAGTGGTGGCAGCTACAACACCGAGCTCTCGGGTGTCAACAGCAATGCCCGCGTCATGGCATCGTCCGGCACCGTGGGCTCGGTCTCCATCAGCCTTCATCCCCTTGTTATCATGAATGTCAGCGAACACTGGACTAGGCTCAGAGCCCAGGAGGGTAGCGACCAGCTTGGTAAGTCAATTTTTTCAAATTCGGGCTTCGCTTGGGTTTTGTTGGGTCTAACAATGACATATTTTCTCTTTTAGTTTATGGAGCTCTCATTGGAAAACAGAAAGGACGCAATATTGAAATTATGAATTCGTTTGAATTATTATTTAATGTTATCGAAGATAATGTTGTTATTGATAGAGATTACTATAATACAAAAGAAGAGCAATTTAAACAAGTTTTTAGTGAAATGGATTTTCTCGGATGGTATACTACTGGTAATATGCCAACAGAAAGAGACATCAAAGTACACAAGCAGATCTGTGAAATAAATGAAAGTCCAGTCATGTTAAAACTAGATCCTAGAGCAAAAAATAATGATGTAAGTAATGTTCGTAGTTTTAATATTGTTACGAGTTGAATTGTGTTCAAAATTTTGTTATTTATTTCAGCAATTACCTGTATCTATATTCGAATCAGTTATTGATTTAGTAAATGGTGAAGCTACTATGTTGTTTGTACCATTAACATACACTTTAGCTACAGAAGAAGCTGAAAGAATTGGAGTTGACCACGTTGCTAGAATGTGCACGAATGATCAAGCAGAAAGCTCACTAGGTATATAATTTGATATTTTTATCAACAATCTCTATTAGTATTTAAATAATTTTCATAAATATGTTTTAGTGGCAGAGCATTTAGTGGCACAACATAGCGCAATTAAAATGTTACACTCAAGAGTTAAATTGGTTTTAAAGTATGTCCAAGCCGTAAAAAGTGGTGAGCTACAAGGAAATCATGAAGTTCTAAGAGCTGCATGTTCACTGAGTCATAGATTACCAGTCTTGAATAATCCTAAATTTAAAGCAGACTTTTACAATGTGAGTAAATACTATAGTATGGACAAATTCATTGATTAATATTTTATTATACTCAAAATTATGAAAATTAAATAAAAAATTTTTTCAGCAATGTAATGATTTTGGTCTTATGACATACCTCGGAATCATAACCAAAGGCTGTAACGATACACACCAATTTGTGCAAAAGTTCAATGTATTGCACGAGAGATCAGGACCTAGACGTCGTTTTCGGAGTCTTTTCTTCTGATAGCGTCATGTAAAGTTTAGTTTATTTTTCCAAATGTTAATTTTACTTTATTGCTACTATTTTACATAAATAGAATTTAAACAAATTTTTATGGTATTCCTTGAAACAAGGAGTTTTTGCTTTATTTAGCGTAAAAATGATGAATGATAACTTCCACAAAGCTGGTCATTCGATTTGGAGAAAATTTTTGTATTTACTTTCAATCTTTTATTAAAATTTATTTCCTAATGGAAGATAAATACGGTTTTGCAAAATCAGATGAACACTGCTATGTGATAATCAATAAAAGCTGTGATTTACTGGTTAATGACTTTTTCATTTTGAGTGTAGATCACTTAACAATAAAAATATTGCTCTGACGATTTATCACAATTGATATAAAATCATATCTTCCACTATTGATTTATTAAAGATGAAGATTGCATTTAACTGTAGAATTGCTGTAATTTTATTCACTGTTCAATAACATCGCAAAACAATTATTGCATAGATATCGTCAAAATTTATTCTTTGACGATAAAAAATTCTTTACCATACAATAAGGTTTTTCAAATCACGGTAATTTATATAATTTGTCATTTTTTACCACAACTTGTTATGTACGTACTGTGCAAAATATTTTCAATAAAATTAATGTACATTACTTTCATGCACATTTTTTATCTTTTGATATATTGTGTAAATATTATTTTCTGGAAGACTTTATTATTATTTCTAATTGGCACGATCTCGTTTTGACAATGATTCTGAGAGGCCAGAATGCTAATCTCCTAAATTATCATTCATTTTCTGTGTAAGTCAGTTTTATTAAAACATATGTAATATGTAATATTCGTCCCTTACTTTCGATTCGTTTTCTAAGGGTTTTGTCTCAAGCCATATATACAGTGATTTATTTGTTTTGATTAGAATCTTGAATGATTGAAAATCTTTACATTTTGAAAATTTTAGTAAGGTTTCTTATAGTCTACGTCTTAGATTTACAACTATATATATATACAAAGTATTAAGTCCATGAAGTTCACCGTGCTATACGGCGACCGACGTTAAAAACATGAAAAATGTTGATTTTCGAAAAAATCGCTCAAGGCTTACGTTACAAATTGCTATCTCATGAGGAGGGGCACTATCAATTCACTGTGTATCGTTAACGTTCTATTTTAGGTACTGTACATCACGTACTATTATTCGTGAAATCCTTAATGATGTAGATAATATCATTTATTTTGTCGCTTACGACTGTAAATAAATGTGCGCATCATCGCGTGCATTCGACGCAGAGAGTGCGTGGCTGGGCACAGTAAATATCACATCGAACGGATTTTTACTTTATCGTGTATTATACGAACGATTATAGATATAATAACAATGATGCGTCAGACTTTGTTTGTTGAAAAATTGTAAGTAAATTTTGTAAAATAAAACAAAAAACGCACTTGATTGAAATAGAATCGAGTCGATATGATTTCTTGTTGTATTTGCTACGATAACGAAATGCATCATTATTTATCGTTATTTTTAATTACTAAAAATAATATTTTTATTTACACACAACGTTGGCTCTAGGCTGATAAATGTGGCACAAAGTTTACCTATTTCTCGTCTTTCTATTTTGATACAGTAATGATTCGTAAATATTTTGTTTCGTCAGTAAATATAATCTCTATAGATATATGATAGGCATCTAGATCGATCTCCACAGAACAATAGAAAACAGATGAATTCTTGTCGATCGTTGCGTAAATTTTCGCACAATTGTTTCAACGAAGATCGGAATCTTTTTTTATTTATTTATTGCTATCTATAGCTTCGAGCGACTATAGATATTCGAGTCTATATGAAGTTTCACAGCATCAGTCCGTGCAATCTTTTTTTTTTTTATTATGTATAAAAAATTGGCGATAATCAAGTCTTTTTTTGAAATCGTCGTCGGTTCATATCATCGTCGTCGACGTCCTAAAAACGACGCCGCGCGTTCTCGATGGTCCCCTCGAACAACGAGCTGATCAAGCGGGACGACGAACGGACCTCGTCGAGTCGCGCCTCGGGGGGCTGATCGCCAGCGCCATGGACCGACTGCTGGGCCTCGCGAAGCACCGACTCGGCGTAGCGGCGCGCCTCGGCCACCAGATCGCCCACTGTGCACCCGCGCTCGGCGAGCGTTCGCTTGATGTGCTCGAGCTGTACATGAAAAAAAAAAAGAAAAAAATTAAAATTAATTATCAAATTAACGTAAACTCTTAAACCCTTACATTGGCCAGCTCCTCGCGTCCTCGGGTGTAGTAGACGAGTCTGGGCACGCCGGCCATCGAGGCCGACATCCACTGGACGAAGAGCTTGAGCTGGTGCTCGCCCCGGTATCTCCTTCCGCAGCCCCAGTTACCGGTCACCACGGGCAGTAACGCGGCGGCGGCGGCGTCCTCGTCGTTACCCGGACTGGTCTCTCGAGATATCTGCAAGATGGATCGAGGCATGGTACAATCGATTGCAATAAGTCATAGTCAACCAACACGCAAACACACAGAGTAAATTCGCAGGTAAATATACACGCGTTTGAGTTAAAACAGAACGAGAGACAGCAAAAAGAGCTGCTGCACTTGGGTATATGTAATTGACGTTAGTATTTACAAATGGTACACACACACACTCGTTTATGAGGTTTATAAAGCTGATCGATTGGCTTTACTTTTTAGCAGCGAGTTAGTTCAAGGAATAAAGCGCAACACGGGGGGATATATAGCTGCGTCGACTTATATGGTCGTCACCTTTAGACCGGTGTAAGTCTCATGGCCATTGGCAGCACCGCCACCATTGCAGGCTACCACCACCGACGGTGCAGTAGGTGCAGTGACCGGCAACGCGACCGTCGTCTCGTCCTCGAACAGCGTCTGATAGACCTCCGAGGTGAAGGCCACGGCTTTGAGCCTGTTGCGCGATCTCTGCCTCACGTACGGCTTCATGCAGCTACGTGGGCCACCGCAATCACCTCCATTTTTGACCAATTGATGATCGCTGCCGTAGTCGTCGATCGAGTCGTCGATCAGCAGCTCGTTCAGGTCGTGTTGCTTCGGGTGATTATTGTTATTCGTCGCGTAAGCGCAATAATGATCGTTTCCGTTCTCCATCTATATATCATGTGCGTGCGGTATATCATATGAATCGCTGCCGCTCGTATCTTTTTTTTTTCTTTTATTTCAAGCCTATATTATTTTAACGATTTACCGATCGGAAGCTATTATATATAGGATTATTTAACGATCGAACGCGCGCAAAAGGCCGTCTCTCGTTCCGTGTCGGGCCTGAATATATATTTATCCTTGACGATCGGATCGAAAACGCGCGCAATTGCCGATATCACTTACCGATCTGCTGGTGAAATTGCTGTCGACGCTGGACCTTCTGCGGGCCATCTCGAGGCTCAAGCTCTTGATCGTCAGCAGGAACTTGTACCTGTGCTGGACGTCGTCATCCTCCTCCTCCTTCTCACCCTTTGGCTGCTGCCGTTCGGCCGCAGCAGCCTTGGTCGTGTCCGCCTGGGGCTCGCTCAGCGCTCGCTTCAACAGCCGATGGGTCAAATCGAAGACCTGTTGATCGCAGCCGATATCGTTGCAGGCCGGGACCACCTCGCGCGTCGTCGTCGTCGTCGTCGCAGGCGCCGACATCTTCCTCTTCCACGTCTCGATCGCGTGCGTGAGCACCTCCTTGGCCTCTTCCTGGAATTCTGTTGCACAAAGTCCCATACGATTATGATACAGAGTCAATCTCAACTGCTTCACCTCTCACTACTCACCCTGGCCGAATCCTCGGAGATCCTCGAAGCTTCTGCGCAGCATCTCGTCGCTCTCGGGCCCGTCCATCAGATGAAAACCGGTCGACAGTCTCCTCTGCAGCGTCCTACCGTCCTCCTCGCCTCGGTCCTCCGATATGTAGGCTCGATGAGCCACCATCTGCAGCGGCCGAGCTGCTGCTGCTGCTGCCGCCACTGGCCTTACACCACTGTCGCCGTCGCCAGCGGCGTCGGGAAGCGGCTGCGGCTGCTGCAAGTCGTCCGGATGGGCGGGCAACGAGACCGAGTCGCCGTTGCTACGGATGGCCTTCTCCTCGCGCTCCACGGCGGACTGCAGCCTCTGGGCGAAACTCTTGCGTCTGACGCGGGTCTCGTGGCCGTTGGGCGCGCCGCCGCCGGCCTGATGATGATCGCTGCAGCTCGAGTCCGTGTCGAACGACGATTTGCTCGAGGTCGCCGAGGCTACCGGGGAACAGTTTACGATCAATTGTTATAGGTACTCGAGTCTAAGAGAGGGGTAAAAAAATCAAGCACTCACAGAGATTTTCCTTGGCGCTGTGAAAGCTCTCGGTGCTGAGACTGGCGCTGCTGTTGACGGTGCTGGTGCTGCACGCGGCGTCCGCCCACGACTTTCTCCTGATCGGCAGCTTCTCTCGGCTCGAGTGCAGAACGATGAAGGCCCGTCGCTTGGCCTTCAGCAGGCTGAAGCCGTTGCCGCTGCTCTCCTCCTCCTCCACCTCCTCCTCCTTCTCCTTCTCCTTCTCTCGACCGTTATCGCTATTTTTAATATTATTTTCCCGCTCTGCTGCCGCAGCTCTGTCTTTGCCATCCTGCGCGTTCTCCTTGCTGATTTCCTTCTCGTCCTTATCGGCGGGCTTGCTGTTGACTATGTCCTTCTTGGACGGCGTCGACTGGGCGCTGGACTGCTCGCCGATCGGCGACAGCCTGCTGATATTGTGCGTCGCCGTCGTGGCCTCCAAGTTGCCATTATTATTGTTACTCGGAACCGCAGGGGCCGGCTGAGCGCTGGCCGTCTTCTTCTCGACGGGCGGCCGGCGCTGCCTGAAGCCCAGCATCGACTTGTTGAGCTCGCGCAGGATGTTAAAGTCCAGGTACTGCAGGTACGGCTCGGTCGAGAAGTCGTCCGGATCGATGCAGCACATCGTCACGGGTTGGGGATCGTCGCAAGGCACGAATCGTCCGGAGGAACTCTTGGGATCGCTGATGGTGCCGATGAAACGTGCGCCCTTGACGATCAGCGCCTCGTTGTCCTCCAGCGACTCGAACATCAGCAGGATCGGCAAGAGCTCGGGGTGGGTGATGAACTACAGGTGAGAAAAAAACAGAAAAAAAAAATGAATGATTCGAGTACTCGTATATACCGCGCCTGGGTACTTACTTACTTGTATACACTCTTGATTGCAGCCCTCCTGGAGCACGCGCGAGCCCACGTGCTTGGAGGCGAAGCAGACCTGCACCGGCGCCGGCGGACTGCTCTTCTTCTTCTTCTTCTGCTGCTTTTGTTTGCTGCAGTACTCGATCTCGCTGTCCTCCATGCGGCCGTCGTACTTAATGGTCAGATCGCAGAGAGGCACTTTGGACTCGGCCCAGTCCTCGATCGTCAGCCAGTTCTCGGACTTGAGCACCTGGCGCGAGATGAGGATTTTGCCCTCGGTGGCGCCCGGCTCATCGAGATAGTCGAAATATCGGAAGAGGCAGCGCAGTTTGGCTTGTTGACTGGGTCTGTGCGACGAAGAAAAAAAAAACGATTGGTATAATTATTTGAATAATGGTGCATTGCATCGTTGGAGCTTACAAGAGCAGATGCTTGAAGAAGCCGGTGAAATTGAAGTCGCGCAGCGAGGGATGAGACGTGGGCGTTCTCATGGCGTAAGTGGAAAAAAAGGCGTTCGCCACGAGCGATGCGATGAATTTGTAGGAATGTTCTGTCTCGCCCTCTGTGTACAAAAATCAATGATAATACAAATGAAAAAATACATCAAATTATTATAACGTATGATAATAATGTTGATCTCAAGTGCAAGTACCAAACTGCTGTAGACTGAAGCACAAGCCGCCCGTGGGCTTGTGGATCTTGAGATCGATGGCCCACTGGGCTATCCTCGGTATCGTCCTCTTGAAGTAGTGCTGAAATTCCGCCGGGTCGAGATGCTCGTCGAGCCAGCGCCTCAGGGTGCTCAGCGCGAGGGGATCCCTCCTCGGCGGAATCGCGTCGATACTGACGCTGCGATGGAGGATAACAAAGAAAAAAAAAAGAAAAGAAATAGTTAAGACGTATCATTGGGCATTCGTATGATTAGCGCGTGGAGTCGTCGTCGAGTGCGACGAACCTTGCCGAAGGTCGAAAACACCACCACCACGAGTCGGCTCCAAAGGAAGCATATACGACATTATAAAGCGACCGAGAATAGATTTATATCGGGCCGACTCGCTGCGCTGTGAGATCACGCGGCCGGATTTAGCATAAGCTGCATAATATTAAAGAGCTGCTGCAGTGGGAGAGAAGAAAGCTCGATCGACTTCGCCGCCTGTTGCTTTGTAGTTTGCGCTGGTGTAGTAGGCACACTTTCACGCGCGCGTCGCGTCTATAACAATACACGATTATACACAAACGCGAGAAATGAATTGAAAAATTTAAAAATAGACAGCACGAAGTGTGAGAAAGAAAGTCATGTGGAACAGGTCGTGGCACAGGTAGGTAGGTAGGCACGATTAGACGTTCTAATAATATTTACGCGGCGATGAGTCACGCTGCTAATATCTACCTCTCACTCTCCGCCACCCGGCTTTTGCTCGCACAAGGAACTCTACACGAGAAAAAGCTACGCCACGCGCCTCTTTATTAATAGACCGCGACGAGCCCAATGTATATTAGACAATGTTATACGATCGCTTCTCACCCCCGAGCGAGAAAAACGTTTAGTCAAATTTGCGGCGCTTTATAATACATTTATATGATAATAATGGTAAGTAGGTGATGATAATCGACTCACTTGCAGGTATGAATGAGCCGCTGCATCGCGTCGATCAGCTCCTTGGTCGTCTCGGCGTCTCGGGCCTTCTCCAGCTGCGGCACGATCTCCGTCCACCACCATGGGAGATCGCAGGGTAAAATTACGCAGGGTAAAAAACCGCCACCGGTTACTGAGCCGCTTGCCATGATGACGACGATGATGATGATTATATAAAAAAAATTTGAAATTCGTTCCTCGAAATTGAGCTATCTATCGCGAGCAGTCGAGCCTGCGAGAGCTGAAACAGAGAGTAGCGGAATACAGTTACTGATTACTTGTTATTCGTATGAGCTGAGAAAATCGTTGAAGTAATATGGTAGAATGTTTTGTTTACGATGAGGTAATGTGGGTCGTTTCAAAATCAATCGGGGAAAGATCATCAATAACAATTTTTCATTCGAATTAAATCGTAACGTTGTTTCGTCGTCGAACTCGAGATAAATATTTTGGCATAAATAACATTTTAAGCTTTTTTCGAGCTATAAAGAATATAAACAAAAAAATTGTCCAACCCACATCATAATTTATTTACTCATCTTTTTTTTTTGGTGGTTTCCGATCGATCAATTTCCATTTAATATATTCGATTTTTCTCAAAGTCACGCCGCTATATTGATGGCTTGTTTATACGTTCGGATTAAATTTGACAGACGGGGGGGTTTTAAAAATCATTAGGCTAGATCAAACAAACGTGCCAATACACATGTGAAAAGTCAGACTTTTCTCTCTCTCTCTCTCTAATACACACCTATTTTTAAAAGCGAGATAATGTCATCGCACCAACTTGCCGCACAGACGTCTCCCATCCTCGATAATAGTTTACGAGAGCGTTAGAAAAGAAACAAAAACAAAAAAAAAACAAGAATAACAACCGTGAAACGTTGTTCGATCGAAGCCATGACATAATGAGAACGCTGCAGTAGTAGGCACTAGACAGTCGAAAGTTCAGAGCTTGCGCGTATCTAACCTCATCGAGCTTTCGGCTGCTGCACAACTGCCCTGTCCGCGTATCACTCCGCACACGCACGGATAAAACACACAATGGCCCGCGGTACATGTATCACACACGAGAGCCCCGCGTACCTGCACTTACGTCATTCGCGGCTGATTGTTTATAAGTCCATTAAAAAAACAAAAAAAAAAAGGAAGTAGAGAGAGCGAGTGAGAGGGGGGAAGGGCAAAAAGCTCTCCCTCGCGCGCCGTGTGCTTTTCTCTATGGGAGAAACGCGCGTGACGTAGCAGCAGCAGGAACCGCACTCGTGCGCGCGCCGTACTACACTACGCTATCGTACACAGCAGCAGCTAAAGGCGCCAGTTCACTGACTCGTAGCAGTACTTGGCTGAACGTATCGCATACACACACACGTGTATAAGGTTGGTGTGTATAAGAGACGGAGATTCGGCGTTGATGCGCGGCTCGGATCAATTTTCGCGAGCGTGTCCCACGAGACAGACAGAGAGAGAGAGATATGCCACATGTAGGTACATGGCAGCGCGCGATAAGGTCATTCATGGCGACGCGGCAGAGCTTACGTTATAACTCCGAGCTTACTCTCTGCTGTGTACTTGCAGTAGTAGTACCTACACGCGGCAACGTGTACAATTTTGTGCGGATGTACCATTTGAGATATTTGTGTGTGTGTGTGTGTGTGTGAGTTCGTTTTTCGTCGACTCGGCTGAATTTCTTTTTCTTATTGTTTTCTTTTCATTTCTTTTTTGTTATTTATGCTCGCGGAGAGTACAAAAAAAAACTTGGATACGGTATCACGAATTTATCGTAACTTATCGAATCAACGAGGCCGCGTATTAATTGTTTAGTACGCATGAAAATGACTAAAAAAAATACAAACAAACGACGCTACTTTTCATTCGTAAGATCAACCTTAGCCAGAGATACTACGTCGTCGTTGCAGCGTAGAGCTATTAAAGCTACACGCATTGTTCCTCGAAAGAGCGAAAATCTCCCGCGCACACGATCCCACAATGATAATATAATACGCATTGGCCGCGCAGAGACTCTCTCTCTTGCTCGCGCTGCATATATTCGACATCGTCATCTCTCGCAAAAACGCACATGCGAGGCTCGCACGCACACACACACACACACAACGAAATCTTATTTTAAAACTGGGCTAACGCGCGTGTGGTTGCCCCTGCCTGTGTATATACCTATAAGCTCGTTCTTATTCGTCATTTTCTCGTGTTGCATACACGTCGAGCCACCGGTTTATAATATGCGTGTTATGCACCAGAAGAACGGAGATCACGCGTCATATTTGCTACCTTTTTTTTTTGAAAGGAGAGCAACGAAATAATATTGCGTGTATACTCGAACCCCCGAGTTCGATATTCCCATGCTCCGACCGCGAGACAATCCTACTATGTGTGTACGGCACTTTGAGTCGCATTTCTATCGGTCGTCTGCGAACACTGCGTACTGCGCCGTACCCGACGACGACGAGTAGCAGTAGCGGTTTGACCATTCTTTTCTAGAGATAGAATCGCACATACAGAAGAGAGAGAGAGAGGCAAAAATAGACCGTTGGTAATCAAAAAGTTTTATTAACCAGCGACGCTCGTGTACGTACATACTCGTGTGTTTGTACTATATATATACGCATGCTTACATACGACGAAAACACAATTACCCGACAAATTTACAACCCACAGAGAAAGAGAGAGAGAGAGAGATGCTTTTAACACGTGCGCAAGAAATGCCTTACCCCGAGCTTCGGCTGTCGAGTTATAAATACGGACCTCGACACAAAGTACACGCGCTTCGTACGGGTTTTTCTTCTTTTCTTATTATTATTTTTTCCTTTTTTTTTTTTTTTTTTTGCAACAACTACGATCGAAACTAAACCTCTTTTTACGTATCGTAGTTCGTGGGTGACTCGAATTTGATGATTATTCTGAATCGGATATTCGCGATTGATTTTACGACGTATTATTTTAGATCTCGTATGGAAATATTTTACTTCCGTCGATCGGTATCGGTTATTTATTTAATTTGAATATATTTATACCGATATGAAACTTTGTTTATCGTCAATAATGAGCCGCTATAACAATATCATCGTCGAGTTATGTTACGGATCGATTTTATTGCTCTTTATAAATAGAGACCGTAAAGAATCTCGAAAAATATAACTTTTTGAATTTTCAACAGTATTCATAATTCGAAACCGATCGAACATCGACCTGTTATGCACTTCCTCCTTTTCACGTTCAACACCGATCGTACGACATAAAAAATGGTAAAAGATACGGATCGGCTTTGATTACACACACACGGGAAGAAATAAAGATCGAGTGCAATTTACATATAAAAAAGCATACGATCGATCGGCGAGTCGCGGCGTCATTTATAGGCTATTTAACGCGTCGTATTTACATGTAAACGCGTCCGCGCCTTACTGGCCAGAGCTATGTAATTAACGATCTGGTAATCTTATTGTGTGTCGTGTGTGCGCGCGGCGTAAGTGCCATGTCTCGAAAAGAAAATTGACATTAGTTGGCGCACGCCACACACACACACACGCTCTGTATAGCGCGTACCAGTCTCGAGCTGCTCCGCAGAGGGCAATGGCCCAAGGAATATATACATACGCGCGAGAGCTCCGAAAGGGCTACAATCAATGCTCGCTCATAATTTTACCATACAGCTCGAGTTGCGCAGAAATATTCGCGAAGAAAGTAAAAGAATGGAAAATTGTTTGCTTACTCTCTTGTGGCAGCTGCTCGCCTATATAATAACTGCGACTTATAATACAATCGACTAATAATCAGCACCGCCGCTGCTCACGAGAGTCTCATGGTCTCGCGCAGGTCGACACACGCGAGGGTACAACCGGAAGAACGTAATAACGCACGAGTGCGTGCGTGCAGTGGCACAGCAGCGAAAGCACTCCAAGAAGAGGAGCCGCCTGCCATCCTGGCCAGAGCTTGCAAGGCGACATCGTTCGTTTATCATCGAGTAAATTCACACTGTTTTTTTTTTTTTGCTTCGTTTAACCCGCACTTTTGATTATATCATCCGCGTTTTTTTCTTTTTATGTATATCCGCGATCGGTCGGTAAGATACGCGCGTCTTATGTCTGCGTGCTTTGCGCTGCAAGCTCCGCTGCAGCGGCACAGCTACTAGCATGGGTTCCATATGTTAGACACGCGGCGGCGGCGGCCGCTTTTAGTTTTTCTCGCTCGTGCTCTCTTTCTCTCTTTCGAAAGAGCTGCTGCAGCTACTCGAGAGGGAAGAGTGAGAAAGAGGAGAGAGAGAGAGGAGCGAGCTTTCACTCGCCCGCACGCGTTCGCCTGTTCTGTTACTGATCTATTTGCGGACAAACGGCGACGCGCACGGTATATAGTTATATATATATCGATTCTTTTGTACTACTATGTGCGGTTGCTGCTGCTCGAGCTTTGCCGTGAGCATATAAGCGAGCTTCGATGATCGGTTATGATGATCTCTTTCGCTGAGAGCGGATGCTGCTTCCGGGCTTATATATTTTTTTTAATGGTTCGAGTATTATATTGTTTATTTAATTCGCCATGAAATAGGATGATAGCAGCATCAAACTTCGATATATGCAAAGCAGCTTGGCGTAGTATATTCGTCGAAAGAGCGAACTACTGCGTATTATACGGAGTTCGGAACGAGCTGATGTTTACGTACGCGCAGAAATGTAAATTACACGTAAATGAATGAAGCGCACGATTTCGGCGCCGATATACATAATATTAACACTCTCTGAATATACATCTGCTTATGCATCATTAGAATTTCGGATGTATGAATGGAGTTCGACGATAACGAATTTATTAATGCATACGTGATAAATAGCGCAATCGACTTACTGCTTGTTGGACGAGCTTACACTTAGGGCCGCTGTACCTTTCACGGTCTTCGTTATAGTCGACCTGCCTGCGAGACGGAACGTACGAATTAGGATCGAATGCCAACTTCGAGACAGACAAGGAGTAGAGAATTGAAAAGGCTGAAAAAGTGGGGTAAAACTTGATAAATATATATGGGTCTTGGGTTTTCGCTATGTACACACAATCTTGACTTCTGTTTCCAGCGGTCACTGGTTATAACCAGGCTAGCTGATGCGTAAATTCAAACTCGACGAGCTTATCATGCGTAGCGGGAAGTTTGAGAAATTATTCAATCGTTAATGTATGTTCATCGTTCCTTTTATATAAGTCGGTATATTTTTTAAAAACGCATACACAATCTGAATTTCAAAAGTTTAATTATGCCAAAGTCAAAGAAATCGTAATGTTTGGTACACGTCACTCGTAATGTCGAAAGTAGTGTTGGCGAGATAAAAGTAAATGTCCCTCCCGATTCAGTGCGTATGAACAAAAAACATAATAGGAAAACAGCGGAGTACGCAACTCGAGAGCAAAAATCATACACTCGAAGCTTAGCTCGCTTTCCCGCGTTATGTACTCGAAGAAGTGCCTTTCATCCCTCGACGCATTAAGAGTCTCTCTCTCTTTCACTCTCAGTGGAGTATTTATTGCTGATGGCTCAACACGCCTTATATACTAAATTTTTTGCATCGTTCGATTTTTACTTCAAGTTTTCCGTTCCGTGTATAGCGGATGATTAATTTTTCTCTCCGACAGAAGTGAAGAAATTTCAAGTTTCAGTTCCGTTTACACGAAAAAGCAAGTTAAAGAAAAAGTCCGCATTCGATGACCGCTAGGAAAATTTTGCTTTCTTCATCGCGTCGTCGTCGTCGTCGCGTACACACGACAAAACTTGGATTTTTTTTCAATTTAAAAGTGAACGCGCGCTCGCGTTATATTCCGCCGATACGTTAGTGTACGTACGTGCGCGCCACTCTCCATTCTTTTCCGGGGGCCGCCGCCACGGCTATGGGATAAATTCAATGGGAAAACTTTCCATTGTAAATAAGAAAAGGGTATATGTAAGGCAATGGGCGCGTGCGTATATAGAGGAAAAATATCCACGGAATACGATGCACAACTGAATGGCGGAGCCCGAGGTCTGCGCGCGGCACACGGCAGAGCTAATCTCCGAGATGAAGAAAAAAAGTACTGCCGATGCATTGTCAAAGAGCTTGCTCCTGAAAATTTGATCATTCCTATTTTCGTGCATGGAAAATGCTGTAATTAATATTAAACTTTCAGATTTATTTTCATAAATCTTTAATTCCGATTATATAGAAATGAATGTCTAATGTAACATTTTCAGATTATTTTAAATAACATTCAATTTCGTTCTATCATATATTATTCATGTAATGATACTTAATAACTTTACGGATAAACATAGAAATTAATTTTATTAATTTCTCATTGTTTATAACGAATACGACGATTTTGGTTCTGTCGCTAATTTTTCACTGGATATACTTACAATGTAAACATTTCCTCGGCAGTACACTCTGCTATACTCAAAGCGACCACACGTATGACGTACGTACGTGAAATTTACTCTCGCTATCCCTAAAGTAATTTTCGGAATTTTCTATTCGCCGATCGGTCGACAAGTTGCACCGGCAACGGAGAGTAAAAATTGAGCGCAGTTGATATTCGTACAGAATGTCGAGTTCGCCAGAAATGGACAACACAGGCCGAGGCAGAGGCAGAGGTAGAGGCGAAATCCATCGAGAGCCGAGATTTCTTCCGGGTCAAGAGAGGCCGCAAGGAGACAACGATGGTTTGCCGACTTACGAGCAGGAGGAAGGATACTTGCCGTCTTACGAGGAGGTGATGGCCCCCCGACAGGCCCCCCGACAGGCTCCCCGACAGGCATCCGAGTCTCCCGACCGAGACTATGTTGGATTTCCAAAACCTTGCGTAAGTTATACAAACGATGGTTCAATACTATTTTGTTCAAGAATTATTATTATTTTAATGAGTTAATTTTTGCCTCAAACAGTACTACACGTTTTTATACTTAAGTTGGGCTGTGTTCATATTTTGTTCGACGTCGCTTTGCATCAGGTTCCTTCTTGACCTTGATGAAAAATATTACTTACAGGTCGTTTTTCCATCCGTGATTGTTTTCTTGATCATTCTGGGCCTTTGGGCATTTTACAAGGACAAAGAAGTGACCGATTAATTAGAAATAAATGTCTCAAGGGGACGGGATGGTGTTTCGGGCTGATGTTTAAATGATATCGTGATGGTATTTAAATAATTAAATTATCATCTCAAAACTCCACCTTGTCCTCTCAAATAAAACGTGTATATTTTTAGAATTAATTATACGACTATTGTGAAAAATTTTAGAGGATAGATGTTCATTTCGTTATTTTATGAATATTGCTGATGTAACGATACATAATGACTTAAGTATTAAAAATATTAATAACTTGAACAATGAATTTTTTTTTACAATATTTAGTCATCTTCAGTCATCTTTAACTATTTTTCACCTTGATAACCATTTTGCTCTCGGAGTTTTGGTGGCTGTTACACTTGAAGGTTCACTAGCCGAGCAGCTCCCAAGATACCACTAGATACTTTCGAAGTATTTTTTTTTTCTACAAATTTGAACAATTTCCAGTAAAAAAAACGGACACTTTTTTCCTTAAGCAACTCAAGACTGAGTAAAAAATTTTATTTATCTATCATCTGTTTATGAGTAACTGTAAAGAAAATTTATGAATGAAAGTTATTTTCATTGTTAAATTGTCAAATCCTTTAACGTTTTCAATACTTCACAAACGTAATTTATACACTTGTTTTGTCACGTCATCGATACAACCGAAACGAATCTGAAAAATTTTGGTACGACGACGAGGTAAAATTACGAGCGGAACGAAAAAATAATGGTAAAGCCGGACTTTCACGTATTTGGACTACTTCAAGTTCGCGCAATTTCATCTATGCTGGCTTTCGTACGGGGACCGAGAGACTTGCACCGTGCATCCGGGCGAGAAACTGTCGACGAGGATTTTTCCAGAGTTGGACCCTAGCTGGATTCTTTCTTTGTAAGTTCATTCGTGAAAGGCTGCTCATCGAGGTCTTTGGTATGATCATTGAAAAGCTTATGAACGAAGATTTCTATCATATTTACTCGGCGGATGCACGTCAAAGCTAATGAGCGTATTTGCAGTACTCTTAATGTCTGGCGTTGATGAATGTATGTGTATATTTTTCATGTAATTAAAATCAATAAATTCACACAAAAATGAACCCTTTACAACGCAAATATTGCAATGATTCGTCTAATCGACTACCAACTCATTACTATAAATTAATTAATACATGGAATCAATTAATATGTCTCTTTTACTATGAACACTCTTATCATATATTATTAATTTTTTTGTTATAATTGAACAATTATAAAAAAAATAGAATCAAAACATGTAAACTTCTTCTAAGGAATCAATGCACAAATAATTATAATCATCACAGATATTATCTTGGCAGTATTTTAATTGGCAATATTTAATAATCAGTTAAATAAACGTCAAATAAATCCGAGCCATTTTCACATTTCCAGATGATAAATATTAGGAATTATAAATGTACGGAATTCTTAAAAATCTAAATATTGAAAACGGAATGTGAAAAAGTTTCGAAAAAATTTAAATTCGGAATCCACAGAAAAATGAGTGGAAAATTTAGACCATCAAATTTGATATAATTTTTCGCTTTCAATATTCCGATTTTCAAACGTTCCGAATTTTACACATTCGGACCCACTAATATAATTCCTAATATTTATCATTACGAAACGTGAACAATCGGCTCGTGTTTACTAGTGGTACACGTTACAAGGCCGCAACAGCTCGAACGACTCGCGAGTGACTACATCGACGACGGCAGCGAGTGATTGAAACTAAAAAAAGAAAATTTTTCTATATAATCATAGTGTCTGTGCTCCGTGCGCGCGATTAGGCAGAACAATAATGTCTAAGTTGGAAAAATTGCAGAAGCTCGCGCGAAACAACGGCGATTTCGAGACCTTGGAAGAGGGACTGACGCTTTTTGGCAACATTCGCGTACTGCTGAAAGAATGGATGGACGCCCCGGAGCTCGAGAAAATTTTTCGACCCGAACAAATCGACCGCCTGCTCGTGAACGCGTTGAAGCTGTACCACATACTGTGGGACCGGACCGAAGAGAAACGCTTGGTCTACAATCCGTGCGAGCCCGGCGTGTCGTACTTCATCTGGTACGCGATCCGCAGCGGCTACGTGGCCGAGCCCGAGCTGGACGCCGAGGGCCGGCCGGTGACGCGTCGCGGCACTGCCCTGCACGAGGCGCTCCGCTGCGATCGTCGCTTCTTCCGCTGTCTCATCATCAACGAGACCGTTCCCGGGCTGTTCGAGCTCTACCCGAGGTACGACGCGAACTACGTCGACGACGACGGACTGACGCATTTTCACGCGGCCTGCCGGCTCGGCCGCGTCAACATGGTCGAGCGTTACCTGGACGCGGGCGCCGATCCCAATTGCCGGGCGTCGCGAGGTTCGGGCCTCACTGCGCTGCACTTCGCCCTGCAGACGGACATACTGGGCGAGCGCCGGAACGTGCTGAATCTGCTGCTGAAACGCGGGGCCGATCCGAATCTGGCCGACGCGCGGGGACGAAGCGCGCTGCACGTCATCTGCGGGGAATTAGGCTACGATTGGTTCTTGGCCAAGATGATGGACGGCCTCTGCTGGAAGGAGTACAAGCCGCTGCGAGTCAATGCTCGCGACGACAAGGGTGACACGCCGTTGGGCTTGGCTCTGCGGACTGGATACAAGCAAGTGGCCGACTTGCTGCGGAAATACGACGACGGTTCGACTCCGACCGATATTGTACCCGAGGATACTATTAGTTGCAAAATGGCGAGGCTGTCGGTTGATTGAGACACGCTGTGAAACCAACAACGAGCGGCTGCTTCAGATTTTTTTTTATTTCATTATGTGACTTTATTAAATATTGTAGATTTTCTGTATGATTCAAATGAATAGATTGGACGATTATTGAATTAATTCGCTTCGTTATTATTTCTCGTTTATTAATTTTATTTCAGCTTTATTTACGAATAATATAGTAAAAAAGTCTAAGGATCTGAGTCTAAGATCTACGGGATTTCGAGTTGATAAAAGTACGAAGAAAAGGAAAAAAACAATTACGAGAGCTTTGGAAGAAATTTAGAAAAAATTTCTGGGTTCAAATAAAAGTATAAGCCCATTAATGTCCGGAGGACGCAATTTTGACTTTCAACTTTGCGCTTTTGTCTAACAGAGCCGTAATTACTACTAATAATTCGTAAAATGACGAGAAAATCCTTGAGAAACGATATAGTAGGCGAATAATACGGACCCGCAAGGATAACCCACTGAGCCGCGCTAAAAGCCTTCCACGCGGAATACACGCGTACACACTTACGAAAAAGTCACGTTCTCCTTTCTGTCGCGTATATAGTGCGGCGAACTTCTTAAATTTCATCTCCGGGGGCGACGATACACAAAAGCTCGCGAGTGCATGTATATATATGTACGTGTGTTACCGGCGCCGAGAGAGAGAGAAAGCATTTCAGCTGCGAAAAGCTATATCTGTGTAAAGGAATCAGTAGCAGCATCATCGTATGTGCGGTAGGGACATGTTATATACAGGACAATGTATAAACGCGCGAGCCAGCTCAGCTACGTGTATATATAACATACACCGACGCGCGCGTAAAGCTTTTGTTCTCTCGAATGTCACCTGTATATGTATACGTATATACTCTCGGCAGCGCCAAGTGAAATGATACAATAGTTTCTGCACTGCACACCCTCTACCCTGTGTGACCCCCCGTGTATGCAGCTTACTCTGCCGAATAAGAGTCGAGCTCACCCCCTCGCGAATTGTTGTGTGTGTGTGTGTACGTATATAGTTGCGCAACTTTCGGGGCGAGAGAGAGAGAGAATCCGATGTTATATACACACGCTCGCGAGTACATATAGGTAACCGAGTGATTCTTCTCGTTTGCTACAGAGTGAAATCTCTCTCTCTCTCTATAGCTCTTATGGGCTCGCACACACAGCAGCAGCGCAACTTGTTACGTAAATCCTCTCTCTGTTTTTCATTTGAATTTCATACTTCAACCCTTTCTCTCTTTGTTGTACTCTTCGGGCTCTCACGTGCCCGACTCTTCAGGAATCTGTAAATGAATTTGTTGGCAAACACGGGCGCGCGCGGGTGCGATGAAACCGATACCTGCGAAAAATACCTCGTTTTTTTTTTTTTTTATTTTTCCGTCAAAAGTCGTTTGTCCGTATTTACATGTATATAGCCTTTCGCGTTCGTTTGCGCGCGTCGAGCAATAATCGCGCAGCGGGTGAATTTGGAGCACGCGTTGCAACCGAGGCAACGCACATCGACTCCGACGCTTACAGAGAGAGAGAACACAGGAGGAGGAGGAAATTGTTTGCTCGATCGAATTTCTCGCTCTTGGGCTGGCTTCGACTTCGCGCAGACGTTTTATCTGTATCTTGTGTTATGTACGCTTTGCTTCGCAGCGTACCCGATATTACACGTGAACTCAATCTTCGCGATTGCTCGAGATTCGTACGTATAGGTATGTTTGAGCTATCGTCGCGTTTGCAACCTGCTTCAAGACGTGACTCGATAAAGTTATTCATAAGTGTTTACACGGCTGATGAATCATTTTTTTTTTGTATCCGAAACAAGTTTTTCACTTTGCGAAGGGTGAACGATTAACACGAAAACGACAAAAAGTAAATACATTAAACCCTCGACAGTGAAAAGCGGCTTTTCGTCGAAGTTTAACAGATTAATAACGCACAAGACTAACGTTCGCTGCTTACCCCCCTTTTTTTTCCTTTTTTGATAAATGGTTCGTGTTCAGCCGGCTAATGGCTTTAGCTCTCGGACCCAAAGTACAAAAAGCCGCGAGTAAATAACTTTTTCTCTCGTGGGAGCTTGGCTACAGGACTCGGTTGCGAACGCGAAATTTTCCAAAGAAAAGTAGGGAAAGAGCCTCTCGCTGCACCTTCGTGGAGAATGGCGTGCGCATTATTGCGTTTCGAGTCCTCATTTGCCTGCGCATGCATCATTCGGAAACCTTCTTTCCTTGCCAGCAGGAACACATTTGTTTTGGCCCTTTCGATTTCTCAGAGAATCGGTGGCATACATTTATATATACGAATTTATGTTATATACAATGCGGAGATGTACTTTCAATTGATTGGAGTCGAACGATAATTGAAAAATAATACCTTAAGATCATTTGATCACGTCACGCGTTGCATTGAGAGAGCTGAATTTTCACTGCTTGCAGAGTTTTTCTATCGATGATTGCAATTGTCCAATCTTCTGCGCGTACAAGAATCAGCTGTGTAATTATGGCTCCGAGGCCAGGATTTTTCACCTTCATAAGAATAGGGAATGTTGAAGAGGGGAAAGATTCAAATGATAACTCAGTTATAACAAAATGAAAAGTAGAGTTTAGATATTTTATTATTGTTTGAAAGATTTGCCAAAAAATTATCGTATACACGTGAAGGTAGACGTTTTCATTGTCTCAAAATTTCTCGAGACAGCTCTCACGCTTCAAAGATTATCTCCGGTTATGTATCTTCATTATGTGAATTTTGAGCTGACTCTTTTGTTCAAATGAATTGTGACAAATCTCACACTCAAAGAGTTTGATACGATAGTGTACTAAATTTATATGATTTTTGAGTAAATTCTGATATCCAAATGATTTACGACAAATCTCACATTCAAAGAGTTTGATACGATCGTGTACTAAATTTATATGATTTTTGAGTAAATTCTGATATCCAAATGATTTACGACAAATCTCACATTCAAAGAGTTTGCTTCGATCGTGTACTAAATTTATATGATTTTTGAGTAAATTCTGATATCCAAATGATTTATGACAAATGTCACACTCAAAGGGTTTAATGCGATCATGTACTATATTTACGTGTCTATTAATCTGTGCTTTTTGTCCGAATGATTTATGACAAATATCACATTCAAAGAGTTTGCTTCGATCGTGTACTAAATTTATATGATTTTTGAGTACATTCTGATATCCAAATGATTTATGACAAATGTCACACTCAAAGGGTTTAATGCGATCGTGAACTGCGTTTACATGTTTACGGATTTCATTTTGATATAAAAATGATTTGTGACAAACATCGCATTGAAAGAATTTGCTACGATCGTGTACTAAACTGACATGTGTGTTGAGGTTACTTTTTTCTCCAAATAATTTTCGTTTGTGTACTGCATAAGTGTGACGCTTAAGGTGAACTTTTTGTCCAAATGATTTGTGACAAATTTCACATTCAAAGGGTTTGCTCTGATCGTGTATTACACTCATGTGATATTTAAGATATTGTTTGAGTCCAAATGATTTGTGACAAATACCACATTCAAAGGGTTTGTTATGATCGTGTATCGAATTTACGTGATCTTTGAGGCTTTGCTTGTATCCAAAAAATTTGTGACAAATGTCACACTCAAAAGGTTTGATTTTATTATGTACTTTACTTATGTGAGTTTTGAGATTACCTTTTTGTCCAAATGACTTGTGACAAATCTCGCACTCGAAGGGTTTGTTACGTTTATGTACCGTATTTATGTGAATTTTAAGGTAACCTTTATATCCAAAAGACTCGTGACAAATATTACACTCGTAGCACTTAATACGATCATGTAGTACATTTGTTCGAATTTGGTTTTCTAATTTTACTATTGGTAAGTAACTTTGATCCTCAGTTTTACAGGTATTGGTTGATAGAGACGGCAGTTCAGATTTAACATATTTGCATTCCAAATCGATGAATATTTTTTCATCCAACTCTTCGTGTACAGCAATATTCTCATTCGTGTAATTTGTCTAAAATTAAAATTGTGTAATAGTTTTTAATTGTGGAACAACAGAAATTATATAAAATCATTCAACTCACTGGAAATCTATCAGCCGCGAATTCTTCAAAATTTTCGGCTTTGCAAGAATCCACCAAATCGAAATTATAATCGGCGTCTGCATCTGGACAAGTGTGATTCGGTTCTTCTTTCACTCTATTAAATAATCAAATTTGATCAAGCAATCGCTTAATAAAATATTACGACAAGCATAAAAATTGTATACCTTACTATGTCCTCTCTGCTTTCCATCATTCGTTTTGTTATAAGTAATCACTATGAATTTTTACGATAAACACTGAGAAATCAATGGAGGTTATGCGACTCAAGTAGCCAAGACTAAATTTTAGGGACCAATGCTCTCTCGCGGATCGATGATATTTGTAAATACTTGCTCACCTACAATAGGAATTATGCTCCTCGTTAGCGACTGAACGCACTACTCATATATTTGCGAGGAGATCCCACGATTGTGATGTCTTCTTGGCGATACTTTCCCCCTCTAACGTCGACTAGCCATAAGCTATACGCAGTTTTGCACTGTAATTAATCGAGACACTCGTGTGTCATTAAATCTACACCGAACATTTTTTTCGAAAACGGATATTAAAAAAAAAAACTTGAAAACTGCCGATTTTTTTAGCAAGTACTTTCCTCCTGAAAAATAATAATTTTACTTTTGAATACCAGAAAGTCAATCCATTAGAAGTAGTTCGATTGAATTAAATAATTTAAATTGAATTAATTGTCAATTGAATTGATTAATTTGTTTAGTCTTTTGATGGGAAATGTAAGAATTTATAATTCAGAATTCATTTAGTAACAAGATTTATCGTAACCCATAAGTTCGTATTTGATGGTGAGCTTTTTGATTGCATCGACAGATGGAGCATCGTAATATCGCAAGTGGCAAAAATATTTCTGAATAGTATATAATTATGCTGAAAAGATAATTTCAAGTTGAAATTCTACTGTTTCAGTTACTATTTTCTTAACTAATAACTGATAATTGAATTATTCAGTTACCAGTTACTAATGTAGTAATTGATAAAATTTGCAACACTGATTTCATAGTATATTACTGCCCTAGGCCGCGAAAAACAGAAAAGTCGCAGAGTACGTGTAATTAGTGGCCGAGGCGAAGCCGAGGCCGATAAACACGTGCTCTGGGGCTTTCTTTTTTCGCGGCATAGGCCTGTATACTATTTTTCATACACAGTGGCCAGAAAATAGCTCTTTTCGTTTTGCGCAGCGGCCGAGAAGTAGTCACTTTCTGGCCGCTGGTATGAAAACACATTGAACGCCGACTGCATTGCAATACGTAAGTGTTGCTAGACTAATAAATTTTATCAACTGGCAGTTCACCTAAAGAGGGCCATGAACGAGTGACCGAAACGAATATTTGAACATCAAACCTGTGCCCTTTATTCCAATTGAGGACAAAAATTTAATTTAATTACAAACGCACGGGTCGATTGAAGATAATTTTACTATTATTAGAATTCCTGCTAAATTCGAAAGACATTTTATAAGATTTTTACAATTACAATTGCATTGCATTATTAATGATATATTTCAATAAGCACCGAGTCGAAGAATTTTAATCAAGTAATAAGTCCGCAAGAAGCAGCAACGAAAACAACGAAAATATATCCATGGCTCGCATTCGTGCTCGTATACTGCATTAAACATGAACATATCATTCGCATCGGCTTTTAACGAGCCTCACATTTCCATAGGACAGCCGCGTCGCAGCAGCAACAGCAGTCTTTGAAGGCGCGGGCTGGTTATCGGCAAATACGGTTATATACCTTATACACACGATGCAATATACAGAGCTGCAGCAGCGCATCGCCCGATGACAAAGACCTGCATACACAGAGCCCGACGACCAATTGATCTCAATTGCTGATTCAGTCTGTAGCGCACATGCTACGACGCGAGTACACACATATTTATGGCCGCATAAACACAGAGAAATTTTCTTCTCTCTGCTCTGTTCTCTGTAATACGACGGCGCACACGTCGTCGCACTGCTGCTCCGCACAAATGCAGTTGTTTGGTGCATATATATATGCGAGCGAGACATGTGTATGTAAATGTTCCGGCGTTACGATCGTAGTATGCTTGGAAGATGGCGAAAATATTTATATCATTCGCGTTTCTCGCTTTTGCGTATCGATTGCGCGAGTCGCGTCCACTGGATAGTGGCATTCGGTTCGATAATTCATTTTCGATTTGTCAACTCTACGAGTCAAGATGTAAGAAGTTTAAAAATTATCGATGTTTGGTAGAGTCGATCGTTTGAATCTTGATAGAAGTGAGCAACATTTTTTGGCTAATTTTAGACCAACGAAAAAGATTCGTGTGTATAAAATGTATACATTTTACAAAGTCTTTAATGACCATTTGAGATTATATACAATTTTTTTATTTTGCCACTTGTAGATTTACTGAGGTAAAAGTACTTGCCATCTAGTGCTAGAAGTTTTAAGTAACATGATAGTATCGTTCGAAATTCGTATACAAACTTGCTCTGAATAGCCAGACCCTAGTATCAAAATGATTGAAAATTGGTCTAAATATGTTGAAACATTTAAATTTTCATTTTTAGATAATTGAAAATGAGCTCGATATTATATGTAATCCAAAAACAATCCAATTAATGGTAATGAATTTCCAAAAAAAATTAAATGTCGAGCATTTCTACGAGGGTACTATTGAATATTTCCATATTTAAACTCGTGAATTAATTCGATGATCGTTGCGCTCACGTGTCTCGGAGGATGATATCACTCTCGTGCATTCGTCAGTGAAAAGCTCAATCATGAAATCAGGGTAAAACGCTTGGAACGAAAGACGCTTCGCAGAATTTTTCGATTCGACTGAATCATACCGCGCTTACTCACGATTGATGCCTTTGCAAGTCCGATTCTTTTTTTATGACTTCGAATTAATGCGTTTTTAAATCGACGCCTCTTGCCGAAAATGAGGTGATATTTTTCATATTCATGTGAGGAAATAAAAGTTATACGTCACAAATTGCAAGGATTATGGACCCATTCAGAACCTTGCTTTTATTCATACAATTCTCTTTACTTTTCCACTTGCAGATTTACAGACTGAGGCACTCGCCACCTAGCCGTGGAGAATGATATTAATTTTGATTGAAATTTCATACATATTTTGAGCAATTAAAACAAAAAACAAACAGTACTAAAACATTAATTTTTTTAATAAAAATGTTATAAATAGTATGCAATTAAATTTTTTTTATTCTTTTTTACATAAAAAAAAAAAAAAAACAATGCATGGTACTACATTTCCATACATTTATTATCACGAATAAATTAATTTTCAACGACGATTCTAATCAAATAGGTTTCTAAAATTGTAATGCTTGATTTTACATTAAATCCGCATCAACTTAATGTTTTTGTAAACGGTGTACCGATGCCCACTGAATAAGATACACATTGAAACGGTCTATTGACCGCAGCGACGTAAGCCAAGCAATTTGATCTCGATTCAAATGTGCAACTTAAGTCAATAACTGCGTGCAACGAGGGGGCAATTAGCCGCCGGTAGTAGCCCTCCATCATCAGAAGATGGTCAAACGCGGCATTACGGCTCTTTTGGATTGGTAAAATTGCGTAACCGCTCGTACGTACATACGACGTACCACACGGCGTCCTCTAGATCATCATCATCGCGCGCTTACGATCGGTAATGTGCCTCTGTCCGTCTCTCTCTCGTCGTGCGTACATTCGGCATAACTCCCAAAGTACAAAGCGCGCAGCAACCTTGAATCGTCTTTTCGATGCCTCGTGCAATTGCTGCATTGTATATCGTCGGCGGCGTGTGTGTGTGTGTGCAATTCCATAAGTGCAGCCGGGAGTACTTAATGCCTCGAAGGTGCCTTCTTCTATTTTTTGTAAGCTACTTCTCTATGGGTACAATGCGTTAAAAGCTCGTTAAGAAAATCAACCTATTGGCATTGGGAGATCCGAGGAGAGATGCTGCGAGTGTTGCGCGCCGATCGAGACAATTGTTAATGCCGCTCATTACGATTATGAGAAAATATCTATTGTCGTAGTCATATACGTATGCGAAATGTAGGGTGGCGGAAGTGATTCGAGGGCATGGCCGTGCAATTATTTTCGAGCGGGCAAAAATCATCGTTCGAGTGACGATTATTCGGGCACGCGCTGAACACACACACACACAATGAATAAATACAGTTTTGATCGCCGGGGCGAAATTTTCTCCAACAAAAACCGAATTAATCGCATTTAAAAGGGCCGAATCAAATTTCTCGGCGGAGCGAGAAAATCCCATTACTTACTCGGCAAACAAATTTTCCCGGCGCGTACTTGCAGCGTACTTGCAACTACTGCGGGAGGAACGGAAAGGAGTGGGGACGTGGAGTGCAGCAGCAGCAACGATGCAGCGTATAACAATTTCTCTTTCCCGCTCGAGGAAACAAAAATAAAACGAAAAGCGCGTGTATACGAGCAATTCCAGAATTTGTCAGACGAATTTTCAGCTAAAAACGGTTCAGAACTTCACGAAGAATGTGAGAACAATAAAAATGTTAATAGTAATTTTGGTTATGTTAATAATTTTGCACAATGATATTGCTGTGGCAGCATAATATCTATTTCTGATCCAGCTGTCACGCTTTGTTGGATTCGTACCTAAGATTTTTGCTATAATCACTCATTTTGTGCTGAAAAAAAACCGTAACTGCAGTCGTTGAAAAATGTACTATTACAATGAAAACTCAAAAATCGATAATATCGGTTCTCTGTAATGAATTATTTCTTCGTTATTCTATTACAAGGAATATTAAAATAATACGACAATTTTCAATAACATAATATGACCATAAGTACAGAAATATTTATATTTACAAGCTATTTCAGTCTATTCAATAATAAAATAACAATTAAATATCAATGGAGAAATCTATGTCTTAATTGTAAACAATTGCCTATGAATTTTGTCCATAAATTATATTTGTTCATTCCCCGTAGCGTTACATAGATATCATCGTATAATTAAAGCACCAAAATGGATAAATGTGAGATGGAGTCCGAAGAAGTCGTCTCACAAGATAATTTAAATGAACGCGACATTGTTGTTTCAAACGAGAAACAACATATTTGTGATATTTGCCAGGAGGCCTTTACACTAGAATCAAGCATGATGACCCACCGAGACAAAATTCACAATGAACGTAAAGATTTTGCATGTGACAAGTGCGAGAATAAATTTGAGTTCCGAAGTCATTTAAGTAGACATCAAATATCGGTACACAAAGGCCGCGAAGATTTTGCATGTGACAGCTGTGAGAAAAAATTTGTTAAAAAATCGAGTTTGATTACGCACCAAAAATTAGTACACAAAAATCGTGAAGATCTCACATGTAATAAGTGCGAGAAGAAATTTGAAAATAAGTCAACTTTACTAAAGCATAACAAAATATTCCACGAAGTTTTCAAAGATCACTTATGTGAAAAGTGTGCGAAAAGATTCGGAAACAAACAAAGTTTTCTCTTGCACATAAAAAAAGTCCACGAAAATTTCATATTCGACAAGTGTGAGAAAAAATTTGCACATAAAGATTTGTTCGGGCACCAAAAGACAATCCACGAAGGTCGAAAAGATTTTCCATGTGGCAAATGCAAAAAGAAATTTGGATATAAACATCATTTATTCTCCCACCAAAAGGTAGTACACGAACTGTGTAAAGATTTCGCATGTGACAAGTGTGAGAAGAAATTCGGTCAAAAAGAGCATTTGCTCTGCCATCAAAGTGAAATACACGGAGGTCGCAAAGATTTTGCATGCGACAAGTGCGAGAATAAATTTGGACGAAGATCGACTCTGCTCTCCCACCAAAAAACAGTACACGAAGGTCGTAAAGATTATTCATGCAACAAGTGCGAGAAGAAATTTGGATTTAAATCGACTTTGCTCTTACACCAAAAGATTGTACACGAAGGTCGCAAAGATTACGAATGTGATAAATGCGAAAAGAAATTCGGAAGCCGAAGCAATTTGAGCAAACACCAAAAGAGAATCCACGAAGGTCGCAAAGATTTTGCATGTGATAAGTGCGGGAAGAAATTTGGATATAGATCAGATTTGTTGGATCACCAGAAGACGGTACACGAGGGTTGCAAAGATTATACATGTGACAAGTGCGAGAAGAAATTTGGACATCGATCTAATTTGCGCTCTCACTTGAAGACAGTACACGAAAATCGCAAAGATTTTGAATGCGACAAGTGCAAGGAAAAATTTTCACAAAAAGTAAATTTGCTTACTCACCTACAGTTAGTACACGAAGGTTGCAGAGATTACGAATGTAATAAATGCGAGAAAAAATTTGCAAAAAAAAATGGTTTGTTCAGACACCAAAAACTAGTACACGAGGGTCGGAGAGATTTTGCATGTGACAAGTGCCAAAAGAAATTCGGACAATTATGTACTTTTACCAAACATAAAAGAACAGTTCATGAAGGTCTCAAAGAATTTGCATGCGTCAATTGCGAGAAGAAATTTGGATATAAATCAGATTTGTTGAAGCACCAAAGAACAGTGCACGAAGGTCGCCAAGATTTCGCATGCGATAAATGTGAGAAAAAATTTGGACGTAAACATCATTTGCTTTTTCATCAAAAGACAGTCCATCAAAATCGAAGAGATGCCGCATGCGACAAGTGCGAGAAAACATTCGTGCATCAGAGCAATTTAATGAGACACGTAAAGACAGTGCACGAACGTCGTCAATATTTCGCATGCGATTACTGCGAGAAGAAATTTGGAGAGCGAGGCAATTTGATAAAACACCAGAATGCAGTCCACGATGGTCGCAAAGATTATGCATGTGACATATGCGAGAAGAAATTCGGCTATAAATTTAGTTTTGTCAAACACCGAAAAACAGTTCATAAAGATTGTAAAGTTGATGAACGTTATGAGTGAATCTCATACTTACAACTAATACATTAAATTAATTCAAGAATATACTTAATTTAATTTTATTATCCTTTGCTGTGTCATTTCTTGCAATTTTCTTCATATTCATGTATTTAACAATTCGGAATATTAATATATTGCTTTGACCAAGTATATATTATTTAATTATAATACAAATCAGTTCAATAGTTATTGAAATTTTGATTGTTCCGGGATAATAAAATAACAATTAAATATCAATGGAGAAATCTATGTCTTAATTGTAAACAATGGCGTATGAGTTTTGTCTATAAATTATGTTTGTTCATTTCCTATAGCACTACATATAGATATCATCGTATAATTAAAGCACCAAAATGGATAAAAGTGAGATGGAATCCGAAGAAGTTGTCTCACAAGATAATTTAAGTGAACGCGACATTTTTGTTTCAAACGAAAAACAACACATTTGTGATATTTGCCTGGAAACTTTTACACTAGAATCAAGCACAATGACCCACCGAGACACAATTCATGAACAAATAAATTACAAATGTGACAAGTGCGAAGAGAAATTTGAGTTCCGAAGTCATTTGAGTAGACATCGAATATCATACACAAAGGCCACGAAGATTTCGCATGTGACAGCTGTCAGAAAAAATTTGTTAAAAAATCGAGTTTGCTTAAGCACCAAAAATTAGTACACAAAAATCGTGAAGATCTTAAATGTAACAAGTGTGAGAGGAAATTTGAAAAGTCAACTTTACTAAAGCACAAAAAAATATTCAACGAAGTTGTCAAAAATCACTTATGTGAAAAGTGTGCGAAAAGATTCGGAAATAAACATAGTTTGCTCTTGCACATAAAGACAGTACACGAAAGTCAGTACAGTAAAAAAGAAAATATTTTTATGATGACGACATTGCCCTTGCACGTCGTACTACAATAGTTAGAAATCGAAAGTACAGATTTGCTGAAGGATTTTGTTGTAGCGAGACAGTATAAATAACATCTTAAAGACATACAAATAAGGCCAAAAATAGTCATTTCACATTCAATAGATAAACAAGAAAAAACAATTATAGCGAATTATATAGAGATCTGAAGGTTGCTGCGTATGATACGGAAGATTTGATTATCTGAAATCGAAATTAATATATATTAAAATCTTAAATTAAAAATGTAGCTGTCAGTTAGTCGTGAAATAGGATCTGATAGATTTTTGCGAGGACAAGTAATTTTTTTTAACCGTAAAAAATGCCTTACAGTGCTGCAGGTTTCAAAATTTAATTCTATAGTTGGACCAGTAGTGAGAACAAGAGGATTTTTAGTTCTCATCATTAAAAATAATAATATCTTCTGTACTTTCCACGAATAAATTTGACCATTCAAACTACAACTTAAATAAAGACAATAACTAAGTTATCTGAATTATGTTAACAAATATTAATTCCAATATACGTTGAAAGATTTACGTTTAAAATTACCATATATTGTAAAAATCCTCACTAAAATTTTTTAAAAGTTGACTTGGTATACAAACATAAATAATAGCACATATAGTTATGCAAAATGCACACAACATTTTTACCCCATTTGCAAAATCTGTTTCCACCACAATTACCATCTATGATCATGAAATAATTCGAATAATTAAACGATTCAAATTAATAAAAAAACTTCTAATGTACCATGGTAGCTGTTAAAATGGCAATAGCAGAACAACTTATTATAACAACCAACGACAGAGGTTTAATCATTTCTTTTGAAATTTTATACATTCTGAAATATAGACATTTAAAAGTAAAAAATATTTGATGAATTTTAAATTTCATCACAAGGTTTTACTTACTCGATGCAAATTTGATGCGTTTGAACAAAAGTCTTGAGTTGTTGGCAAATCCATGTGTCAGCTTGTTTTTTATCAATTGACATTTGGCAGTTGTATACTTCACTTATTCTTTCAATGCTGTATCTGAAATATTAATGCCTTTATTCATCAACATGTTTTTTGTTTTCAAACTAAATTTTAAAAGTTTTTCCAGCTATATATAACATACTGTAAAATCCAAATTTCGACTACAATATTCGTTACAGCAATACATTGAAAATGGTTTATAGCACTTGTTACGAGAGCAAACATTAATAAAGAAAAAAGTTGAAAAGCAAAAATGTAATAAAAGTATTCGTCTTCATCGATGAACATTTCCGTGCGAATAGGTAGAGTTTTTGCATAAGTCTGATTGCCTGGGAGTGCCCAAGTTAAAACGGCTGGAATACTTATTGGAGCAATGCTATAAATTAAAAATAGCACAAGTATTGCACCTGCAAGTACAACATTGACCTTCAGAATATCTCAATGTAAAAAAATTTAACATTAACTGGTAAACTGTATTGCCGACCTGTTTGAAAAGTAGCTAAGTAATATGATTTTTTAGTCCATTTCTCCATCACTTCTTGAATTTCCTTTGTTTTAGAAAACCACATTTGAAACATTAACGTTACGATCCTATAAATCTAATGTTTCATTGAAATAGAAAATATGCATTATTATTCATTGTCCAAATTAAAACCAGATTCAAAATAAATGATTTACTTCTTTTTTAGATCCTATCATAAATAAATAACAAAACGCCATGCTTAGTGCAGCAAATAACTGAATTAATATTTCGACTATGATAATGGCTTCACTTCTACTTTCTTTGATAAGTTTCAGCAACTAAATACATAGTAATTATTATTAATGTATTTTGCAAAGTCTTTTAAGTACATACCGTGAAGACTAGTAAAATAATTAGTAATGAAAGTAGCATCAGGTTACCAAGCATTTGGAATATTTTATTTTGATGAGGGTATAGAAAAGAAATCTTCATAGCCACGACAGTCCAATAACAATTTTCAGCCCAAACTTTTTTAAATTTTTCAAAATTTTCATCGCAATCAAAATCCATTGTGAGATCCATTTTAGTTCAAGACAATTGTGTCAACGCGGTGAAATTAAAATACCAACTACAGTTTTCCGTACCTAACTTAAGCTTGTATAAAAATTTTTACGATCTTTATACGATCGATATAAAGCTTTATAATTTCTTTGAAAACTTTGGCAACTGCAAGTAAACATGATTAAATGTTTAGTGTATCATCAAGCTTGAACAAAAGCCGAGCTGTGATAAACGATATTATTTTTTCAAGAGTTTTAAAACAATGATGATACTGTTACTACGCCGTCTATAGACAATGAAAACAAATCTATTAGCACGTGCTATATCTGTCTAATATACGGACGTGTTTGTTCTTTACAATGGACTACAACTTTATTAGCTTATTTTTACCAGGTTATTAGAAAAAAATTTGCAAATCAGGCTAAAATAGTAAAAAATTAGTAAAGTTGTAGCGTCCTGAATATATTACGCGTTGAATGAATTTCGCGCTGAATTTTGGCCTCCCCAACAGATCTGGAAAATCGATGACTAAAAAAAATCAAATAAGTAAAAATAAGTAAGGAATAAACAAGAAACTAGAAAATAAAAAAAAATTTAAATAAAAAAGAAAAGTCAGAAAATACCAGCACAAGCATCTACGTTTCACATCTGGTGCATAATAAATGAGTGCTTACTCTTAAAATCAGAGTAGTTTAGTTAATTGCATCAGATGTGAAACATAGATACTTGTGCTGGTATTTTCTGACTTTTCTTTTTTATTAAAATTTTTTTTCATTTTCTAGTTTCTTGTTTATTCCTTACTTTTTTTTACTTATTTGATTTATTAATTTTCATGTGCTTTAATTTTTTCAATTTTTAATTTGTTTTGTTTAGATTGAGCAGTGATTTTCAAATTTTATTTGTCTATGAATTTTCATTCCTTTAATTAATTGATAAAGATGTTTCACATCTTGCAGCTGTTCTTAAACAGCTGATTTTTTTTAATTTTTTCAATTTTTAATTTGTTTTTAATTTGGTTTTTTTTTTTAATTTTTTTCTCAAGAAAAATGTCTCGGAGATTTGGAAGTTGTCCCCAATTTGTGACATTTGTCACAAATCGTTTGCACGAAAAGCACAGCTCAAGAAACACGTAAATACAGTACATGATCGTATCAAACGCCACCAGTGGGACATTTGTCACAAACTATTTGGAGAAAGGCATACCCTTAAAAATCACATGATAGCAGTACAAAAAGGTATTAAACCCTTCGAATGCGAGGTTTGTCACAAATCATTTTCATCTAAAGCTTACGTCGATATTCACATTAATGTTGTACATGATCGTAGCAAACCCTTTGAATGTGATAATTGTCATAAATCATTTGGCCAAATACGCGAACTCAAACGCCACGTGAATGCAGTACACAATCGTAGCAAACCCTTTGAGTGTGTTTCCAAATCATTTGGATATCAGAATGTACTCAAAAATCATATAAATACAGTACATGATCGTATCACACCCATCAAGTGCAAAATTTGCCACAAATCATTTGGACGAAAAGATTATCTCAAAATTCACATAAATGTTGTACATGATCGCAGCAAACCTTTTGAATGTAACTTCTGTCACAAATCATTTGGATATAAAAGTAGCCTTAATAAACACATAAATTCAGTACATAATCGGAGCAAACCCTTCGAATGTAAGATTTGTCACAAATTGTTTGGATATCAGAATGTACTCAAAAATCATATAAATACAGTACATGATCGTATCACACCCTTCAAGTGCAAAATTTGCCACAAATCATTTGGACGAAAAGAATATCTCAAAATTCACATAAATGTAGTACATGATCGGAGAACACCCTTCGAATGCAGTACTCGCCAAAAATCATTTGGACAAAAAATGCACTTAAACACTCACATCAATACCGTACATAATCAGAATAAATCCTTTTAATATAAGATTATTCACGAATCATATGGCTGTAGGCATATCCTAAAAGCTTACATAGATGCATATTCATGAGATTTCGGCAAATATTTTGTTAAATGAGATTTATTCCGAATCACGTGGGTACAATTGATTTGCATTTACATACTCATCGTAATGATTGAAAAATGTTTACATGAATATCCTTTAACTGAGTATTTTCAAGTGTTATCAGTTTTGTTGTGACTGACCAAAGTTCCTTTTGTTTGCATAATATCAACTTATGATACATTAAATAACACTTCTTGAATGTAAACCCTTAAAATTCTATACAATCTTTCTGTCATTTTTATGCTCTTCAAATAAAAATTTATTAAATTTATTGAATTGAAAGTTGTGAATGATTTCGGCATTGTAAAACACGGAATAAGTGTCCGTATAAACGGACAAATAGCAATTTTTCTCCCTGTAGAACTCAAAAGTACCTATTAATGAAATATTTGTTAATATTTTTGTTCTTCACGCAATCCTTCGTATTTCTCGAATCTCAATGAATAATTATTAGAATTCATTGAACGAGTGAAACGACAAAAATTTCAATCGCGATTTGAATCTCGAACCGCAAGGATTTTTCATGGAACTGCTCACATAGGGAAACGGTAATAAAAATTTGTCTATATCCCCTCTGCACGCACTCACCCTTTTTCTTCGGTATCTGACCATTTTTAAGGCTATTCACGCACACGTATATGCGCTAAACTACTTTTTCTAGACCATCTCTCTCTCTCTCTCTCTCTCTCTCTCTCTCTCTCTCGTTCTACTCTAGGTAAAATGGAAAACAGCTACATAGCGGTACATAACTGTAAAAGAAATTACGCGCGAGAGTGTTAATTTTGTCCCTTCCGAATCTATGGGCTTTGGGCTATCGGAAATGTTTTTCTGCTGCTTTTATTTCTTTCTCTATGAGAACTGATAGGCTGCACATTGCCATTTACTCCATTGAGTCGCGCTTGCATACTCGAATGCACAGGGTAAACGGCCGCTTCTCAGGATTTACAAAGATTTTGCTTTGCAGCTGCAAAAATTTTACATTTTAAGAGCGGTTCATATAGCTTTTCTTGGAATAATTTGAAAGTAAAATAAATGTATCGTGATTTTGCAATGAAAAAAAATTTTTTCGTAACAGAATAGAAGTATTGAAATAATTTAAAGGTTAGAAATTTTATGGAACATCAGAAAATTTTCCTTATACCCCAAACAAGCTATCGCATGCCGCTAAGTTAAGGCAGTTAATATTTGAAAACTCGGAAAATGAAAATCGAAACTTTTAAATACGATTGTGGATTGATGAAAGTACGGAGGAAAAAGATGTATAAATTAGGAAAGATTCTAATAATTTTAAATAATGTAAAAAATATTTATTAGTTTGAATAAAATTGTTAAATCGTTTCAACTTGGATTATTTCATGAAAAATTATTGTTACGATCGATCACGTCTTTCTTGGAAAAAATAATTAGTATCCGTCCGCATATTTATCAAAATTTTTCAATAACACAAAGAGCTGCAGGAACCAAGTAGCCAAAATATGTGAAGAGTAGATATAGTAAATAATTAGCATGTGAAGCCTGGATATAAAATAAAATACCACCACGACAGCGAATAAAGATGTAAAGTCGACAGCACGAGATTCAGGTAAGATACAATCATACTGGCACAATTTTTATTAAAATTTTAGATAAAAATCTATAAAAGTATTTATAAATATTTACAATTTTTAAGAAAAAAATCAGCACTTTTCGTGGAACTGAAGTGCGTACTTCCACTTAAGAAGTATTCACAGCATATGACTGCAGCGAGTTCGAGTAATTCGAAAAAAAATCAATTATTCATAAAATAATTTTACGCGAAATTTTATGCAATTGCGCATATTTTCGAATAGGAGAAAAAGGATCTATAAAGAGTTAATAGACAGGCAAATAATTTTATCATAGTAAAAATGAGGTTATTCAACTATCTAAAATATAAATTAATTTCAATCAAATTTTTCTGAACTTGATCCAAAATATTTTCAGAGTCAATATATTCTAGAATATATACTTCTAGTATTTGCCATTTAAAAAAAGGTAACATTTTTCGATAAGTTTCAGACTCAATGTTATCGACTGCTTTTTGGTGTTTGATGCGATTACTTTGATCCCCAAATTTCTTCTCAAACATGCTTCATGCGTTATCTTTGCAACCTACATGGGCTGCCTTTTGATGTATAAGCAAACTATGTTTATATCCAAATTTTTTCTCACACTTATCGCACGCATAATCTTTTCGACCTTCATGTATTACATTTTGGTGGACAAGCAAATTATATTTATGTCCGAATTTTTTTTGGCACTTGTCGCATGCGAAATCCCTGCTATCTTTGTGTACTCTCTTTAGGTGGGTGAGCAAATTAGATTTTTGTCCGAATTTCTTCTCACACATATCGCATGTGTGATCTTTGCGACCTTCATGTACTGACCTTTGGTGCAAGAGCAAATTAAATTTTTGTGTAAATTTCTTTTCGCACTTGTCGCATACGAAATTTTTCTGACCCTCGTGGACCGTCTTTAGGTGGATGTGCAAATACGGTTTTTGTTTGAATGTCTTCTCGCATTTGTCACATGCGTAGTCTCTCCGACCTTCGTGTACTGTCCTTTGATGAATGAGCAGATATGTTTTTCGTGTAAATTTCTTCGCACACTCGTCGCAAGCGTAATCTTTGCGACCTTCATGGACTGTTTTCTTATGTCTGATCAAATGCATTTTTTGTCTGAATTTCTTGTCGCACTTGTCATATAAGATATCTTTAAAGACTTTAAATGAGAAATCTTTCTGACCTTCGTGGATTGTCTTTAGCTGTAAAAGTGAGTGCGATTTTCTTCCAAATTTCTTTTCGGACTTGTCGCCTACGTGATTTTTGTGACTTTCGTGTACTGTCTTTATGTGCAAGAGCAAACTATGCTTATTTGCGAATCTCTTCGCGCATTTTTCGCATAAGTAATCTTTGAAAACTTCGTGGAATATTCTGTTGTGTTTAAGTAAAGTTGACTTATTTTCAAATTTCCTCTCACACTTGTTACATGTGAGATCTTCACGATTTTTGTGTACTAATTTTTTGTGCGTAATCAAACTTGATTTTTTAACAAATTTCTTCTCGCACTGGTCACATGGAAAATCTTTGCGACCTTTGTGTCCGGATATTTGGTGTCTACTCAAATGACTTCGGAACTCAAATTTCTTTTCGCACTTGTCGCATGAGTAATTTTTATGATTATTGTGAATTGTTTCTCGATGTGTTATCATACTTGATTCTAGTGTAAAATTCTCCTGACAAATATCACAAACGCATTGTTTGTCGTCTGAAGCAACAACGTCAAATCCAATTGAATTATTTTTTAAGATAACTTCCTTGGGTTTCTCCTCACTTTTATCCATTTTGATGCTTAAATTTAATGATGGATTTTTCTATTTAGTGTCACAGAAATTTAACGAGTGAAATGTATATCTCTTGGTTTTATGACTTGTTTCATTGAGAAAGACAACATTGAAACTAATTTATTTTTACTATAAACATGTTCAGTGTTTGAGTAACGATGTGAAAATCGTTGTATTGTTTACAATTATGTTACCGATTTATCGGTATACATTGCCCTTACAATATTTAAACTAGTTTAAATATATTATAAAAAATCAAAAAAATTCCACCCGCATGACATGTCGTGGTGACATACTCCACAATCTGCCATTGGGAATATGATCGTCTGTGTTTATGAATGGAAACTCCTTTGCACGTGTTAAGTATGAGTTAACCCATAAATTAAGATTGAGCAAGTTATATACGATAATCGAAGGATAAGTACAGAGTCAAAGTTTTTGATTTCGGTTTACTCGAGTCAGTCGACTATGATAGCGACATGTATCTCTGTCTCTGTCTCTCTCTCTCTCGCACTCGCTCATACATGTCTCGCTCGAACGTCGAGCTATGCGTGTTCGTGCAGTCTGCTTAGACGCACGCACGTAACACGCGCGTATGTTTACATAATTCACGCAGATCAGTGTGTGAGGCAGCAGCGTCACCAACAATAACGAGAAAGATCGCCTCGACCGCGCACTGCAAGTGATCATCGTGACAAAAAAAGATACGTTCTATATATTCTTTAAAACTACCGTGCGCGTGTGTGCTCGTGAAAAAATGTCTTCGTCGTCCGACGACGAGTGCGGCGAGAGCTGCGTGGAGCTGAAGAGCATGTGCGAGAACGTCAGCTACTCGGGCGGCGTCAGCGACCGACGCGAATTCCTCCGCCAGCTCTACGATCTGATCGGCCGCTGGAAGGGCGATCTACCTAACCTCGGCAACATCTTTCGGCCGCGCGAGCTCGACTGGCTGCTCGCCGAGTCCGTGACGAACAACAGCTGGCAGCAGCAGTCCGCGGCGGCGGGCCACTCGTTCGTCGACTTCGTCATACGCTCCAACTACGTGGACGAGTCCGAGGTCGTCGACAAGGACGGCAGGCCGTGGTCGCGTCGCACCACGGCCATCCATCGCGCCGCGCAGCACCAGAAATTCGACCGCATTCGCGATCTGTTCAAGATCTACAGGAGATTCGACGTGAACTACGTCGACGAGGAGTCCGGCCTGACGCATTTTCACGCGGCCTGCGTAGCCGGCCTCGACGACCTGGTCGAGAAGTTCCTCGAGCTCGGCCAGAATCCCAATTGTCCGTCGAGCAAGTCGGTCGACGCGCCGCTCCATCTCGCGCTGCGTCACGATCGCGTCAAGGTGGTGGAGCTGCTGATGGAGAGCGGCGCCTTCCCGAATCTGGCCAACGAGGACGGCTCGACGCCGCTGCACGTCATCAGCCAGAGGCCGAGCGACGACGACCTCATGGAGGTGTTCTTCAGGATCAACGACGCGATACTGCAGAAGGTGCAGCTGGACGTGCGCGACAAGCTCGGCGACACGCCGCTGCACTACGCGCTGCGCTACGGCAACGCGAGGACCGCCGAGACGATGCTGAGGCGCGGCGCCAATCCGAATCTGGTGGACGCGCGCGGATCGACCCCTCTGCAGATCATCTGCGAGGGAGGAAGGGTGGAACTGTTGCGGCTGTTCTTACGGATCGTCGACGAGACGGGTCAGCAGGTGGACATCGACGCTCGAGACGCCGAGGGCCGGTCAGCGTTGCGATTGGCCGTGGAGAATTTGTGGGCGGACGTGGTCGACGTGCTGCTGGATCGTGGCGCCGACTTGACGAATTTCGTCTTCTCCATCAAGAGTCACATCTTGAACAAGGACTTGGAGTATTACGACTGCATGAGAAGCGAATTGCAGCTGGAATTCGCGTGCGGCGTTCTGGCCGTGACCGAGTGCCTCGAGAAGAGGGGCTACCAGCTGGCGCGCGCCGACGCCCTGACGATCATGCACGCGTTCGCCCAGCAGGGTATCTTCGAGGAGTTCGCCTCGCTGGAAAAGTACTGGTACGAGTACGAGGAGCTGACGACCGAGGCCAGCCAGATAATGATCAATCCGCGGGTGTCGCTCGACCGAATCAGCCTGCTGCGGCCCCGTGACGCGGCCAAGCAATTCCGGTGTCTCGACTGCTTCGCGCTGTGGCGCTCGGGCGAGCTGTGGAAGAAGCTGCCCGAGGCGCCGCGGCGGGCCTGCATCGCCCAGCTCAACGAGATCATTGCGCGCGGCTTCTGCCGGCGCTGGGCCTACGAGGCGTTCCTGGAGCTGACGCGATACCGCGTGCCGGTCGAGTGCTGCGACGCGATAGTCGGCGAGCCCTCGTTCAAGAACGTGGATCTGTACAAGATTTGTTTGGCGGCCGCGGGGGGGAACTCGTGATTCTTCGAAACTCCGCACTCGTGTGTGAAATAATAACGACGAAGTGTTGTGCGACGGCACGAAATAGCTGCGGCTCGATAAAAAATCATGAATGTAAACATTAAGCTTTGTTACATGTGTTAATATAGAAATAAATAACTTTTTTATATTTTCATAAGAAGTGGTTTAATAAAAGTGTATTTGAAAAATTTAATTAATTATTATGTTTTAATTTTATTCCACATTTTTTAATAACATGTCATTCCATATGTAATTTCTACACACAACCTTAAAAAAGGTTATTTTCACAAATTCAATATTCGATCGTGCTATGCGTATGCATATCTCGGGAAGATAAGTATCTCGCTTTGAGCATATTGATGCACAGCGCTCAAGTGGCAGTTTCTGGTCTATTTGAATTTTGAGGTGGGCGCGAGGTTCTAAAAGTCACCGCGGCGCTGTTTATCAGAGTATCGAATCGAAGGCTTCGGCTCGTGTCGAACGACGGACGGATCAGTACACGTTACGACCCCGCTGCAGCGTAAACAAAGAAAGATCGCATCGACTACGCGATTGTGTGTTTGTGCGTTTGTGTGTTTTGTGTCAAGTTCTTGTATCGTGTGTAAGTTTGCGAAAAGATGTCTTCGTCCAACGACGACAAAAACGACGATTGCCATTCCGAAGGAATGTTTCCTAATTACGAAAAAACATTGCAACGATTGAAGAGCGCGGCTCAAGAAGTGAATTGGGTCGGTTATACAGATGAGATCGGAAAATTTCTGAACCATCATCTCTATCCTTTGCTCGAAAATGAAGCTGGCCCAGTTCCAAATCTTCTAAGCGTTTTTCAAAAGAGACAAATTGATCGTCTTCTCACGGAGGACTGGAACAGAATAGGTCGGTTATTCATCAAGTACGTGATCGACGCCGGCTACCGGGACGAGCCCGACCTCGACGAAGACGGCAAGCCAATACTGCGTCGCAACACGGCGATACACGACATGGCTTTGGAAAGAATCGAATTCGACTGCATCTCTGACCTTTTTAAAATCTACGACAGATTCGACTTGGACTACGTCGATGAAAACGACGTGACGCATTTTCAAGCCGCCTGCATATCTGGCTGCGTAGACGCCGTGGAGAAATTTCTCGCACACGGCCAGGATCCCAATTTCGTTCCTCGAGAAGTCGCCGAATATGCCGAGCCGCCTGTACACTTGGCCCTGAAGTACCGCCGAAAGGAGGTCCTCGAATTGCTGCTGAAACGAGGCGCAGATCCAAACATAACCAACAAAGACGGATTGACGCCTCTGCTCTACATTTGTAAACTTGCTTACGATGACCGTGAAGTCTTGGAGACGTTTTTCGAGATCTGCGGCAATATCCAGCAGATAGTGCAGGTCGACGCTCGAGACGACAGCGGCAAGACGGCATTACACTTGGCTGTGTTTCGCGGCCACGAAAACATCGTCGAATCGCTGCTGAAACGCAGCGACAGTCCAAAATTTACTCCTCGGCGCGTCACCCGCCGAAGCATCCGCGACTTGCAGCAGAGAGTAAAAGTCAACGCGGTGGACAATTACGGACAGACACCGTTGCAAATGGCTGTGGAAGGTAATAGAAATAACAAACGCATAGTCAAATTGCTACTGAGAAACGGCGCTGATCCCAATTTGGCCGACAAGGAAGGATGGGCTCCTTTGCAGACAATTTGCCAGCGAGATTACGACGTTTATGATTTCGCTAAACTATTCCTAAAAATCAACGACGACTTGAATCAGACGGTAAATATCGACGCTCGGAGCGATTCAGGCAGCAGAGCACTACATACGGCTCTGATCAGCAACTGCAGCGAAACGGCCGGATTGCTGCTGAGACGCGGGGCCGATCCTAATTTGGCTTGCTGGGACGATGGATCGTCACCTCTGCACATCATCTGCGGGAGAGACTTCGATCATAGCCTGACCAAGGTATTTTTCGAGGTCACCGACGAGTTAAATCTGCAGGTGCAGGTCGACGCACGGGACTATTTGGGCCGGACACCGCTGCAATTGGCCGTGGCGACTCCTTTGCCAGAGACCGTCGATACACTCTTGAATCATGGCGTGGATCTGTCCAAATTCGTTTTTCCAACTGAGAGTGATTTTGCTAAATATAGAATATGGAATTGGGAAAATAATTTTAAATCGATAATAACTCCTGCCCTACTGGCCGTCGTCGACAGTCTTGAAAAAAGAGGATACGTATTGAAGCAAAGCGACGCATTTTCGATCATGAAAGTATTCGCTAAATATGAAATGTTCGAGGAATCGACAGATTTTGGAATATGTTTGAATGACGTGAATTTCGCGATCACAGCGTTACGGATAAAAGTACGTTCGGATGTGTCTCTGTACCAAGTGCTCCAGCCACGAATCGAAGAACAACTCACATATCTGGATTACTTCAAGTTTGCGCGTACGGATGAATTGGGCAAACTTCCCTATGAACATACAAAGACTTGCGTTTTGCACCTGTGCGAGAAAATATCGAGAAGATTTTTTCGTCGTTGGACAGTGGAATTTTTCATGTCGCTGACGCGCTACCGACTGCCGATTCTCTGCTGTGAAATTATCATCGGAAAATTAGTGAACAAAGACTTGTATCACATCTGCGTGGCGGCCATGGACCAAATCAACGAGGATAGTAAAATAGTAATACGTCATAATCCAAGACCATTGAGAGTTAGGAAAGCTCCAAAAAGGCTACAGTATCAAATGAAAAGATTTTAAAGGTTCTTTATTATTCTTACTATAAAATTCATAAAAGGAGTAAAGAAATGATTTGTGAAGATATATTTGTTTTATCAACTATAGACCAATGTTCGTTACGGTGATGTACAGTTTTTCTTTTATGTTTGATTTCATGTTGAATTTTTTTGTTTCTTTATGTCATTCAAATGAATAAAATGTTCATTGATTTGCTTGTATTTTAAAATTTTGTGCGTTAAAAGTTTATTTCTGTTTTACGTACAAAAAAAATCGTAAAGAAGTTTCACATCTTGCGTTCGTTCTTACGCTTATTGATTTTTTCTATTAAAAACACGATGTCCGCGTTTATATCGGTTGACATTGAAACCCCCAGAAATAAAAAGAATAGTACGTCGTTGCACAATCAATCAGGTTCCGTTGGGACGAATTTATTACCGAAGTGCAGCCAATAAAATGTTATACCGTAATCGGAAACGTCTGTTTTACCGACTCCAAGGTCGTAATTTTCTTTCGCACACATTGAATAACCGAGTAATTTATCAATAAATGTTAACTTTGAGTAACTTTTTTTTGTTAAAGCGAAGATTTTAATTCGAGCCAGTGGGCATTGCAATCTCATTTTACAAAAGAGATTTTATTATAAATACGGTAGGAAGCCAGAGGGAGAGAAGATCTCTGCGGGCTCGACGCGCAAGAAAACTCATGTTAATGAAGAAAAGAAGACGCGGGAAAAAATTTTTCTCATCAAATAACGCGCGCGCGCGTCGTGTACACACGCGGCTCGGTGTGTGCGTGTGAGTGTGTGCAGCACACGTAAAAAAAGAAATGTAAAAAATGTAACTTTCAGGTCGCGCGCACGGGGCGCGTATACATTATACGCATAAAGAAATAGAGAAAGAGCAGTGAAAAGGAAAAATTTGTCTGTCAGAGAGAGAGAGAGAGACACGCTCGCGGCTAAGGTAATTTTATACACCGACTTTATAGTGCGTTATAAGGTTGTGTGTGTCGGGGGGAGGAGGGGATTTTTTGCCACCTCGCACGCGCAGCAGCAGCAGCCCTTCTAGAGTTGGCGAGATGACGAGCTTTATACGCTGTACGTATACGGGAGCGTGAGGGGGAAAAAAAAATTAAATTTTTAATCAACGCGTAGTTTTCCTTTCAACTCGCGCATACGACACGCGCACACCTACATAGAGCGCGAAGCTAGGTCAAGCTTTTCGCGTCGTTCGCGAAATCAAATCCATAAAAGCGACATCGATATCGTTTCACGCGGACGATTTGTAATAATCCTTCATAGAAGTACCAGCTCTCTATTCGGTGGTACGCGCGAATAATTTTCCCCGAAAACCAAATATTATACACTATGCACGATGATCTCACCCGCATACATATATAGATGGATTCAGCATGTGTTTTATGACGCGAGGGAGGTACATCGTACGTAATGCAAAACATACCTCGGCGCGGTACGCACACGCTCGAATAAATTCTGTAGGCTGCAGCTGCAAGCTCGCGTTATATATTGGATTTTTCCGGCGCGCGTTTTTCCCGCGAATATTAGAAACACGCGTTTCATCAACGGCTTCTTTATTTTCCTATTTTTTTTTTTTTTTTGCGTAAATGCGCACTGTGTGCGGGATCGCAATTACTCGTTGAATTTTTCGAGGAATTAAGTTTGTTTAATCAGGTCGAAAACGAGCCTTTGACGTGAAAGAAAGCGTAATTTTTTATTCTCTAAACAACTGACGACTTGTTCTCTCGTGGCTCGAGTTCTATACGTAGATATCCGACACAAGGTAATTACATGCCAAGGCGCTTTTGCGAATATTATACCTACATATATAGTTCAAACGCCGATAAGTGTATTAAAATTAACTATAGCGGCAGCAGCAGCAGCGAAATTACATTTCCGAGCGAGCGAGCGATGGCCAAGATCAAAATTCTATTCTCATCTCGAGTCTCTCTCTCTCTCTCTTGCGGGAAGCAACGGAGCATGCACACATAGAACATTATATCGTATAACCATAGCCGAATTTTCGTTTTGTGCGGCGGCGGCCGGCCCGCGTCTCAAAGCGCAGCACACACACAGTGCGGTGCACTTTATAAGCCGAAGGGCCTGGACGAGCGATAAGACGTTCGAGCTTCTCGAGGTATAGGATCGTTTGCTTTGCCTACTGCACGTCTAGAGTCTTGCCATGGTAGTAGTACAACTTGGTTCCCACAAAGGATTTGTATCCAATGCCTACATAGATATATATCGCGTGCGCGCACACCTATATATACATGAGATTCGTCGGAGAGAGAAGAAAAGAATTTTCGGTTCTACGGTGTGTAGCAGCAGTGAGCTTGGGTACCGTGTTATATATACACAGTCGCTGTGTGCGCGACGACGATTGATAGCCCATCGCGTGAACTGCATAGAGTAAGAGAGAGAGAAAGGAGCCGCACGAGGGTTGCATTGTCAGAGGGAACGAGAGAGAAGAGATATTGGGCGCTTTCGAGCATAATGAAACGTTTCTTCGATACATCTTGTATATAATACGAAGAAAAGCTTTACAGAGAGAGAGAAGGAAAGCCCGGATAACAATGGCAAGTTGAGCCCCATACATCAAGTCGCGCGGGGACGGAGGCTTGGCAAAATTTTATACATCGTATCGTATTATAGATATTATATTTGCAATTAAACGGTGTGCCGCGCGCGGTCGAGGACTTTTCTGAAAAGTTTCGAGCTCTGTATAACTGTGTGTGTGGCTTGCGGAAAAAATCATACTTACTGCACATGTACGTCTACATAATGTACGTCTCTCTCTCTCTCTATAGTATGTAGTTCTTCTTCTTCTTCCTGCAGACAATGTCTCGCGCTTATCTCGCTATGTCTTTTGCCGTATATATATCCATACAGCTTGGAGGAGTTTCGCCCGCGTTTCCAACTCGAACTTCGTCTACTTTATTGTAAAAGAAGATCGAAGCTGCTGCTGCTGCAGTCGCTTTATATAGTATTATACTTGCCCGTGGCAAGTAGACAAGTGTCTCCTCCTTTTCTTCTTCTTCTTGCCGAGTTTCTGATACGTAGTGTACGCGAGTATGTGTATCGATTCATCTGGCTTTGATGCGTATCTTATATATGTATGGAATCATGTATTTTAAAGGGGGAAACAAAATTTCGCGTCTCTCTCTCTCTTGAGAGAGTCTCTTTTGTTTTGCTGTCAAATGTTATAATACTTCGATTCGTGTGTGAGTGTGTGTAACTCGATGCATGTATAAATCCATGGTACTTTGATCTTGTTTTCTTTTATCAATTTATAACGAAGACTAAACTCTACCGAAATATTAAGTCAAAAGTCACGTAAAATAAAAAAGTTTTCAAGCATCGTCCCCGAAAATTCTGTCGCACTCGCCTCTCGCGCGGTGCGTGTATACAACTTCGGTGTCCCGTATACACGCGCACGCACTTAGCACTCGACTCTGGATGCCGCCGCGACGCGTAATTCGGTTGAACTGCTCTTAAATTAAGTGCAGCATTGCAGTATATACATACACACCGAGTCCATCGTCTCGATACACTATACATACTGCTCCTTCGTATCGTTGTTTGCAGTATCACGGAATTGTGCGCGCGCGTAGAAGCGTGACCGCGTGTAGTATAATATAACGTCTTTATATTGCCCTAGTCCATTTCCAATTGTTGCACAACTTCTCTTTTCTCTCTCTCTCTCTTTTGGTCTCACGTGACATTTGTAATTATTTAAACAGCTCTATGCTATATACCGTGTACTACGCGCAGAGAGTGTCGAATGAATGAATTTCGCGTTCTCACCATTGAAAATTGATGCTGCATGCACACACGGAGTAGGCTTTTATATACGAAGCAGTATAGCAGTAGCGCAGCGGCAAAAATTATGCAATGGACAATTTTACATCGTCGCAAATTCAGATTTATGCATCGAAGTTTTCTCGCGCGCGCCTCGCGTATATACCATGTTTATTATTATGCAGATCTCTTGAACGCTTTATCGTTAAAGTTTATTAATGCCTGATGGAAAAAGTTACGTTACGCTGTACGTATACGTTATACTTGATTATGTGCGCGCGCGTGGCCACGCACGAGTTTCTTCTTCGGACTTGTAACGCACACACACACGCGCGAGCGGGTGAAGGAATTTTTAACGCAGTTTCGGACGCTATGTCGTTAAAATAAAAAGTGTATATAATATGCACGCGCATGAAAATTTCATGCGACTACGTGTATACGTGAGCTGTCTCGAGTACTCTCGAAGAAGAGCTTTTCTTTGGGGGACGGAAAACCGAGGCAAGGAATATATTTATATATATCGCGCTACTGCTGACGCTGGGAAAAAGCCCCGAGCGAACGAGAGAGAGAATCACTTCCATGGATCATCAACGAGAGCATAATATACGAATTGTCGCATCGTGTCGTTCGCATAGCTGCAATATAGAGTTCGTGCATATACATATACAAACGCGAGAGTAGAAACAAGCTCCGATGTATGTATACGAGCGAAAGAATGTGTGTAGTAGCGCGCGCTCGACTCGCAATCATAATATGAACTGCTGCTGCTTACTGTGCTGCTGGACTGGTGGTAGCTGCTGCTACTCTGCCTTACGGCGCAGTCGCACCGCGTGGATCCCCGCAAAAGCCCGTCGTCGTCACTGCTGCTATACTGCTGCTCGACTCGGAGCTTTGAAGTTAAACCCGCGCCGCGCGTGCGAAGCGAGAGTCCGACTCGGCCGCGCAAGCGAGCAGCATCTGGTGGTGTTGTGGCTGTGCTGTGCTGCATCTCTGCTCTCTCTCTCTCTACTGGAGCTTTTTGTCCTCGATTCCCGCGCGCGCTTCTACTGATGCTGCTGCTGTAAGCGAGAGCTGTATAATATAATAATATATATGTAGAGCGTTGGAAAGTCCTATAGTGCGCACGACGACGAAACACGTGTCTCTCGCGCTTTTTTCCTCTCTCGCCATCCGTGTGAGTGTATGTGTATACAAGTGTGCTTTTTTCGCGTAGTGTTTTACTAATCCATCGATATCAATTAAATATTTGTTATAAAAAGTGTACATGCAGCTGGACTGCGTGTACGCACGAGTGCAACGTCGTTGTTTTTGTTGTTAGTTGTTCAGTGCGCGATCGCGTGCATATAGTGTGACGTGCAGCAGCAGGTGGTGCTTATTATATAGGAGATAGGATACATTGAGATAGTAGTGTGCTGCACTGCATAGTATACAGAGAAAAGCCCCAGCAGCAACTGGTATATCGGTGCTTTTTTTTTATCAATCGAATCAGATCATGTATTGGAAATCGACGATTCGACTATTGTGCCTGGTCGGCCTGGCCAGCGCCATCGCCGAGGACGCCTACGTCAATCAGTGCAGCGAGCTCAAAGCTCAGGAGCACTTGGACCTCAACGAGGTAAGTAGTCATATAGCATGACGAGAGAGAGTTAATAACTGCACTCTCTGTCTCTCTTATATAGTTATAAACGTCATCAAAGACGCGCGGTATACAGTCGTTATATTATATAGGCTACTTTTCTTATTCTTCTTCTTCGTCGTCGTCGTCGTTTGCTTTTGTTTTTCCTTTCGTGCCTTGTCGAGTCAGTGCAGCGAGCGAGAGAGCAGTTAGTTTCGTTACTGCTGCTGCTGACGTTCCGCAAAGTCTTATGAGCGCGCCTCGGGCTAGGCACTCTGTGCACTTCCGACCATCCGTCGTACATATATATGCGCAGATTCACGGGGATCATCGTCAAAGCGCTAAGCGCAGCAGCACTCAGGAGAGCCTCGAGTTAGATACAGTTATTTTTTTGAAGAAATTTCATTTACGCATCGTCGGCTTCTGATTCGTGGAACGATGAGAGATCTTAAAGTAAACGTCGTATTTATCAGTCCATCGACGTAATTAGTTTAATGAATCAATTGTATATGAAAAAACGGCTGCATCAAAAATGACTCTCCGCGGCAACAATGACCGAATCAATAAAAACTCTCTCTCTCTCTCTCTTCATCCAAGTTGAATCGGAGAGACCGGTGGAGCTTTTTTTACAATTCTATATCCTCGCTCTCTCTCGCGCGCGCCCGCTTATTTTTCTCGTGAATATTTTAAATCTAACGCGCGCGAACGAGTTTTTATTTTATTCGTGCTCGCGCTAGTACAAATATACAGAGACGACACGACGTTGAATTCGTCATGCGCTCGAGTCCTCGAGTCGACGCACCAACGAGCTTATTTTAAATCGTTCTCGATCTTGAATATTTACGATATTCCTCAACGGGACAATTAGCGTGACAAAATTAACTTTTTCTCGAGTCAGCGCGAGCGAGCCTATATATCTATTTCCCTGTCGTGAGAAAAAAAAATAAAATAAAAAAAATAATAATAAACTCGACGCCCGCCTCGACGCGGCGCAACAATCAAAATTCCGTATTACTCCGGTTTGACGTTTGCGCGCTACAGCAGCGTTGATCGATATATACCGCCGTGGTTACCAATGGCGCGACTGCACGATAAAGAGCTCTCTCGATGATTATTGAAAAGTAGAGAAAGAGAGAGAGAGAGAGAGAGAAAAAAAGAGGAAGAGGATAGGCTCGCGCGCAGGCATTAAAATGTGCGCGACGCTGCAGTCTCGTCAGCACGAGATAATGTGTCGCAGACTGATTCTCGCGCGCGCATTTAACGTCGCGCCCGCCCGCCCGCCTGCCACCGATTTAGAATGATCAAATAGTAGGCGAACCAAGGCCGAGTTCATTCGGCCGCAGCGCGCATCATCGTCGTCAATTGCGCTCGATCGTCTGCCTTACGTATTATACATGTAACCAGTGCCGGATTATAGCATAGGCCTCATAGGCACGGCCTATGGGCCACCCCATCATGGAGGCCACCACAAGATTGGAAAAAAATTTTAAGATAAATGAAAAAAAAAGTTACAAATGGTTTTATCTTTAAACTTTGTATGTGTGAAGTCCACGTTTATCGAAACTTGTTTTTTTTACGATCGGGGAAAAACCCTTAACGAGTGCGAAAGTTTCACATAATTAATGTATATACTATTTAATATACTAATAAATTATATGCGTTATAAACTAAATAACGCAAAATGTTTGCAGTTATGTTAAAAGGTACAATACGATAAGTTTTTTGACGATCATGACAGCTAATGTTGAAGCTGATGGTTTATTTAAATATATGATGAGATTAGAAACCACTATTAATATAGTTTTTTGGCAGGAAGTATTGCAGAGAATTAATGTAACCAATCTAGAATTGCAAAAAAAAGATAGTGATTTGAACACATCTATCGCTCTTTTAAAATCATTGAAAAGTTATGTCCATTCTCTGCGAGATAATTTCAAAACTTTTGAGACCACAGCCAAAGACTTACTTGGAAGTGACGAATACGACATGGTTCATAAGCGAGCTCGCAAAAGAAATAAACGTTTGGATCCACTTGACTATGCAACATCAGAAGATATCGAGCTTGAAGGTTCTCAAAATTTTCGTGTCAAACACTTTTTGCCAGTAATTGATCAACTAGTCGGGTCTTTGGATCAAAGAATCAGTGCTTACGAAGAAGCAAGTGGTTATTTTGGATTTTTGAGGAATTTGCACGAGATACCTTCCCACGAGTTGGAAATTCACGTAAAAAAACTTAGTAACTTTTTATAAAGATGATATAGATAATAGTTTACTTTCTGAATTGTTACAATTAAGAGAACTCTCCAAACAGTTTATTTTTAAAAGTGATCAAAACGATGAAGGTGAACAAATTAGCTTTGAAATCAAGTTATTCAATCTTATTGTAGAAAAAAATTTTATGGCACGCTAACCTAAAAATCGCAACTTCGCCGCTACTTTTAGGCTTTTGTACCATAAAATATTGTATGCAACTGATACGGATATGCTTTTCCAACGAAACTCGTTACAGCCCTCGCCTTCGGCTCGTGCTGCAACCCCTCGTTTCGCTGAAAAAGTATATCCGTACCCGTTGCATAAAGTACTATGAAAGATATGTTTTCCAATACATATATTATATTAAAAATATATCTTGTTCTAATGACAACAAATGTCACTGATGAAAGGTCATTTTCCAAATTAAAATTGTTAAAATCATACTTAAGATCATCTACGAATCAAGATCGACTCAATAGTCTGGCTATATTGGCTATGGAAAATGATTTATTACAAAAATTGTCTTTTGATGACGTCATCAACGATTTTGCTGAGAAAAAGGCAAGAAAAGTATTATTATAATTTTTATTTGTGATTTTAAATTAGTTTACAAAATGATTCTAGCCGATTGTACCAAAAACTGCTTTAAGTTAATAAAATAAAATTTATAAAAAATAAAATTATCATTTGAAATTCTCAATTATTTCGTGCCCTTAAAGAGGCCACCAAGTAATTATGCCTACGGCCACCCTGAAGGTTAATCCGGCACTGCATGTAACAGCTCGCGCGGCTTTACCTACAAACTACTACTACTACCGACTCTTTTTTTTGTCGCTCTCCGACTGTCTATCCGTGTGTGCGTGTGCGTTTGTATATATACGCATTCTACGAGAGCTCCGAACGGTATTTACACACTTTTTGATGCGCCTATATATACCGTAGCACGATCGATTCTTTCGAATTTTTGCGAGCGTCGCTTTAGCTCGATCTCGATGCGCGTTGCACACGTACAAATAGTTACACGTACGCGAGGAGGGGGATTTTGTCAGAGACTGTATATTTTCAGGTCAAAGTACCGGCGTATTGCGAAACGGACTTGAAGCTATTTTCAGAGAGTTTGTGTATATTTTTTTTTGTCGATCGTGGGAGAATATATAATCGCCAACGGAAAAATCTAGAATTAGCGGTTGTTGGGCGTAAACAAAATTGCAATAACTAAATCCGTTACGAAGCTTTCTTGAAGTGAAATTTATTGAGTCGCGTTAGATATGAGGGGTGAAACTTCATGTTTTTGGTTTAACCAAGACTAAAGGATACTGCCGGTGCTCGCAGTATTAAAATTTTTTTTTCAAAATTCATCATTGATGAGATGATATAGCTAGATAGAAGAGTCGATGAGAAGAAAATTATGATCAATGGAAAAATTGAACCTCATTTTTTTTTAAATATATTCATTTATTTGATAAAGCAACATCGTACATAGAAAAAATGATTGCAAACATGATTATGGTCGCGAACTTCGACCCGCAGCCGCCAGACAAATGTTAAACAAATCCTTGTTCTTCAGCGTCTCCATGATCATTCCACAGCACTCTATCGGGAGTCGGTAATGTATCAATTGCATAAAAGGATCCAGGGCCCAGTCACGGCAAAATTTCGTCAATACTTTCTCGCGCAGGCCCGAAGAACAAGCCTCCCTAGACTCTTGGGGAAGCTCAGGCAATTTGTACGAGCTTGCGAACTTGTAGATGTCCATATACGTAGGTTTTTTCGCCATCTCTTCGAATACTAAATCTACCAAATCGTCGACATCCTTGGTGGTTGAAGAATCCGTACTTCCGAACAATCCGTACTTGTCGAAAAATCCCATGAGCTTCGAGGCGTCGTCTTGGTTCATTATGTAGCCTCTTGCCTCGAGCAGTTCGACGATGGCCAGCAGGCCAGTCGCAGCATCCAGTTTAATCGCGGTACAATCCCCGACGAGATCATTGTTACCCTGACGATTGTCGTCCCGGCGTCTCTCGAGCAGTCCGACGCCGGCCAGCACGCCAGTCGTCGCAGCCAGTCTAAACACAGGACAACCCTTGCCGAGATCATTGTTACCCCGACGATTGTCGTCCCAGTGCCTATCGGAGTCGGTCGGGGTCGGAAAAACGAAGCCCGACACGTTGGCGCCACGATCCAGAAGACTCTTGACTATGTGCGGCCAGCAGCGCGCCACGGCCCATTCCAGCGCTGTTCGGCCCTCGGCGTCCCGAGCGTCGATCCCCACCGTCCACTGTCTTTCTTCGTTTATACCGAAGAATAGCTCCATCGTGGAGCTGTGTGCGTCTCTCTTGGCACTGATCAGCAGTGGTGTCAGCCCTACCGCATTGGCCAAACACGGATTGGCGCCTCGTCTCAGCAGCGCTTCGACCATCTTCGTATCTCCGCACGAAATAGCCAAGTGCAACGGTGTGTTGCCCTCACTGTCCTGGGCATCGATCTGCACCGTCTTCTCGAACTCGTCGATGAACTTGAAGAATCGCTCAAACCAGTCCCAATTCTCGTATCTTTGACAAATAACGTGTAGAGGAGTTTGTCCTTCCGCATTGGCCAAACACGGATTGGCGCCTCGTCTCAGCAGCGATTCGACCATCTTCGCATCTCCGCACGAAATAGCCAAGTGCAACGGTGTGTTGCCCTCATTGTCCTGGGAATCGATCTGCACCGTCTTCTCGAACTCGTCGATAAACTTGAAGAATGTCTCTAACGAGTCGCAATTCTTGTCTCTCTGACAAATGACGCGCAGAGGAGTCAGTCCTTGTGCATTGGCCAAACTTGGATTTGCCCCTCTGCTCAGCAGATCTCGGACATTCCGTTCACTATTCCGACCCTTCAGATCCAAAAGCAACGGTGTGTCACCCCGATGATCTTGGGCGTCGATCAGCACCGTCTGCTGGAGTTCGTCGACGTTCTCAAGTAGCATCAAGATCACGGAGTCAGTATTATATAGAACGTCACATTGACTTATAACATGCAAAGGAGTTGATCCATCCTTATTGGCCTGACTGGGATCGGCGCCATATTTCAGCAACAATCGAATAATCGATTCCATAGCATGCGTCACACTTCTGGCTACGACGAAGTACAGCAGCGAATCACCTGTTCTTGGTACGAGGCAATTGGGATCGACCTGGCCGAGCTCGAGGAATTTCTCCGCGACGTCGTCGAGGCCATACTTGCAGGCTATGTAAAAATGTGTGTAGCCTGACTCGTCGGTATAATTTGCGTGGAATTTGTCGTAAATTTCGAATAATTTTATCGCTAAGCTTTTCGAAGTCCTCGATTTGCATTCGTTTATCTGGTGTACTGCTGTGGTACGACACAGCAGTGGCTTACCGTCTTCGTCCACGTCGGGCTCGTCTTTGTAGCCGCTGCGAATGACGAACTCGATGATTTCCTTATTCAAACCAGACGACTTGATGCTCTTCGTGAGAATCCAATCCATCTCTTGCTTTGTAAAAATGTCGCGCAGATTTGGAAGTTGTTCCTTCCAATCTTTTATTAAGAGTAGAAATTCATGGACAATCATGATTCGATGGTTTTCTAACCCCCAATTGTAATTTTCACGTAAGCTCTTCAATTTTTTTAAATTTGGATGCTCCACGTGTTTGTCGACTGCCTCACTTTCACCTACGGATTTTTCGCTACTTGACGAAGACATTTTATATTTCGAACACCAACACACGACACACAAACACTGATTATTTAAAAAGTATATATATTTTTTCTTTAAATAATCACTCGCTATAGTAGATGGGACTTTGCTGCTCGCACTGCGACGTTGTAATTTGTACTGTCTGTAGACATGCACTTTGATCTATGAAGAGAGTAAAAGAACACGAGGTCGAAACTATGAGAGCTATGCACAGATGCTACTTGAAAGTGAAAGTTTCCCCCGTAATCGGAAGCCTCTTGCGCGGCAATTCTACAACGACTTTCACTCGTACGCACTTGCGCAGAGCAAGACAAGACTTAAGGTGATTCTTTACTGAGTCGGCTAGTCAATACGAGTGTAGTTACTTTGTTTTGACTCTTATGGTGCCCGAGGGCCCTATGCTGTAGTGTTGTAAGCGTCCCCTCTCCTCTTCAGCAGACGACAAAACCTCAATCGGACCATAAAAATTCACTTTCTCGGTCAAATATTACAATAATTAGCACGAAAACATGTACTTGTTAATATACCAATCGAAAGCTTATACTTTCAACTTAAGATTATCAGTTTTCGAAAGAGCTGTATGATATATTTTGCGAGATATTCAATAAGAAGGGTCCAAAAGTACATGTGCGCCTATAAACTCCGTGTTAAAAAGTCAATTTTCAATGGCCCCAAGTAAAAAAATTTTATTAAGTTTTTATAAAATCGATTTTATAAAATTATCGCTTCATAAAAACTTTATAAAATCTTTATAAAAAAAACAAAATTTTCGATTTTTTTATAAATTTTTTATACAGTTTTTATACAGTTTTTATAAAGTTTTTATGTAACTTTTATAAAGTTCATAAAGTTTTTATAAAGCGATAATTTTATAAAATCGATTTTATAAAAACTTTATAAAATTTTTTACTTGGGGCCTTTTTCTCGAAAATTAGCATGACAACAGGATCTGAAATTTTGCAGGGAGATAATTAGAAAATACAGAAACATTCGAAATAAAGAAAAGTTAAAATTTCAGAAAGAAAATTCAACCGAAGAAAAGGACTCTGAAATTTTATTTATGGTGTTTTTATATATTTGAATGAATTTTTAAATTGATTCGTTACATAATGTCGAAGAAAAAATTAATTTATGCATACGGATACAATATTTGATCCATGGGACTCCTTTTTATGATTTTTCACTTTGAAAGTAGTCGAAAAAAAATACGCGACAAATCTCACGTATTCGCATTAGGCATTATATATCATATTATAAAGCTTTTCCGAGATAACTCAAAAAGCTCGCGACGGAGTAAAAGACGTTGGCGCTTCTGCCGTTGACTTCGCCTCGAATATTCGCGCAGCCGCTGCGCTTTCTCTTTTGGCATGAAAAGCTCAGCAGGAAAAATCTCGCGGCATTTCATATAACAAGCATTATTTTACCGTATGGATCAAGCATATATACATATTTTTGATACATCTCAAAGGCTTACATATTAGTTCTATGATGTACGGATTTAGGTTTTCTTCTTTTAAAAATCTCCTTATTAGACGTGGCTTATGCACGTTTTATTCCGCGTAATCCTTTTTTCGAGACAAGCTCTACGTGTGTATACATTATATAGCTCTAAAAGTATATAGCGGCGATAAAATTGAAATAAGCGCGCGCGCGCGCGACGACGACGAAGCGTTTTGCACGTTCTTTAATTTTATTTAGCGTAAAATCCTTTTTAACTGCAAGCGCGCGCGCGCAAAAAAAAAGGAAGAATAAAAATAAACTCGAAACGTCGGTGCGAGATTTCGTTTTCGAGCCAAGCAATTTAACGGATAAAGAATTTGTCGAGCTCGAGAGTTTTCGGTGTAGGTCTCTTTGCCCGTTTGAAAATTTCGCTCCTTTTATCGTTTGCCATGCACCCACACGAAATAACTCGGTACTTTTGAGCGCGCGGTCTTATTTGTATATTTTTTTTTACTCTCTTTCTCTGGCTAAACTGTTTAACGTGTATGTTAATAACGTACAAAGCTAACGCAACGTTTAAATAACATACATTTTCGTGTATATTTATGGCGAATAGCTTATCACTGCATTTTTATTTAATTTTTTTTTTTTGGTTGCTTTTTATGCACAAAAAATGTAAGTCACTTTGGAAACCGAAGGGAAAAACTTGTTCTCGGGAAAAAGCATTCAAACGGAAAATAATAGGGGCAGGCTTGGTATACCTTTAGATCTATACTTTATTTGCTGTTGCCGGCCCTCTCCGTGAAACATGCTTTTTTGCATCGATTTTAGAGCTGCATACAACTCTTTTTTTCAATCAGACATGAGCTTTTTCGAAAAGACTTTTCGAAAAGATTTGGAAGCTTTTGATATTAGCTTGGAACTAACATTTAGTTAATGAATAACTTGGATGCTTGGGTATTTATCGTGAAAGGCGCATTTACTTACGAGCTCGTTGTACTTTACTTAATTTTGTAACCAAAGCTTAAAAATGTGTAGATAGATATACACTATAAAATGCAATTGCAGACTATAGATTTTTTGTGTGAATCGTGATTATTTTTTATTGCCTGTACTTCACTGTCGTGTAGTTTTTCCAACTCGATTAATACGCTTTTTTACGAGAAAATACATACAATAGGAATGATACATAGATCAACGTTTAAAATGAAAATTCATGGAATTCGTTTTAACTAGTTTGCTCGTTATGGAAAAATGACCCAACTAGAGAGTATTTTTATTCATACCGACGAATTAAACAAACTTTTAACGTGACTGCTTATTTCGTATTTCGCGTCACGTTCTTAATTGTTAGGTGTGGTCTCTTTTTCTTGGTACTTTTTTTTTTTTACTTTTTGACTCGCTCTGCGTACGAATGATCCGGTACTTCATTATCCATTTTTTACACCCTTGCGAACTTTTCGCTTTTTCATTCGTTCTACGTTGAAGAAACGTGCCACGCGATGAACTAATGGCTCATTACTTGACTTTTTAATCCTGATGTATTAAAAAAAGAAACGAGTATGAAAGGGCTAATCGATTCTCTGTGTGATGTTAGATGGTAAAACTTTGGAGAGTAACAACTTTTCAAAACGGTATTTGAAGTTTCAAGCTTACAAGCGATGCCCACGACCTTATACAGAGATTACAAGTGACGCCGAGACGCCGACCACATTATCTACTTTGAAAACCGACAAAAAGGGATTAATTCGTTTGCGAGCCGAGTTGTGCCCTGTTATTTTTTTTTTGCCGGAACAAGATGCTATCACTCGCAGCCTTTCAATTTCGACGTTGCGGTATTTTGCTCCCAAGAAAATCAATGGGCGAAGTTCGAAATCGAAGACGTGAGTTTCCTTTACAAATAGGAACAAATCGCTTTCGAACGACTCTAAACGAAAATCGGTGTTGTTTTTGCTTCAAAAATGTATTAAAAAAAAGAAAGTTTACTTACAATATTGTAATTATGTATCATTATAAAAATTTACTCAAATTTTCGAGCTAACATAGTACAGACATACTTTGCTATTTTGTTTTTTCATCGAGAAAGCTCCGCCATGGGTATAAAATTGACTTTTTTCAATTTTTGTTTCCTGTCGACTATATATTTGTGAAGTAGATCGAATTTGAGACTGATGCCTGATTTCAATGTGAAAATACTCGAAATACAGAAAAATGGATGGATGTTCGTCTTCGATTTGAAATGCGAAATACTCTTGATTTATAACAACGATAACAATAAATAAAAGCAAATGGAACTTGGCCGTTGACACACGTGTACATATATATCTACAAACGGCTCATACATTTATACGCTGCGAGTTTCAAGCTTCCGCCTACTTCAAACAAATACACGCGAGTGTTTATGAAAGCTGCTTGCATAACCGAATTAGCTAAAATCATACAGTCGCAGTTTGACAGATATTACTTATTGTCAATGTTTGTTTGTTTATTTTTGCCGAATGCATTGCTGGTTTGCTATAAATATGTTTTATGTATTTAGAAGAATCAGCAAAAGAATAAAAATAAATAGTTATGTTGAGTCGAATGGTTAAAACGATTTCGAATAAATAAATACAAAATTTCTTAAAAAGAAAATACTTGATCCGTAAAAATTATCCATTGCAATATGATAAAAATGACGTTCTGTTACCAAACTATATAATTGCCAAAATTTAATAGTAGTTTGATTTTTCAGTGTTTGCTAACTAATTTAAAATTAGATAAACTTTCATTCTCCATCAAAGTAACTAATTAAAAATCATAGATCATGTTTGATTAATATTGAAAAGTTCGTTTTGTATCAATGTCATGAAAACATGATATTCAATCTCTCTGAACGAAGTAAATTTAGTGTAAGCAAACAATAGATTTAATGAACTTACAATTTTCATCTCGAATCCAATTTTATTAATTAGGAAAGATCGAGCGAATATCTACATCTCTAACTAATATAAAGAGACACATTGATGAGTTAACATGTTCCAGACATTGACCCAGTTTTGTATTTGCTTAGTACTTTTTTAATTTTTTTTTAAAGTAAAAAGACAGAGTATAGTGGTAAAACAGGGAAGAAGACAAATTATGTTCGGATTATAACTTTTCCATTATTCAGAAGCCTCATCAATGAAAATAGCCGTGCGAGTAATTTTCACTTCGGGGCAGTTTTTTCAACTTTTATATCAATATCAAAGTGAGCCTTAATACTGCTTTCACGCTATTGAAAAGTATCGATCTCTCCGCTGACGAGGCGAAAAAAAATCAAGTTGATCATTGTAAAATACTCTCTTATTTGCATTTCATCGATTAAAAGGGTTTTTGCCAACTTTGAATTTGGAGCAGTTCGTAAAAAAATTATTAGTACTATACAAATGAAATTTCGAAATAATTCTTCGTAGTAATTTTGAATCATTACACGTATGAAAGGTAAATTTGCAAAAGTTGGTACACAGAAAAAGAAATAAATAATTCTCTCGATCTGTACAAGTAACATACTTCCAGATAAAAAATATCCTACAACATATCAAACTACTGGATATCGGATAAGGTATGTCAGATGTTATTTCGCGTTACTGTAGTCCAAGTATATTTAAGCCGCAGTTTTCTGCCCGTAACTCTGTAAAAGAAGGTAAATTGAAGTAATACCAGATCGTCAAAAACAATAAAATAAGACAGATACGGCGCTTATTATTATTTCAAAACGCTCGATGTGCTTCATTGTGCTCGGGAACGCGACATTCTCGTGATAAATTTGTGTGGCACGAAAAATCGCTTTTTCAAAGTTTTTCTCTCGGAGAGAAATTTTTCACAAAGCGGCATACCGACTCAAGAGTATATATAATACAAGTATTATATATAGAAAAGGGCAATTTTATCGTGGTTTTTAACTTTAAACAAGTTTCCCTTGATCCATTATATGAGACGAGCTATGCGCGCAGTGGTGCAGAGCTTCGTAGCTCAGGGGGCTGAAAACTAAACGTTGCGTAAACTTTAAAAATGCCCCATAACCGGTGATTGCAAGTATTCACACAAAATAGTTCTCAAGACTTATCCGGCAGAATTCCTGGGCGAGAGACCTCTTTATCTATATATACAGTACATATAAATACGAGTTGCGCACTGTTGAGAAAATAGCTTTGATAAAGAATTCTGTTGAAATTGCTTGTGTAGATTTTAACATTTCTTCCGACACAAATAATCTTCGACTGTAGCTCTCAATGCGTAATTAGCTAAGACAGAATTGAATCGCAGGTAGAGTCGCTGATGAAAAGTATAAAAAAGATTTACAAGATAAAAGGGGGCGCGCATCAATCTACAGGGAGAAAACCCGGCGCGCTTTCATCTCATATAATTTAATGAAAAAGTCGAAGCCTTCTTTGGCGCAGACGTTAGAACAAAAATTGGATTTTCTCGTGAATTATCTTCGAGGCAGGTGGTCGACCTCGATCCTCTCCCACGATGACGCATTCGCTAATTAACCCTCTGCTGGAGTCTAATTTGCCGGTCGAAGTAAAATTCAAACGAGTATACAATATTCCCATCGAATTTACATGCTCGTTCGATGATTAAATAATTAGATAGTATCGGACGATGCCCAAGAACGGATTCAACAAAACCTCTTCGCATCGAAATATATGTACACGAGTCTCGCCAGATTCGCAGACTTGTAACCGATCATTCGGTATATAGACACGGCCCGCGTAAAGTAGGTCGAGGAGGGATGCGAGAATGCGCAAGTGGCTATATGTGCATGAAAGCCACCCCTCGACTTGAGGTGGTCGGTTCTCTACTTGGGAGCTTGGTGGCATGTAACGACTAAAACCATGGCTATATACGAAAGTTTCTCTCGCGATGCTAATATCGCGCATTATCCCGACCCGGAAAATTTATTCACGGAAAGGAGATGAGGTTTAGAAGTGGCTTTTTTTTGGCGTTAAATCGAGGACTTGTTTATAGCGCGCAGTGCTTCAACTTCCAGAAGCAGATAACTGTTGGTATGAAAAAAATTTTATAGCGGTTTTTTTAGAAACTGCGGATTATCTCATCTCAAGAGATTCGAAGGCTTAAAAATATACATCAACATCGTTTCGAGATACAGATTTAGTACTCCAAGAAAAAATATTTTCTTCGCTGCACGAGAGCTCAGTTTTGACTCGAATTATATTACAAATGAATCAAATTCATGAAAAAGTGTCGAGTGGTATTAATGATTAACGAGGTAATTGAACTTTGTACGATTTATTAACATTGAATAATTCCAAGTTCGAAAAAGTATAATTTGATTAAACTGACATTTCCTCCTCGATGCACGAATTCTTACGGGTTTTACTAAGGGCCTACCTTGAATTATGACGTCGGAATTCCATTCATATAAGCGGAAATTTTTTTCATTTTAATTTTCGACCATCAGTATCAGGTATTTTCCAATAAAGCGGTCTAGGCAAATTCGAAAAAAGCTTTAATTCAATAACCAGACTTCGTGCCTTTTATTCCATTTTCTTTAATTTTATTACGCTCATTGATAGAAAGAAAGAGATCGAGTGAAAGAGAGAGAATTTTGTTGCAGTCAAATATGAGTTTTTTAAAAAACGTTACAGAATCGTATTTTTTAAATTTGAATTTGTTGTATTAAATAATTCTATAACATTATTTAATTAATTATTATTAAATCAAACCCTCAACGTGACTGTACGCCAATCAATCTTCTTGCGCTAATGGATTTTGAACTAGTGAACCTCTTCAACTATGTTAAATGGCGCCAGACTGAGTTATTCAAAATAGCTTTTGACTTTCAAATGAAATTTTATCGATTGAATTGAAAAAAACATTTTAAATAACGTGGAAAAAATTCATAATATTTTCTTGAATAGTTCCAACAGTTTTTTGTTGGCAAAATGTTTCAACAATTTTTAAACTTATTTAGATTATAATTTTAATTCAAAACTCGTACCTAACCGCATCGCTTTTGTTTCTCCATTTGAAAAGGCTCACGGCACCGTGGAATAATAAATTCAAAACATGTATGGGAGCGAATAAAACATTAAAAAAATGCTCGCAACCGCGTGAGGGTTCAAAATAGGGGTGAAAAAAAATCACGTGTATATGCGGATATATTCCGGAGAATAGTAGGTCGAGATTTTCAAGTAAATTACCCATATAATCGGTCCAGTAGCGCCCAACCGGTTCGTTTAATTCATTTCTTTCTCGCTCTCTCATTCTCTTTCTCTCACTCTCACTCTGCTCTCTTGTCATTAATTTTCGTATATACGCGAGGGTGAGCCGTAAATTACGTGGGCAGCTCGTAGTGCGGTTATTATATATTGCGCGCCAAGGCCTGTGACAGAAAACTCAGCTTTATATCACGCAGTGCGCCGTGGGTTCCGGCTACTCTGCCAGACGATGATATCTCTCGAGACAAGATTCAAATACATTTTGAATGTATATTTATCGATGCGTGAGCTACTCAAGTTGGTAAATAGTCCTGCTCATTTTAGCTTTATAATTCAAAAATAACTGTTTATCGTATAATTGTGCCATTTTTTTTCTGTGAATAAAAACAAAAATCAACATTAATTTGTACCTCTTGTAAATAGTGGAATTTATATTTTTGGTTCAAGTTGTTTGCATTGTCGAGTTTCTCACGGAAGCGATGCTCGTGGCCGCAGTTTTTAACTCGAGGGTTGAATTAATTATATTCAAGGGGTAATAATAATTAGTGCCATTTTGAGCGCGCGCCACTTTCCGACCATGCGCTTAACGAGCTTCACGCTGCAGCGGCGGTCGTGACAACATATACGAACCGCAAGCTGCTTCAAAGCCGTTACGAGGTAGATTTAACTCGGAGTCGCCGCGTAATCACGAATCAGCACGTATGACGCTTCGCGCGTGCAGCATTAAATCCTGCAGCGCGCAGGAATCTTAACTCGTACGATGATGTGTGTACGGCCTCATCGACGTCTCGAAATGATGTCACCGCGCTCGGATGAAAACGAGGTTTTCTCGAAATTCATAAATCGAGGATTTTCAATTAATCAACGACTTGAATTATTCGAATCGAAGCGACATATAGATCGATAAAGGGTTGTTAATTTCGCGAAGTTTCCAAATAAGGATTAGGGAAACGAAGATCTCTTTGCTATTGAACTCGCTTTGACTTATATATACAATTTTTTTTGCCACTTGCAGATTTACAGATAAACGTACTCGCCATTTAGTGGTAGAGACTTGAAGTGATATGATCGTATTTAAATTTATTGAAAATCAAAAAACCTCTTTGCTATTGAACTCGCTTTGACTTATACATACAATTTTTTTTGCCACTTGCAGATTTACAGATAAACGTACTCGCCATCTAGTGGTAGAGACTTAAAGTGATAAGATCGTATTTAAATTGATTGGAAATTGGCTTAAATTTTTTAATAACCGTTAATTTGTCATTAATGGGACATTTGAAATGATCTTACTTAGCAATGTATTATAAAACATTTTAAATTGTCACTTTTCAATCATTAGACCATTATCGGGGTTAAAAACTTCTTCCGGAACAATTAGGTCTACTATCACAAAAAGGATAATTAATTCAACTGTCTAACGCATTCGTCTTATCTACAAGTCATTGCATCCGAATCTGGTGCGCTATACAAACAACAACTTTTCGGCTAAATTTTGTACTTTCCCACTTTTTTCATACCCAATTTTGTAATCTCGCGATTAATTAATAACTCAAACATAAATTTTACACTTTGCAACTATACACGGATGAGGCGAAATATACCGTGAAATTTTGCGAACAAAAACATTGTGTATGAGTGTGTGTGTGTATAAACGGCGCAGGATATAGAAAAACAACAAAGCCGGGGTATGGCGGCAGTCGAGCAGTGCCCGCGTGTAGGTACACACAAAGTTTATATAATACGCGGCGCGGCGCGCAGTCGAGTCTTTAACACGTGCGTGCAGAGGCGCGTGCATACACTACATACATATACTCGTTCCGTAAACTCCAGAGTTACGAAAAGCTCTTATATGAATTTCGAGGTCAAACTTCGTACAGGGTTATATTAAATTTCCCGGCGAATTACACGTTTTATATATGTACATTATGCGCTAGGCGCTGCATGCACCGAGTGGATTTTCGTGAGTGGCTGCTGCTGCAAGCTCCCCCCCTCGCATAGTCACGCGGTGGCTTGCGCGCAAGCCGGCATACGTGGAGAGAACTTTACATTTTTTTTTATATTAAATTTAAAAGAAGTGTACTTCGCGACTCTTTGATATACGGCTCGAAATGAGTCTCGAAAAGGGATGAGCATGATTTATATTTTTTTCTGAAATTCGCGTCAAATATTAAATTCATACGCGAGCTTATTAACTTTCCATCCCAGTTGACACAGTGGTGCACGTAGCACGAGATACAAATAAAACCCGCCTTATTGATATTCAATGCAAATATCACCATTAATTCATAGTTAATCGTATCGTTATCACGATTACGTGTCGTGAATTTTCGATTCGAAAGTACGAATTACAATTTTCGTCAACGAAAATTCCGTTACTTCGATCGGATAGTTTATACAAATCAAAATTTCATTCACAGAACAAAACGAGTAAAAACTGTTGTAATTTTTTTTCGTCTGAACAATTTCAATACAGCTCGTGCTGCGATTCCATTTTTTAAGCTCTCTTATAGAAGTTTACGAAAAAATTGCAAATATCAATAAGGCCGTAACTTTGATGGTACATGGATCACCATTCAAGTCGAAAAAACATGTTATTTTTTATTTATCGCCAGACTACTGAAAGAGTACACACGAAACCCCTTCAGTATGGATTTTTCAGAATAAATATCAAAATAGTTTTCAAACCAACACAATTTTGGGTATCAATGGATTCAACAATGAAACAGACTCAAAAATGCAATTTGGAATATAACGGACACTTCGATACGCATTACAGCCATAGCTGAAAGTTTGTTTATTTTTCGTTTGAAGAAAAAGCGACATTCCTGGTCTGCCGTCTATCCTCGTTGAAAATCCCTTACGCCTGCGTATCCCGTACGTGGTAGCTGCGTACTTACACACGTAGTCGTCACTCGCCGCCGCGCGTCTGTACTCTATACGCGAGGCTGTACGTTTTTCCGAGCGATCGCTCTTTTCTTCTTCTATTTTTTTTGTCTCTCTCTCGCTCGCGAGGAGACTCGGTCTTTTCTTGAAATAAATCACGTCCTGCGCACCCGCGCGCAGTTCAATGGGACGAAAACGCGTTCGCCTCGTCTGCGCTAGCTCTTGCCTCTCATTAGAATATCGCGGAATATACCGTAAAATATATACCGAAGGCTCGTATCGTTCTTCTTTTTTATTTCGATACATATATAACCGATAAAAGAAATCATCCACCGCGAACTGAAACGATACTTTTATGGTGATATAATAATAAGGTGGGCGCGGCTTCGCTCTTTTCATCGAGTATATGTACGCGATGCAAAAAGCCACCGCCGACCACTGCCTCTTTCATTAATATATATTTCGTATTTAACTTTAGCAATCGATGAATATGTCATTATTATTTATTAAAATTATTTTACATCGATAAATTTTATGCGTGCAGAAAGTTTTTCTCGTAGCTTCGCATTTTTCAATATCCAACTTATGCAGTAAAGATTTTAATAAAACGTCATGATCAATGAAAAATGAGCTTTTCTATAGGCAATCGAATGCAGAAATAACGCAATAATTATTTTATCCTTTGCTCGTGCTTTTAGCTCGACGCTACGTCTGGATTATTAAAATTTTCTTTATAGGATTCAACATCAATCGGGAATAACATTTAACTCGATTACATTTAGCTCACAGCCCGTGAAAAGTTAGTGTATTTATTATTGAATATACTTTTAAATTCGTATGTCTGTCTATACATTCCATTGAGCAAGACTTTGCGTGCGTTATCTATACTCATATATGAGTAGATAGTAACACTTTCTGCCTTGCATTGCGTGAACGCATTTAATTAAATTCTTTTGCTCTGGAGAATATTCCATGAATTTTATTTCATCATTATTATTTTCTTTTTTTACCATCGCAAAGACTAATGGGCGCAATATCCAACCTAACGAAGAGATGAGCACGTTTTAAGAATGTGTTAAACTGATTTCTCGTTCGTAGGCCAACGTGTGAAATTACGATCGTCGCAATACTTATAAAGCTAACTTTACTTTGTTACTTGCAGATTTACAGATACAGAGGTACTCGCCATCTATCGGTGGATACTGTCTTTAATTATAATTGAATTTGTATTTTATGAGATTGCATTTTTATCGGTTGCACTGATATTTAATTTTCAACGAAGATTTCATGTAAAAGAATTTTGAATACTGTCTAGTTCGGCTACTCTAATTTCAATGTCTGATTTTACACTAGATCCGCGTTAAAATTCAGTTTTTTTTGAAATATTAACCTTTCAAGTTTATTTTTTTAATTGAAAATTTTGATTCAATGAAATAATACTTTTTACAAAAAGGGTGACTGTGTATCAAAAAGTTGATTATACTTACAAAACATTCATTCGCAGTAATAAAAACTTCAAATAGGCCTCTCGCATTAAAAGCGTGAAACTTTTCAAAAACCCCTTGCGTTCAGCGAGATCGAATCGATCGGATAAGGGGCAAGCGTATGATACACGAAAATGCCGCGAATTGAAAGAAAAACGCGCCGCGGAAATTCTGGCAAGCTCGAACTAATGAAATTAATGAAACGGCCTCAACCGGTCCGCGTTGTAATTATGTACCGCGTATTCGATTCCATACATATACCTGTCGAAAGCTCCAGTTGGCAAATCGCATTGGCATATTTGCTCCACTCGCATACGGAGCGGATAATACAGGGAAAACGTGAAATCAAAACAATATGATTCGCCGGCATAATTTTCAGGATTGAAACCCATCCGCCGCCATAATAGGATGCAGGTAGTAATAATAAAGTTGAAAAGGAGCGAAACATCAAATATAAGCGTTGACCACATCCGCCTCGTAGTTATATATTGGCCATCGGCATAGGGGCGCGTGCCAATTCCTCTCCTCCTGCTCCTTTACACCCGCATTATATACATATATCCTATAAAACTTTTATGCATCTCGTCTATAATACTGCCAACTTTCTCGAGCCTCTTGCGCTGCTCCAGTCTGCTCATCATCGTCATCATATTTTATACCCGGGCCAACTTTTGGTTTTCGGCCGCAGCAGCAGCAGCAGCAGCAGCTTCGAGAGATGGGGGAGAGAAAGAGACGAGCTTTTGAACGTCGATATCCGATTGTTTCAATTTTACGCTTGCGCATGTACAAATCGAAGTTCATTTCTTTCGCGATAATTTTAAAGCATCTCAGTTTTCTTACGAAACAAAGGAAACGAAACGATCGGCGCGTTGATATTTTACGCGCGCGGCTTTGTTGGTATTTTCCGTTAGGCGAGTGCATCGCGCGTTACAACACGAGAGAAAGATAGAACGTGAAAATGTTTGAGGTTTCGAGAGCGCCACGTTGGGGGGAGGCTAGCCCAAAAGTTAAACTCGCGCTGGCCGGAATGCAAGAGGATAAATTGTACAGGGCCATATAATAGTCGAAAATTCCAGGGGGGGCTTTTTCGTTCATTGGCGCTTCGGTTGTTTATATACGCCTAGCCGAACTTTGTCTCACCGTATATATACCATACGACGTACATATCGTCGCCCCAGCGCAGGAAGGTATCTATTTCCAAGCTGTAGCAAGAAGGATACTTACTCGCGCGCTGAGGCAAAAAGGTATCTAACTCGAGCGCAGCGGCAAAAAGGTATCTAATTCAAGCGAGAAGCAAAAAAGTAGCTAATTCAAACGAAGTGGCAAGAAAGTTTTGATGCGCTGAATTTAGGTTGGCAACGGAGTCGTAAATGATAAAATTTTGTTTCGTATTAGAGCAAAAAAGAGGAAAAACATTTGAGCTAGTGTAATGATTTTCATCCATTTGTAATGCGAGCAAACAAATCAATCTCACCATGATTTCGACTCAATTTGCCACTTATAGAGAACTTTGTATGTTATAAAAGGAAAGTAGAAGTTATCGGCTTTACATAGCTTTGAATTAAATGTTGAATGTTGAATGTTGAAATAAAATTTTATCATTTACGGCTCCGTTGCCAACCTAAATTCAGCGGGTCAAAACTTTCTTGCCACTTCGTTTGAATTAGCTACTTTTTTGCTTCTCGCTCGAATTAGATACCTTTTTGCCGCTGCGCTCGAGATAGATACCTTTTTGCCTCAGCGCGCGAGTAAGTATCCTTCTTGCTACAGCTTGGAAATAGATACCTTCCTGCGCTGGGGCGACGATATAAAGTTCTAAGGTCTCATTTGAATAAATAAAATTCGATGAGTGGACGACATCAAAAGCTAGTATATAGCTTCTCGTCGTCGTCGTCGTCGTCGTCGTGCACGCGCGTGAGAAGGTACAGTTAAAAGTTCGAAAGTGTGCAGGTCAGTCGTCGTCGCGTTGAAACTTCGTGCCTCGGCTACATTTCTCTCTCTCTCTCCCTTTCGGTGCTTCTGGGACTACTGCTATATAATATGTGTGTGTGTGTGTGTGTGTGTGTGTGTGTGTGTGTGTGTGTGTGTGTGTGTAACGACATCGAATTATAGACATAAGCTTCGCGCGCGCGCGCGCAAGTGTACGTAAGTGCCGCATTCGGAACACCCACACCACACGGAGAGTCCGTGAGAGCTTTTTCTTTTTATTATTATCGCGCGCTATGTTTCGATAAAATTATACGCACGGCTAAATCATCCGGAAAAGCTTCGAGAGCTCGAGTGCGCACGAAGATTGCGCGAATCAAGCGCGCGACATACGGTTATATACGCGAATTACGCACATAACAATATATATATACCGTCGGCTCGAAACTTTCTCTTCGTTGTAAAGCTCCGTTAAGCTTCTTATTGATATATATTTCGTATGCATGTAGATCAAAACTTGCGTCGAGAAACGAGAGACGCGCCCAGCAAGACTGTATTATAAGAGCAAAGTACAACTAAAATGTGTGTGTGTGTGTGCGAGAGATGCCTCGATATCGAAGATTGACGCGCAGCTCTCGTGCAGCAGCAGCAGCAGCAGCCCCATTGTTTCGAGAATAAATATTAGTTTTCAATTACGACGTAAAAATGCGCCTTATATATGTATAGTTTCCACTAGCGTTGCTATGTGGGGCAAACATATTGCGGGGTACGCGCGGAGTAGAGAGAGAGAGAAAGAGAGAGAGAGAGAAAAGGAGAGAAACCCGAGCCGCAATTCTGAAAATGGAAATTTTTGTTGTTCTCTAACCGTCGAGTGCTGTGATATCGAGAAGTTGGACGCGTGATGAGAACGAACGGTGACGTTATATCTCGATCGCGTTAATTCACCTGAATTTTCATCGAGGTGTAAATAATGAATTGCTGTATGATTTTTTATCGTATTCATTTAAATTATCGATTATTAGTATAGCAACAAGATCATTTAACGATAAGAATTATTCAAAAATTACAAGGACTTATGATTTTAATATAAAAATTGTTGCAGTACAGGAAAATTACAGGCGTTACACTAATAACAGGGTCGACAAACAAAATTAGAGCATAAAGTAGATTAAACGAGGTGTATAAAAGCTCTCTCGCGAAGAAAGTTTGTAGCCTACCTATACACAACGCGAGGCGCGGCCACGATTCGGTATAAGCGACGATGCGTGCGCGGCAGTCGTGTTACACCGCGGAATAATAATTACCGCATCGTATCGAGTGTTGTGCGTGAGCGTGAACCTATATTATACGTAAAATACCGAGTAAATTTTCATCGGGAGAGCATTACTCGTGTGTACACATTTATCCGTCGGTACACGAAAACTCGTAATTAGGATAATGTACACGAGCAGCAGCAGCAGCCCCCCCCCCTCGTCGACGAGCGTGTTACCTGGCAGTTTTTGAACTTTGAAAATACCGACATCGTGTAACGGGGTTCGACGAACTCCTCCTGACTTTGGCGATATCGAGGATGATCGCGCGAGAAAGCTCGAACGCAATACGCGAATTTTCAAATTGATTGCGAAAATTGACTCTTATTGTGTTACTTTTAGCCGAGGTTTAATTAAATTTCACGACAATTAATAGGTGGGAATGCAAAAAAAAAGATTCGGTTAATGAGAATAGAACGCGTCGACCAGATTCCCTCGTATCCTTTTTAATTAAACACATATTATGCTCGACGAGATCGACCGAAATAACAATTCGTCCGCACACGCGTAATAATAAGCTTCGACTCGCGAGGATCGATTGACATTTTTTTTTTATTCCCGATTTTCAACGCGCCGTTTATAACACTTAATGAACATTCTCCGAGCCATAACGCGGTAATCATGCGCGAGCGATTCTTATCGCCCTGAATGAAGGCAATAAGGCTAGAAGCGTACATATAGTGGTACACTTCTCCGCGCACTTCCTCCTGCATAATCTATCCGAGCTTTAATTAGGTGCTAATTAAGTTGAGGCTTCGTTCAATTCGATTATTATTATTTTGAATAAGGCGCGACCATGAGAAGTGGTTATAATCGATGCGTTGGAAATATAAAATCAAAGAGTAATAATGTTTTATAACAATTGACTTCGAGTTACATCGATGGTGAAAAATTTACAATGGATGACACTCGATCAAAAATATCAATTTATTTTGGTATTATTAATGCTATTAAGCTCTTAACGATGGTATCTGAAATGAATATACGAATTTATCCATCTTTTGAAAAATGAAATAAAATCGTTATCAATATATTCAATTTCAATACCTGCGATGTGAAATTTATTAACAAAAAAGAATATTTAATAAAACTTGGTCATAAAATACAGATTTTATTTACCAACGCTATCTTTCATTTAAATGAAAAATCTCATAAGCTAAAACCATATTACATTTTCAATGCAACGCAGTATACAAATAAAGAACGAAATTGACTTTTTTTTCGCAGATGATGGGCAAGTGGTACGTGGTGGAGGTGATCGAGCACAGGCGCGAGGCGAGCTGGGCCAGTCCGACGCTGCCCTCGGGGGCGCAGCAGCACTTCGTGATCGACGCCTGCCCGATCGTGCATCTGCGCGCCCTGGAGACGCGCGGCGGCGGCCGCCAGCAGGCGGGACCGCCGCGAATCAGTCTGCTCTGGGACGAGGCCGCGGGCAATCTCGAGTACACCTTCTGGGTGTCGCAGAACCGGGGGCCCGGCGTCTGGAACTCCGACATCATACAGAACGGTAAGCTGGGGATATCGTTGGGAATTTGCACATTTTTTGTCGTGCATAAACAAAACAAAAACAAAAATATTATACAATAATTTTTTAAAACCAAGCAGCTTAATAACTGCTAAACTTACCTATTTTGATAGTGTGTATACAATTTGATTGCCTCTTGCCACCTAGCGATTGACACAATAACACGAAAGCGACAGCGTGTATTTATCAGTGTACCTCGTTGTAAAAATAATAAATTTACACACAAAACTTCTCTCCTTATTCAATCTTTAGGATACCATAGTTTTAAGCACTATATTAAATGTTTTCAATATTTATAAACTTTCTTTGTCGATACGAAATTGATATCGCGTTATTTATCATACGTATACATACGAACTTGACGTGAACGATGAATCTTGATGCTCGTGGAAAAATCGTGGCATTAACAAGAGTATACGCACGTCAGAAATATCTATCGGACGTGTCTATCCATCGCGCGAGATATATATCTGTTTGGCTTGTCTATCGGCTCCTCGAAAGAGAAACACGGCACAACTACGAGGCCGTTCGGAGGCGCGCGATGACACGGGGAAATTAACAAGGCGGATATGAAATGTTGCTCGTTCGGTTAGATATATACGGGGGCGCTTCGGAAGGTTCGCGTGAATTTATCGCCGAACGCGCCGCTGATTCGATATTTGATTATACGCGACTTAAGTATACAAAGACTTGTTACCGAACTGAAAAGTGCCAAGATTCACGATAAGTCTCGTAACTCGCTTCGTAATTCACTTTCTGTTTCGTTCTTGAAACAAGGTAAAAAATTGTTTTCTTCCCTGAAGCATTAGAACGCAATTACCGCTGTAATATTCAGAGGTCTCTTTTTTTTTTTAAGTAAATAACAATGCCATAGGGCGGCGCGCATCGTCGGCCGATTTCCATTCGGGTCGAAAGTGTTTCCCATCGTTTCCAGGTACAGACGTAACCAAGCGCGCGCAAAAGGCAGTTCGTGTGCGCACGGACGTGTACACTACTACGCTTTATTCTTTAGACAAATGAGCGATCATAAAAGGTGCAGCGCGCGCGTAAGAGAGAGAGAGAGGAAAAAAAACAACATTGTATATAAAAGCTGCGCTGCGCTGCGGGGTCATAAAAAAGAGTCCCAAGAAGTCAATATTGACTTCACTTTAGACCTATAGCTTTACTGACGCGTAATTTGGTATCGATTAGCTTAGAAGTGCGCGCCGCGCAAGTAGGTAGGCAGGCAGGCAGAGGCAGGAAGGAAGGAAGGCTTGGGATGGGCCAGATGCACGCGTCGTTAAAATCGATCGATCAAGCTCACTCTCTGCCTCTCGTCCCGTATATACGAGCGCGCAAGCTTTATCGACAGTCGCATAAATGGATTTTTCATGCGAATATTATTGAGCAGCTTTTCTTCCTCCTCCCCCCCCCCCCCTTTTTTTTTTAACGACGTATACGCTTTTACGGTACATCGACGTTGCGTATATATACGCGACGAGGTGACCACTTAATCGTATAAAAAGTAACCGTACGTCACGTTCGCGCAACGACATTGATTATATCGGGCTGTGCTTTCAAGAAATATTAACTTCACTCGTGAGTAGAGCTTTTGTGCCAAAGTAGAAATTGACGGCGTCGTAACGTCACCTCACTCACTGTACTTTTGGTATTTTTAACTATACAAAGTGGTATAAAAAAAGTTTTTTTAGAGTTAGAGACGCGGATGCAGATCACGAATGATCAAACTGCGATAACGCGTAGATTTTTTTCCGAATTAAAAAATTCGGGAAATATTTCGAATATATTATAACCGATGGAATTTTTTATACGCTTTCGAGCGCACGATGATACATGGAAAATTAAAACCGATAATTTGAAGATCGTTGAAATTCCATCGAACTATGTGCGCACAATATAACTTTCGTTTGGAAATTGATAAAATATCTGTTTCGAATTGATTTCGCGTAATACGCGCGGTGTATCAATTGTTATTTTACAAATTAAAAGATTGACGAGAGGTACCAGTAGTTTACTCGTGTAACCTGAATATTTCATTATTTGAGGATGTAACGTTTTCCGGTCGAACCATCGATTGTCCTAAAATCAACATTGACTTCAATTTGCACACGATATGTGCAATTATTTAGTGACATTCGATTGGCTTTTATTACTTTTCAACAGGGCTATATTTTTTATTCTAATGAAAACAAATCAATGTCAATGAAAACAAGCCGGTGTCTAGCTGCGAAAAAGAATTGTAACGAGTGCAGACTGTACCTTCATTCTTTAAATTTGAAAGTTATTCTCGTTCTTCCTCTTTTTTTTTTCATTTTACCTATATGCCCCCTCGCAAACGTGCACATTTTCGTGCTTTTCGATGTTGGCCTCATTTTCCATTTTACATAGACACACACACACATGCACACGTGCACTCCTGTATACCATGAAGCAACTCGACGTTTCGGATGGTCCCATTTCTTCCTTTTCGCGATATGCTATATATACGTACTACCCTTTGGGTTTTTTTCACATACTCACGTATTCGATTTTCCCCTTTCTTTTCTGCCTCTCTCTTTTATACTTCTTTTTTTTTTTTGTAATTTTTGCGCCGTATACTCTCTCGACGCCGATACACACGAGCTTTTTCCCTCAATCGCGTTATTTTTATTTCTCGATGTATACGTACACCGGGAACTGCTGTTAGGCAACGTAATATCTGCGCACCGTACGAGCTTCTCCCGGTGTGCGGCTTTAATATATCTTTTAATATCGCCAACGCGCGCGCACCGATGCCCGAAAATTACAGCGGCAGAAACGCGCGCGTGTGTGTGTGTGTGTGTGTGTGTGTGCGAGTTCCATCGCAACATTGGATTTCAAAACATTAAAAAAAAAAAATCTTCCACGAGTATCAAAGCTGTGTGTATACGAGTAAAAAAATGTTGCAGATATACCTCCCCCCCAAGAGCCATTAGTCGAAATCTCATCGCGCCTCGGTGCAGAGCGAGTGTGCAAGTGTGTGTATACACGAGGATGCACTCCGGGTTTTGAACTTGTAAAATTAACTATCAGAAGTTTCAAGATACGGGCCGTATAATTACCGGTGCAGACGGTACTTATATATTTTATATATGTACTATGTAGGTCTCTCTCTCTCTCCCTCTCTGTGCCTCGATAGCCAAGTATAAGATTCCTCGTTGCGCCTCGGCGTGCACGTAAGCGCGCATAATCGCGGAGAATCGAAATCCGAAACCGTCGCGTCCCGCTTTTATTTTCGAGAGTATACCAGTAGTGCTAGTAGTGTATGTACACGCGGACGGAGTCACGCGAGCGACGTCGACGCTCGTCGAAACTCTCATTCGCGTAGCCCTAATTAATTCCAGTGCCAGCTGCAGCTTAGCTCGACGTCGCTCGCGCGCGCCCATTTGCCCCAATGAAAGCTCGAGCAGCTATGCGCAGCAGCAGCAGGATTAGATCGAGTATAGCGGACGCGGCCTGTTTGCCACTATTTCCTACCTCTTTATATATATGGCTATACCTACAGCGGCAGCAGCAGCAGCGGTAGTTACTGTGCATTTACAAACAATACGTGCCGCAGCTGCTCGACTGTATCTCGAGCTATACGTACACCTCTACGTTTTGGCTTTTTATCTTTTTTTTTGCACTTTTTTTTTTGTTTGTTTTGTTTCGAGGGTGGCCTACGCACGTGTTGGTCCTGGAAATATTGCGATACATACGTGCCGGCACAACACGAATTCAATATATATTTACGTGAAACGCGCTTATACGTGATAAACGTTCTCCAGCTGCTAACGTTGATGCAATTAAGTAAGAAGAATTTTGGAAAATCTTCCAACTCGCGACATTATAAGAGAAAATATCGTTTAGTTTATGATTCTTTTGCATAATCGGTACTGTGGTTTACGAATCAATTCTCATGCAGCCTATTGTTTTACATTGTTTGGTCTTTGCTTCTTCTTCGAATTGACTGCTCACAACGGAGTAGGTGTATACTTAAACACGCGCCACTTGTTGTGAAAATACGAGAAATTTGATTACTTTTTCATTCCATCGTGAGCGTTTCAGATCTATCATATAGTGAACAGAGGCGGAATTGGATAAGTGCCACCGCACGTAAATTATAATTTGCCTCTCGTTGATTTTTGAAAACTCGAAAAATGAAGATCGAAGCATTAAAATAAGATTTTGGATTGGATGAAAATACTAAGAATAAGGATCCATCAATTAGGAGAGCTACTAAAATTTATACATAAGGACTGCATTTATTATGATTATTAAAGAGTTTACAGGATAGCAAAACCATTATAATAAAATTGTATTATCATGATAAACGTAGTTATCATAAAATTATGTCATTTAGTTATAAACTAAGATTAGCTCAATATAACTTCATCCAGAACATTTCGAGAGTTAATATACTCAGTAATTTACTATAAGTAAACTCATAGATATCTCATATTTGTCAATAATTTTAGACTTGATTTCTTTTCACTAGTCGCGTGCGACATTTTAATGATCTTCGTGTCCTTTTTTTGACAGGAGAGGAAACAATGTTTTTCTGTACAATTCTTCTTGCACTGGTCTCATACGAAATTTTTGCGACCCTCGTGTACTGTCTTTTGGTGGAAAAGTAAAGTCTGTTTTTGTCCGAATTTCTTCTCGCATTTGTCACATGCGAAATCTTTACGACCTTCGTGAACTGTCAATTGGTGCTTTAACAAATCCGATTTTCTTCCAAATTTCTGCTCGCAGTTATTGCATCCATAATCTTTGCGACCTTCGTGTATTATTTTATGGGAGAGTAAATGTGCTTTTTGTCCAAATTTCTTTTTGCACTTGTCACATGAGAAATCTTTGCGATTTTCGTGTACAGTCAAACCCCGTTATCCGCGGGGGTTCGGTTCCGAAAAAGTACCGCGTATACCGAAACCGCGGATACCGAAGCATTGTTCTTATGGGAAAAGGGGGGTTCGGTTCCTCGTCTATCTGAAATTTCAATGTACGAAAGAGTAAAACACCTTTTTTTTTTATGAAAAATCAAAGTATTTATTTATTTTCGAGTAAAATACTTAGTTAAACTTTTTTGCTTTGCTCTGTGCATCAACTCTTTGTATAAACTTTCATAACACTGCAATGATTTTGTTATATCTTGCTTGAATTGAAGGCTACGAGTCATTATTGGATCATGATTTATGGCTCGTTCAATGAGTTGTTCTGCATCAGCTAAAATTTTAGTTATGATTTATCTTGCATTGTTCTGCATGTTTCCCCAAAGATTTTGCACTCTCTCGAGTTTTTTTTTTCGATGTCGTGGATTGTTCTGATCGAAGACTCGTTGACGTTGAATCTTCTTGCGATTGTAGCAACTTTTTCACCAGATGCCAACGCGTCGAGAATTTTGATCTGTTCGACCAAATTTAAGAACTTTTCTATCGTGCTTGTTTTCGATTGAAACTGTTTATTTTTGGTGTTGGTCGAGACATAATTAAATAAAAATTAATAAAAAAATTTTTTAATTTGACCGCACAAAATGTTAACCTCCAGAAAAAAACCGCGGATACGAAAACAAAAAACCGCGGATACTGAAGTTGGGTCACAAATAGGGGTACCGCGGATACGAAGAATCGCGGATAACGAATCCGCGGATAACGGGGTTTGCCTGTACTGTCTGTTGGTGCCTAATCAAATTGCATTGCCCCCCAAATTTCTTCTCGCACTTATCGCATGAGTAATCTTTGCGACCTTCGTGTACTGTCTTTTGGTGCACAAGCAAATGTGGTTTTTGTCCAAATTTCTTCTCACATTTGTCACAAGCGTAATCTTTCCGACTCTCATGGACTGTCCTTTGGTGAATCAGTATATGCTTCTTAACTCCAAATAGCTTCTCGCACTTGTCACATGCATAATCTTTGCGACCTTCGTGGATCATCTTTTGATGTGAGAACAAAGTAGATTTGTGTCCATATTTCTTTTCGCACTTGTCACATGCAAAATCTTTACAAAGTTCGTGTACTACCTTTTGGTGGGAGAGCAAATGTTTTTTTTGGCCAAATTTCTTTTCAAATTTGTCACATGGAAAATCTTTCTGCCCTTTGTAGATTGTCTTTTGGTGCCCGAACAAATCTTTATGTGGAAATTTTTTCTCACATTTGTCGAATGGGAAATCTTCGCGATCTTTGTTTAGTTGGAAAAGCAGATGTACTTTTTTTACGAACTTCTTTTCAGACTTGTCGCCTACGCGATCTTTGTGACCTTCGTGGATTTTTTTTATATGTACGAGTAAACTCTGTTTATTTCCAAATCTCTTCGAGCACTTTTCACATAAGTAATCTTTGAAAACTTCGTGGAATATTTTGTTGTGCTTTAGTAAAGTTGATTTATTTTCAAACTTCCTCTCGCACTTATTGCATGTATAATCTTCGCGATCTTTATGTACTAATTTTTGATGCCTAAACAGACTCGATTTTTTCTCAAATTTCTTCTCGCATCTATCACATGCAAAATTTTTGCTGCTTTTGTGTTCTGATATTTGGTGTCTACTCAAATGACTTCGGAACTCGAATTTCTTCTCGCACTTGTTGCATGCGTAATTTTTTTCGTCATTATGAATTGTATCTCGGTGTGTTATCATGCTTGATTTTAATATAAATGCTTCCGGGCAAATATCACAAATATATTGTTTCTCGTCTGGAACAGCAATGTTGTGTTCACTTAAATTATCCTTTGAGCCAACTTCTTCGGATTTCTGATCACTTTTATCCATGTTCGAAAATAAATAATCCATGCTCAAAATAAACGATGGATCCTTCTACTTATAAGTTATAGTGTCACGAAAATTGAACGAGTAAAATTTACGTTTTGGAATTGTACAAGCTTGTATCATTAGGAAATACAACATTCATACTAATTTGTGCTCGAATATGATCGGTGTGTCAAGGGACGATGTGAAAATCATTTATGATAATATTTTTGACATTTAAACTACTAAATTGTGAGACTTCCAAGGGTTTGTATATTTATTCCTCATTCTGTATATCCATAAGAATCAACTCATATTTACAATTGCCAATAATAATTAGTTCTCGCATTAGTGGCATGCTTTTTTTACAACCTTTGTGAACTTTTTTTTGGTGTTCAAGCAAATGCGATTTATGCCCAAATTTTTTTACACAATTATCACATGTAAACTCTTTGCGAGTTTCGTGGAACAGTTTTTGGTGTTGTATCAAATTGCCTCGAGACCCAAATTTCTTCTGGCATTTATCACATGAGTAATCTCTACAACCTTCATGGGCTTTCTTTTGGTGAGAGAGCAAATTCGACTTAAGCCCAAATTTTTTTTCACACAAGTCGCATGCGTAATCTTTACGACCCTCGTGGACTATCTTTTGATGGCAAAGCAAATACGATTTTCGTCCAAATTTCTTTTCGCATATATTGCAAGTATAATCTTTGTGACCTTCGTGAACTGTTTTTTGGTGATTTAACATATCCGATTTTTTTCCAAATTTCTTCTCACATTTGTCGCATGCGAAATTCTTATGACCTTCGTGCACTGTCTTTTGGTGGGAGAATAAATGGCTTAAGTGCCCAAATTTCTTCTCGCACTTGTTGCATGCGAAATCTCTACGACCTTCGTGCACTGTCTTTTGGTGTTCAATCAATTTCGATTTTTGTCCAAACCTCTTCTGGCACTTGTCGCATGCGAAATCTTTCCTACCTTCGTGGACTATTTGTTGGTGTATGATCAAATTGCTTCGGTCCGCAAATTTCTTCTCGCACATGTCACATCCGTAATCTTTCTGACCTTGGTGAACTATCCTTTGATGACGAAGCAAATTTGATTTGTGTCCGAATTTCTTTTCGCACTTGTCGCATGTGAAATCTCTACGACCTTCGTGCACTGTCTTTTGGTGGGAAAATAGATGACGTTCATATCCAAATTTCTTTTCGCATTTGTCACATGCAAAATCTTTTCGTCTATTGTGAATTGTATCTCGGTGTGTGATCATGCTTGATTTTAGTAAAAATGACTCCTGACAAATATCACAAATGTGTTGTTTCTCGTCTGGAACAGCAATGTTGGGTTCACTGAAATTATCCTTTGAGCCAACTTCTACGGATTTCTGCTCACTTTTATTCATTTTGGAGCTTAAAATAAACGTTCTACTCACAAGTTATAGTGCCACGAAAATTGAACGAGTATAATTTGCGTTTTGGAATTGTATTGTTTTGTTTCATTGAGAAAGACAATATTCAAACTAATTTGTTTTTACTCGAATATGATCGGTGTGTGTCGAGTGGACGATGTGAAAATCATTTATGATAATATTGTTGACAAATAATTTATCGGTTTATTAATATAATTCCTTTTATAATTCCAACCTGTTCTAATTACTAGCGATGTCGGATTTGAAAAATTACCGTCCTTGGGCAAACTTTTTTTGTCACCAACTTGAGGGGGCTAAGAGATAGAAATATATACCTACTACGGAAGTAATCCGAAAATCTAAAATCTTGTCATAAACCCTAGCTTAATGTACAAATGTAATTTAACCCATTAAGTCCGGGACGGACACATTTTTAATACTTTTTTTAACCTTTGTACTTTTGCTGAAACTGGGGTCTGGAGATCTTGCGAGTAAGCATATTCTACGCAAAATTTACTGAACTTTCCAAATCCGGTGTCAGATTTTCGATAGCTCGTCAGTAATCATAACAATAGTACAGCGAGGCGTCTGTCTGTCTCTTTCTCGCATTAGGTAGACAACTGCTCGCACTATTCGAAATCAATAATTTTACGCCCATTTTGTTTAATTACTCATTAGTTAGTACGGTAAGGGGTAATTTTTAACATACCAATCGAACGGTAGTGACTTGAAGCATAACATATTCGTTTTTGGGTTAAGATCTGTTGTTTAATAAAAAAATGATAGCTTAAAATGTATGAAATTATGATGGCCTCCCATAAGAGCCCATGTTAAATTTGCTAACTTCAACGGCTTCGTTCTCAATAATTAGTACGGTAACCCATGCTGAAATTTCTATAGAATATCAAGGGCACTTTAAACATTTCTGCAAAGTTTCATGAATATCTGTTGTCGACCCGTTTTACTGATGTGCCACCTTAAGTTACTGATTTATCTGTTTATACATTGCCTTCCTAATTTGAACAAGGGCTAACTTGCAATGGCGGATCAGACGAATTGCCGCCTCATGCAAACTTTATTTACTACCCACTTAAGGTAGCTGATTTTTAAAAATCCAAAAAATTATATTTGAAGTATTTAAATAAGATTAATTATTGATTGATAATTAAAATTAAGGAAAGGATAGAAAATTATGAGGGCTTTGATAGTTACCACAAGTATAAAAAAGTACAAAAGATAGTTTTAAAATTGTATGTTTAAATAGTAATAATTATAAAACATGTTTTTTTTACTTTTCATTGAGCAAATTGGCCAATAAATTTTTATAATCTATCGATTGATTTAACTTGGTTTCTTAGACGATTTTGAAGGACTTTAATTTTACTTTCAATTTATGATGATACAGCAAAATTATACAGTAAACGATGCAAATAAATGTAATAAAATGAACCAATTTTATTTTCAACAGGAACGCTGACCCACAAGTCGACGTACAAGCAGTTCGTGGGCACGGTGCACGTGATGAAGGCCGTGGCGTCGCACATGGTCGTCACCTTCTGCACCCGGGGCGGCGAGGGCCACATGTTCTCGCTGCTGCTCGGTCGCGAGCATCGACTGCCGAAGAACGACCTGCGTGGCATTCGCAAGCTGCTCGAGCGAAGAAACCTCCAGCTGCTGGTCACGAGGGAGAGCTGCCACAACACGGCGGCGACCGTGGCCTCGTCGACGTTTATTCTCCAGCTGCTTCTGTTCTCGATCCTCCCCGTGCTCGGTTACAATCGATACTTCGTCGAGTGAGAGAGAAGAACTCGTACATCTTGGCGCTCGCGGGAGAAATAATTCGTATAAGCTTCGACCATTCGTATGTATGATCGTTCAGGGGGAAAATTTTTGTTTTCCAACTTTGTTTTTTTTTTTTTTTTATCAAGAAGATCAAAAACTCATCGTGTCGTAGACAGCAAGCTAGTCCAATAGACTTAAGATCGCTAGTTAAGTATAAATGTGTAATTGCCATAAACTTTGTTATTATACAATCTTTACAATAACGTATGCGCACTGGAAGTAAAGTTACAACGTGAAAACGAAATCCAGAGCTTTTGATGCAGATCAATGTAATTCGTGTGAACTCATACAAACTTGTGACGTACTAAAGTTGCTTTTGATTATCTTGCATTCAGTCTTAGATTAGTATTTAAGAAATGAGTCTTTAATTAGAGATATCGATTAAGTTTAATTTCTATTTTATATATAATAAAAACTTTCATTCAATAGTTTTTTTTACTCTATAATTACACACGACGACCAATTTTATATATATTTTTACGAGTGTCAATTGAATTGAACTTTTTTATACTGTACCAAGCACGAAGTCATGAGAGCACAATTTTAAATTTACGGAACAATTGTCATTAAAAGACAATTAAAAAATCATAACGAAATTGAGTGATTTATATCATTTTCTGTGCTATAAGCTAACTTTTTTAAAACATTTGCGAAGTTTATCACGAATTAACAAATCGTCCTTATGTTGTCACACTTTTTAAGCCTTTTCTACAAAAAAAGTACTTGTTAAGTAGTTGAACTGTTTAATAAATGATTGATTTAACCAAAATTAAGTAGTTATTTAAATGAGATTGTGCTTTTTTCATAGATGTTGACAGAAAAGAATAGTAAGAGAACTAAAACCATTTAATCAGTCGTTAGAACGTGTAACATAATTTATAATAAATATTTATATTTATAAAGAATTTAAAATTTTAGTAGCCAGTAATACCATCTGATATTTAATAGATATAATACTAAGCAATTTATTTATTTCAAACTAGAATTTTTTGCCTCGTACGCGACTGGCTGATGCTTGAGCAAATTACGCCATCTAATAGTTCATTTGAATTTCAATAAGGGAATTTACTAGAAAGCTGTAATTTTTATTTGAGATAATTTGGTGGATGATTTAATTTAATTTAATGAATATAAATTTACCAACTTAATTCCAATGTGGTATATTTTAAAATGCAAAATTTTTCATCACTTAACAATGCAAATTTGATCTCGTAATTTTCGTCGTTGATCGATGAATGGTATTTTGGTGTTTTAAAAATCAAATTTGAAAGTATTTGAATATTTCTTTTTCCAAATTTTCTGGGCTAAATACATTTTTTTACAATAAAGAGTAGTCATGTCCATAACTGCAGTTTGTTAAGTTTATATATATTTGAATGTTGCAGCTGTATTAAAAAAAGTCCACGTCTAGTTTATTTAAGTTTTCCATCGTATTCAACTTGATAAAGTTAAATGTAGGATCCAAAAAGAATCTATAGCTTAAAATAATATAGCTTAACTTAGATACATAAAAAGTTGCAATTATGCATATTTTACTATAATGATTTCAGTGCTCGGATTGAAGTCACAATTGAAAAATCATCATTTTCTTCTAAAGAAGCTCATCTAGAGTATAAAATAATGTAATATTACTAACTCACACTAATTGTAAATATGATAGAAAATTTGTTGTTTATATGCACAATAATTTGCGTTCTATATAATTTATCTATCGCAAATAGTATATATTTTTAGAAAAAAAATACCAGAAATTGTTTTGTAATTGATAAATATTAGTTTTGAAAACATTTCTGATTAACGTGTACGTCGTATTTGTTGTTAAATAAAATTGTTAAAAATAAAGTTATTGTTAATACGGATCCAAAAAATAGTCAATGATGCGGTGAGAAAGTTTATAAATATTATGTTAAATTATATAGAAAAGATGATTCAGTCGCTACTTTATACAGTGGGTAATAACTTATCAATACTTTAAAATGCATAATGTCATGTGCTTACATGTATAAGAATCGAGAACAATAAAAAATGTTTAATATCAACAACTTGTTTTACAATTACTTTACCGCTCAAAAAAAAGGTTTGAAATCGAAAGAACTTTTATTCAATTTTTAGAAATAGCACGATCTCTAACTTTTGATCGAGTGTAATCTCAGCTTGGCTATTTTTAAATATGTTGAGAACAACTCTAAGATATTACACTTTCGAGTCATAGCTATCGTTTGCTGATAACATTTCTACCACCTTGACTTCATCTGCTGGTACTAATTCTATTCAATATTTGTAAACACTTCGAGCACTCGGGATTGATTAGTTCTTTCTTTTGCTCACGATAACACGTTGCCATTTCGATTTCATGATTTGTAACACTAAATAATTTTCATTGCATTTAATGCAAATAAAGTTATTCAAGGACTAGTCTTAAATTCAATAAAATGGAGTCTAATGGTCCATTCAACTTTGCTGTCGAGTAATCGTCATTGTGCAAATTAAAATAACTATATGAGTATAATTGTATTTTTTTTTTAATTTTATTGATATTTTCAGAGTAAAAGAATCTAATGATGGGTACCATAACGAAAATGCCTATAATGATACGAGAGATCAAGCGTTCGATACTGAAAATTCGAAATATGCGCAAGTAAATTCCGTAAGTTGAATGATAAATGCAATTGATTGAATTTTTTTACAAAATATATTCATACGATTTTATTTTGATAACAGATTCACACACTTGAAGAATACAGTGGAATGAATAATATTCAACTTAACGAAGAAGCCAAAGTAGAGTTTGAGTGCAGTTTATTAGTACCTGGTAAAGTGAACGAAGAAACTCATAAATTTCAACAACCTAACCAAGAAATGAAAATAGAATTGGCGTACCCGGATGTGAAAACCGATGTGAATTTATCAGTGTCCGATGAAGCAAACGATTGGTCTCATCGGTCTGATCAATATGAAGATGTTAAAATTAGCGATGATTTTGCATCACATTCCTCGATTCAAATTGAAACTGAGGAAATAGTCAAGAAAAGGTTTCTTAGTGATACTCAGAAAACTATAGATTCAAATACTGGAGGCCAACTCAACGGACAGAAAATGAAAATGTGTCCTCTAGTAAAGAAAAGAAAACAATCTATGCAATGCAAGTTGTGTTTGAAAAAATTTTCTTCAAAACAAAGTCTGGAAAGACATATTGATATAGTGCATAAGTGTATCTCTTACCCTTGTAATGATTGTGGAAAGGCATTTAAAAGCAAAGATTATCTCAAGGTACATATTGATTCAGTGCATAAATGTATCTCTTACCCTTGTGATGATTGTGGAAAGGCATTTAAAAGCAAAGATTATCTCAAGGTACATATTAATTCAGTGCATAATCGTATCTCTAATCCATGTCACACTTGTGGAAAGTTATTTAAAACCAAAGCTTCTCTTAAGAAACATATTGATCTAATGCATAACTGTATCTCTTACAATTGTGATATTTGTGGAAAGACATTTAAAAGCAAAACTTCTCTTAAGAAACATATTGTTGTAATGCATAACTGTATCTCTTACAATTGTGATATTTGTGGAAAGACATTAAAAAGCAAAACTTCTCTTAAGGTACATATTGATATGGTGCATAATTGTACCTCTTACCCTTGTGATGATTGTGGAAAGGCATTTAAAAGCAAATATTATCTCAAGGTACATATTGATTCAGTGCATAATAGTATCTATTATCCATGTCACACTTGTGGAAAGTTATTTAAAACCAAACCTTCTCTTAAGAAACATATTGATGTAATGCATAACGGTATCTCTTACGATTGTGATGATTGTGAAAAGTCATATGAACACAGAAGTTCTCTAATGGCCCACATTAATTCAGTGCATAATCGTGTCAACTACCACTGTCAAACTTGTGGAAAGACATTTAAACGAAAGGATAATCTCAAAGCCCATGTTGATTCAGAACACAGAGGTCGAAAATATTATTGCGATATATGCTTGAAGTCATATAAACATAAAATGTCTTTAATAACCCATACTGTTTCAATGCATAATTGTATTACATACCTATGTTATACGTGTGGAAAGAGATTTACACAAAAGGGTGCTCTCACAGCCCACGTTGATTCAGAACACAGTGGTCGAAAATATTATTGCGATATATGCTTGAAGTCATATAAAAAAAAAAAGTCTATAATGACCCACATTGTTTCGATGCATAATTGTATTACATACCCATGTCACACGTGTGGAAAGAGATTTAAACATGAAAGTAATCTGAAACGTCATATCGATTTTGAGCATATTACTATTTTCCCGTGTGACATTGTAGAAAAACGTTCACGTAAAAGGCAATTGTGAAAACAAACATTGATTAAGCCCATGAGACTTTTAAACTAAAAATTAATCTGAAAATACATTTGGATTCAATGAATAATGATCGAAACCCTCACAACTGTGATATGTGCAAAAAGTCTTTCGAAATGAAATAAAAATTCACATCGATTCGACGCTCAGAAGAATAAACATCGTGCGATATTTTCAAGAAAACATATTAAATTGAAATTCCAATAATTGGAGTCAAGTCTTCTCAAAAATAACGAAATAAACTTTTATTTTTTTAAATTAAATTATTAATGAATAGTATAACAATATAATTAAACCATAATTACTTGGAACATATACAAATTTAATTTCTGAAGAGAATTTGGAAGTATGTGTCGATTGAACGTTAATATCACATAATTAATCAATTTTATATCTTTTAATTAAATAATTTGAAGCTGTATCATTTAAATGATAACATTTAGTCAAACCTACAGCATATTGAAATTATGGTAGACTTTCTAAAATGTAAAACCTTCAGCTTCTTCCAATAAATATTGTTATTCCCATTTTTTATTATAAAATGCTAATAAAATCTACATTACTTTAATAATCACTTTCCATTGATCCAAAAGACTATACTATGATCCTCGAAAAAACGAAAAATCGAGGAAAAACATACGCTTAAATTATACTGTAAGGTCTGCTTCAAAAAATAATTATTGAACTTATCACAGAGCTCCCTCGAGGAGGTATAGAAAAATTTAACTTGTAATGTTTACATGATAGCCGACTACGACGGTTGTATTCTTAATAAAAAATCCATATTTCAAATGTTCAAAAACTGTTCATGGGAAGATTAATTTTTCCTTAAAATTTCATAATTTTTTTTTCTTTCAATTGTACGCTCCTGATGAGCTTTTTAGAGATTATCGAAATATATATTTTATCCCACCTAAATTCTGAACAGCGAGATGCAATAGATAATACGAGATAATTTACTCAAAACCCAAGATGCGAGTAAAAACCCAAGAAACTCGAACGAAGTAAACACCGCAAATAATCTCTCACGAAAGGATATTCGATGATTGAGATTAATTTGACAATTAACTTTTCCAGATTTATCTGCCACTTGACAGCTCGAGACCGTAAGCTCCTTGGCATCCGCTGTGCAAACGGTATGAATTTCTCTATTTTGCAGAGCAGCTGTTACGTATTTTCTTACTCGCGTCTGAGTATTTTCGCGAAGTAAGTAAGTTCTGTCGCCAGACTTTCAAGATTACTTAAGATCTCAATTACGCGCTTCGTTCTTATCTGAATTGTCCAGCTTTTTCTTCATTCTTTTTTCACTATGAATTGTTAGTATGTCATTAATAAATCTCGGTTAATTTAATAAGATAAATTATTAAAATTAGCTCAACTATAATTTTTACTATAGGAGCTACTACATGCTCAGTAGATTATTACAAAATTTGATCGTGAACTTGACAAAAATATAATCATATAATCATATTAATTGATATGTAGAATGAACTAGAACCATCGAGAATTTTATTGTATTATTCCAAAAAGTTGCAAAGCAAATTCTAAAAAGTGTTCAATTCTTGTAAATTAAATTCATAGTAATATAATGCCTAAAATTTCATTTTTATAAAAACATTTGAAAACGTTTCCTGTATTGTTTAATTGTTAATCAATGAAGCAGATAATAAATTCTAAACTCTTTGACGCAGAGCTTGCAAATATTAAGCTTACAGTAAACTCAAGCTATCGATACCGGCCTCTTTTGTCTTACTATGTCAAGCTTTGCGATGCCGGTCAAACTACTATGAGTAGGTAAGTTAGATCTCTTCGGGCACAAAGAAGCTTTATGATAAGTTACCAGTGTGTAGTAAATATATTAGCGTTAGAAACAACGATAATATTATATCTTAGTTATTTTGTACAAGTACTGAATTTATGAAACTATCCACGAATATCTTGGTATTGAAAAATTTACTTTAGCAAAGCTGAACGAGTAAAGAGATAATTCGACAGAATCGAAGACTCGATGAGGTAGCAAAAATCGATAATAATCTTGGGTTAATTTTGAAATATTATCGGCTAAATCGAGCCAATGACGGGATAATTTAATCATCGTGCGCACATTGACTCTACGAAGATCTAAATGTGCTTCTATATAAATAGCCGGCAATTACAAAAATTTTAAAATAATAAATAACAAGAAGCTATTTTTCACTAGCCGCGCGAGACCGAGCCAATTCAACTGGAAAATCGTTCGTTGATAAATTTGCAATTATCGTCATTGTCGAGTGTACAATGTTGGAAAATCGCATCATTCAATCGAGCTCGTAACCGAGAATAAGCGCTTTTATAAAAAAATTAATTTTATACCCCATATATCGCGCTGTCACCATTTTAAAAATAATAATTCGACCCAATATCGTCGGAATTTAGCGATGTATGTTATTTTTTAACGTTATCGTTTACGATCATCGACCATTATTGTATCGATAAAAAAAAGTATATATCTCGCGTACACCGGCAGCATCCATCGGCGTTATAATTTACAGGCTACAATTTAATTTAGCCCTGCTGCTGCTGCTGCTGCTGCCGTGTCTCTGTAGGCCCCCGCGCTGCACTCAGGTAATATCCATCACGCTACCCGCGCGCGGGAGGGAAGCAATCGAAGCTGTATCGGGACTCGGTTGTATATCGATACATACAGATAGAGATACATTACATACGTAGCTCAACTGGGTCACTACAGGAAGTTTCGTTCGTTACATTTATCAAACGCGAGAATTATGGATCATTAATTACATCGTATACGCGTGTACATCCTTATCGGGGGACGAACGGCACGTAAATTAGAATCAATCAAATGGCGCTCGGTTTAGCATCTCTCGATTAATAATTCAACAAATTAGAAATCATATTCATACCTATATAACGACGATCGTTAACCGTATACATAATGCGCGCCACAAGCTCGACTCGAGTCTAAAGAGTTGACATAACAATAATCGTTCCGTTCGCGAGCTTATACTCGGTCTGATATGTATACATACAGAAAAGTGACAAGTAGCTAGCTAGCTAGCCTAGCTATGTGCTGGCTATTATATAGTATACAGGCGCGCTCGCGCGCAAGCTCTGTAATACAAATACGCCGTATACATACCGTTTCCGTACCCTACGTGCAATATATATCTAGAGGCGAGAGCCTAGGCTACGACCCGGGATTGACGTCACCGAGCGCCGAGGCACATTATATAGCGTGTATAGCATAGCATAGCATAGCGAAGCGGAGCGGCGTGACGTCAAGCTGGGCCGTGAGCTTACTGCGCTGCTGCTCTCCCTTTGCCCCCTTGAGCGCTGCTTGCTGTTTTCTGTTATATACATACTTGCACACACAGACACATACATTCCTGTGCGCTGTGTGCAGTTGTGCAGTCGTTGTCCTCCTTCGCAAGTACAAAGCTTGCGCACGGATGCACACACGGATCTATATACCTAAAGTATGAATTATGAACAATAATCGCCTTTTTCTTCCTCTTCTTCGTTTCTTTTTTTGTTTTTTGTTACATCTGCATGTAGTATACTTCAATACGAGCTAGCTTATAGCTAGCGCAATTCGCTTTGTGTAAGCTCGTATTCCTGAAAACGAGAGAGCGAGAGAACTGTAGTAGAGTGTAATACGGTTACATCGAAGGCTGCAGCTCTTTGCGCGCGGCGTATACCTCTCACGATGCCCTCTCGATTTTCGTCACTGCTGCTGCACACACAACATCTATAGCAGAGAGGGATTATAAACCAATACTCGTGTGGGCCGCAGGGCTTCGAGAGAGCAAGATCGAAATTCGATAATTGTCGCGTGCTCCCACAACCAAGAGTGCAGTGGGTGTTATGTATATCCGATACGTATATATACTTTTTTTTTTACAACTGTATACCGTACACGAGCGCATTCCTCTAGCTGGCGGGGGTTTATATATCGGGAAAATTTCGTTTATCCGATGCGGAATTTACGCGACGAATTAGCAACGTCGAGGCGAAAATTAGAAAGGCAATGAAAAAATATTGTATGTACAGGGCACGCGTATATGAATTTTCAGCTTATGTAGCGTATAGAGTAACGAACGAACAAAAGCACTTGCATCGGTTCTCCGGTTCTCTCTCTGCCTCTACTTGATAGCATCGTCGTCATCGCGCATCGGGCCAGCAGCGACCTGCGTCACTACTCGAACAATAACGACGACGAAAAAGAATGATTTACTCGAGAGGCTCGAGACGACGCTTAATATATAGCCTATAGGCCAAGTAGTAAGTGCGTATATACAGGGACCGAGAGTCAAAGCACAACCCTGAGTCATGCGTGAGAGATGACGTCGATGATGATATACAAAGCTCGCAAGCGACAGAGACGACGACGCGAAAGCATTTCGAGTAAATATAAAGACGTTGTATATTATATATGTGCGTAAGAGAAACGGAGAGGAATTTGCGTAGTTACGAACGCCGATATTATATATATTCGATGTTCGGTGTTTCCCCGAGATTAATATACGTATGAAATATGTATGTATGTGTGTGTACAGTACGACCAGGCCGCAGCCGAGCGGCGCGGATAAAAAAGCTCGCGCGCGGCTGATCAGTAATCGCGCACGATGTATACACGAGATCGTCACTCGACGACGACGACGACGATACAGGCCTAGAGATATATATGTAAACAAATTTTCGCAGCTTCGCTACGTAGCGACAACAAGAGCACGACATTGTCACGCGGTGCGTTATGTATTATAGACAGCACAAAGTTCGTTAGAAAATTTAATCGGCCTGCGCTTATGATTCTCGAGTAAACGCGCGTGCGAGTACCGAGCGATCGGTCATGTAGCTCGTATAATTATAATATATATTCGATGATCGAGGGAAAGAGAGATGCCGAGCGCATATATACGGTCGAGGTCAGAGATTGCATCGAATCGACGCCGATTCATTTATTGGTTCGATGTAACGTTACGCAAATCCGTAACTGAAGCATTGGGCTTAGAAGCGAGATGCCGAATGAATTAATTCTATGCTGCTTGATGCATCGAGGGTAGTAGGGGTGGTGTATTCGTACATAAAATTAATACATGAAGAAATGGGGCGTCCAGATTTTATACGTACCTACATGCTGCGTTTCGTTAATATAAGAATTGGAAATTTTTTTGCTACTTGCGAGTCCGGAATACTCCATCTGTTGGTGGGATCGAAAAGCTCATGATCAAAGGTGACGCTTAGGATTGCAATGAATCTTTTTGGATTATTGATCCTCGCATTTTCCTTACAAAAATACAATTCATATTTAAATCGGGTAATCAACAGGGTAAAAGCAACCGTTGCACAAATGAAACTTGGATAAAATTCTCCGTCTATAAAAAATTTGTATTTCTACGATTACCCTCTAATCCAAAGTGCGCTCGAAGCGTTGCTTTAAAAGCTTTGTTCGTATGATGAACTTGCGATTGACCACAGCTCATTCACAAACTCGTTGGAAATAAATACATCGACGTTGCGAGAAATTGCTCAACTCGAGATTTCAATCGAAACCCTCGACGAATCCATAATACGAACAATCCAGGAATACGACATCGTGGGCGTATGAAAGATCGCGATTGTATCATATACACATATTTCGTTCGAACCTCGGCACACGGTACGTAGTGGTATCACGCGAACGATATTTATTTTATATAGATTTCCGTCAAACGACGTAGGTTTTTGCATTATATAGCCCATCCTCCTCCCTCTTCGCTCTCTGTCTCGCTCCACCTCCGCGCGAGAGAGACAACTATTTATACATGCCGATTTATTTCAAAGCGACACACTGCGTCGTGTATACGAGCCCATGTGTGGTCGTGTTTACGAGATATATAATAACGAGTGTGTGTTTCTGTTTTTTGTATATACACTACGTTTGCGTGGTCGAGTTATTTTTTTCGTGCCGCGCGACCAGTGCAGCGGCAAAAATCGCATACGAGATCTATAGTACGTGCTTATATATAGCACCGATTTGCGTCAATTCGTTCGCGAAAAATGATGTAAAAGGGCTGTGTATAAAGACGTACACACGGCGACGATCGTCGTATAATTTAATTTCCATTTTTAATCGTCGCCGAGCAAGTATTTTGCCCGGCAATCGCGATTTTCCGTGCGAAATCTCGATAAAATAAAAGAGTATTAGACGGACAGATCGGACGCAATTGGGTTTTTGATTTACCGAAACAAATGACTTGGTTTAGGGGCAGAGGTGAATCTATTATCGAGATTTATATCTCAGCATTTAATATAAAAATGAGAAAGATATATAATAGGCACCCTCGGCTATTGTTGCCATCCGTCAACGCCATCTCAGTCGAATTTTATAAGGGTTATGAAAAAAATGCTTTATGTTCGTTTAAACGCTTAAAAATGTATTCTGAATGTAAAAATTATATACATAATCATATGTAGATGAAGCAACCATGGGTACATTTTTAATATGGCTTTTCATTACAAAATAGTTAATCATGATCAAAAGAGGGAAAATTCTTTTAAACTATTGCAAAAGATATTCGATCACGAATTTCTCCTATGGTTTTCACGGAATGAATTCTAGGTGATATTTACCACCGCAATGAATCTCTTCTTGATGCCTAAGCAAAATCCATTTGTGTCCAAATACCATCTCGCATTTATCGCATCCGAAATCTTTCCGATCTTCATGAACGACTTTTTGGTGTCTGATCAAAATCGACTTTGTTCCAAATTTCTTCTCGCATTTATCGCATGCGAAATCTTTGCGACCCTCATGGACTATTTTTTGGTGTCTGATCAATTTCGATTTTTCTCCAAACCTCTCCTGGCACTTGTCGCAGGCGAAATCTTTGCGACCTTCGTGGACTGCTTTTTGGTGCCGGAACATATCTTTTTTTTGTCCAAATTTCTTTTCACATTGGTCACATGAAAAATCTTTTCGGCCTTCGTGAACTGTCATTTGATGTCTAATCAATATCGATTTTCGTCCGAATTTCTTTTCGCACTTGTCGCAGGCGTAATCTCTCCAACCTTCATGAACTGTCTTTTGGTGCCTGAGCAAATGTGATTTATATCCAAATTTTTTCTCGCACAAGTCACAGGCGAAATCTTTCCGGCCTTCGTGGATCGTCCTTTGGTGGCGAAGTAAAGTCAATTTGTGTCCATATTTATTTTCGCACTTGTCGCATGCGTAATCTTTGCAACCTTCGTGGACTGTCTTTTGGTGAATTTTCAAATTCGATTTTTGCCCAAATTTCTTCTCGCAAATGTCGCATGCGTAATCTTTACGACTTTCATGAACGATCTTTTGGTGCCAAAGCATATTCCATATTTGTCCAAATTTTCTCTCGCACCTATTACATGCGAAATCTTTACGAACTCCGTGGGCTACTTTTTTATGTCTGAGCAAAGTCGATTTCTGTTCAAATTTTCTTTCAATTTTTTCACATATCACATCTTCGCGACCATCATAGACAGTATTATGGTGTTCATTTACCGGATGATATTGATTTACCGGACCGGAAAAATCAATTTCATTGCGGGCGTAATCTTCTTCCCATTCATAATCTTTTTGTTTATTGTAAATTGTGTTATTTGACCGAATCATTCTTGATTTTTTTCTAATTATCTTCTGAAATATTACATAAACGTTTTTTACGTCGGCTGAACAACAGTGTTGTACTATCTTAATCTATTTTCTAAAAATCTAATTTAATTTACCGTGAAATTTGAATAAGTAAAATTTTTCTCCAAATATTATTTTGTGTCTTATGGACTCGAGAAACAGTCGTACTGAGTAAAATTTCAAACTAATAGAAGACGATGACAACAGATTTCTCTATTATTTGTATATTGTTCAGGTATCTATTGATAGCCTTCTATGATTTATAAACAAATTTTCCGTATTCGTGGACCTTGTTTAATTCCGATTGAAAATTAAATGCTTTCTCTTGATTTTGATTGTTTTAAATTAAATAATAATTTAGACCGCAACTTAATTCTAGAGGCAATTAAATAACTCTTAATCCTTATAAATCTAGAGATTTCTAAAAAGTGATGTTTTTGCACATAAAACTCAAAAATATCTAAATTTTCTTGTACAAATTTTCCCCCAATACACACTTCGATTTTATAAAGCCGTTGTGTTTTCATACTTTTTCTTTATAAATCGGAAAGCTCTCGCGAGCACAAAATAACTATCTACAAAAAAATACATTTAAAAAAAAAGGTGTTACAAATTAAAAATTAAATTATCAGATATCCAATGACGCCGGTAAAGACAATCATCTGCATCGCTGGCAATGAAAAAGTAAGATAAACCCCCCCGAACGATAAAAAAAAAAGAAAGTATAAACAAGAATGCCGCACGAGATACGGAGCTACCGTTATAGAAATCAAACGTACAAATGCGTGAGCGCGACAAGTAGCTCTCGAGACCTATATCTTTGACGTCAATGAGCTTTTGCGTATACGAGCAATAGCCGGGGCGCGAAGTGGCCAGATCAATTCGTACAAAAGCGTCCGTTTATATTAATCATGACGCATACTACATATAAACACGAGAAAAAGAGATTAAGTACGGGAAAAAAAATGTAGACGCACTTTCTAGCGCAGACGCGAAAGAATCGATCGCAAAGACTTAATTTCGAATTTTTCAAACGAAGTAAACACACGGGCCAGAGATAATCATCGATTCGTTCAAACGTCAAACGTCGAACGAGATTATATTTACGCGCGTAAAAAGCCCGCGGAAATTCCTTGACGCCGCGTGTACATAATACAACCGAGAGAGAGATTAGCGCGTGCGGTTAAGTGGAGGCAGGATCTTATGAGCTCTTAAGCTCGAGGTAATATTCATGGAACTTAATAACGCTCGCGTCTAGACTGCAGTATACGTGTATATATAGCGCGACGCTCTCGGCTCAAGGTGTAAATAGACGTGTACAGTGCAGCGATGCCACCTCTAAGCTCCTTACACGTGTACACACGAACGATGCGGGAATTTCGTTGCTTTAATTTAAAATTGAAATAAGACTCGATCGACGTAGATCGAATAAACAATTTTCAATTATTACGAAAAGTAGATACTCTAAAAAAACCATTTGATATTCATAATTTTTCTAGATCAGCGGCAGCTGCAGCAACAGCATCATCATCCACGATACATCACGCATCGACCTACTGATTCTCGACTCGACTCGAGGATGGCATTCGAGCAATAGTACATACACACACACACACACGTGTATTACGCACATTACTCGTTACGCGCGGCGCGCGATCGCATCATCGTAGTGCGTCATCGCGCTCGATACACTTGACTGCTGTGGCGGCTCGATACATATATACTACTTATGTATACGATATAACCACACGAGCGTAACGCAGTCCATTCGTGGAAATTCGCGCGCTGTACTCGCGAGAAAATTAAAACGTTCGGTTTAATCGGTAATTCGGGAACTATAAAAAAAAAAATGAAGAAGAAGAAGAAGAAGAAGACGAAGGTTCTCGTTGCATAAACGACGCGTCTATTGTATAAATCGCGTCTTATCTCGTCGTGACAGCTTTCCAATATATAGTCCCGCCGTTCGTCGCGACGATACAGCGCGTTTACCGATATAATGTTGGATCACAATTATCGATGAATCATTTTTCAAATTGTTTTTTCTTTTTTTTTATAGATTATGTAAAAAGAAAAATGGTTTTACAAGACTCGTGAATGATTGCAATAAAGATATCGATGAGGAGCTTTAAATCGAGTTGAACTAAAGCAATAACGTGAATAGAGTTTTTGATTAACTGTTGAGGTACACCTATCAAAATGCATCATTTTTTCGTACGTAAAAAAAATCCGACGTTGATCTTCAAACGTTATTCGCGTCCACGACAAGTCATTGGATAATTGTCCGAATCGAAGAATCTCTGTCAAGTGTCAAAGAAAAAACAATGAACGAATTTAAAAGCCCATCGAGAACTCGACGGCACAACGCCGAATATATCTTGGAAACGGTGTTCTTTGACGTCAATTGGCCGCAAAGATAACGCGCAAGATACCGCGACTCTCGTATATTCAATTGCCTTTTCTGCATCGAGCGAAATATAATTCAACTTATATTTAATGGTGAATCAACGTACCGTGAGCGCTAGAGAATACTTTACCGTATTTCTATTGGCGAACGAATAACGATGTATGACGACGATCGAACGATGCTCAAATAATTAAGTTTCGAGACAGATAAGAAACAAATTTATTATTTATCAATTGAATTTGCGTATTATTATTGAATTTACGAGCGAGAAGCCGCCGTGAATTTAAATAACATTGTAATCAACGTGCGATCCGAGGCCAGCGTACACGTATGCCAGCTTCCTTGGGCTTTTAACATCTTCGTCAATTAGATTCAGATTGCCTTAAGGAGGGGGGCCATAAGCCCTTGTCACCATTGACCAGGCAAATCGCCATGTAGCCACGAACGGACGCTGAAAATAAAGAGGCGGACGATTCAGCGATGCAAAGTAATAGTGCGGGCAAAGCGTGTATCCCGCGATCACTTTTGACGCCGTGACAGTACAGTTACGCGCGCAAAAAAAAAATAAAGATAATAAAAACAAAAAAACCATAGCAGCGGCCGTTTTGCTATTGAATTTACGTACCAAGATCAAGTGCGGTGGCGGTGGCTGTGGCCGTGTAGGTAGCGGGGGTAGTATAAATTGTGCATCCTCACGTTGTTGTTCTAGTATTTTGTCTTTCTTCTTTTTTTCCTTTTGTTTCTCTTTTTTAAGTTTTTTTATTTCCATTTCTAATCTTCTTTCCTCTTCAGTTTTTTCTTGGCCTTGCTTTTGTGAACTTTCTGGCATTACAGGATTTTCTTCCACGCCCTCATTGCCTTGTCGTTGTGAACTTTCTGGCATTGCAGGATGTTCTTCCACGCCCTCATTGCCTTGTCGTTGTGAACTTTCTGGCATTGCAGGATGTTCTTCCACGCCCTCATTGCCTTGATGTTGTGAACTTTCTGGCATTGCACGACATTCTTCCACGCCTTCAGTGCCTTGATTTTCTGAACTTTGTTTATCTTCTGGACTATTTTTCTTTTCTTTATTTTTTTTCTTTTTTGATTTTCCGTGATTTCCTTGATGATTTAGCTGAACGCCTTGATTTTGTAGATTATTTTGACCCTGTGCAGCACTTCCATTTTGTGAACTGTGTTGATGTTCTTGGTTTTCTTGATTTCTTGGACTTAATGAAGTGTGTACATGTCCACGATTTACTTGACTTTGTGCCCTAATAATTTCACTGGTTGGAGTTAATGCACTGGACGGGGTTGTTTGGGTTACTTGACTTCTTGGACTTGATGAAGTGCGTGCTTGTCCACGTTTTCCTCGACTTTGTACCGTAATAAATTCACTGGTTGAAGTTAATGCACTGGACGGGGTTGTTTGGGTAACTTGACTTCTTGGACTTGGTGAAGTGCTTGCTTGTCCACGATTTCCTTGACTTTGTGCCCTAATAATTTCACTGGTTGGAGTTAATGCACTGGACGGGGTTGTTTGGGTAACTTGACTTCTTGGACTTGGTGAAGTGCTTGCTTGTCCACGATTTCCTTGACTTTGTGCCCTAATAACTTCACCGGTTGGAGTTAATGCACTGGACGGGGTTGTTTGGGTTACTTGAATTCCTGGACCTGGTGAAGTGTGTACATGTCCACGATTTACATGACTTTGTACCGTAATAAATTCACTGGTAGGAGTTAATACACTGGACGGGGTTGTTTGGGTTACTTGAATTCTTGGACCTGGTGAAGTGTGTACATGTCCACGATTTACACGACTTTGTACCGTAATAAATTCACTGGTAGGAGTTAATACACTGGACGGGGTTGTTTGGGTTACTTGAATTCTTGAACCTGGTGAAGTGTGTACATGTCCACGATTTACATGACTTTGTACCGTAATAAATTCACTGATAGTAGTTAATGCACTGGACGGGGTTGTTTGGGTTACTTGAATTCCTGGACCTGGTGAAGTGTGTACATGTCCACGATTTACATGACTTTGTACCGTAATAAATTCACTGGTAGGAGTTGATGCACTGGACTGGGTTGTTTGGGTTACTTGAATTCTTGAACTTGGTGAAGTGCGTGCTTGTCCACGATTTACATGACTTTGTACCGTAATAACTTCACCGGTTGGAGTTAATGCACTGGACTGGGTTGTTTGGGTTACTTGAACTCCTGGACCTGGTGAAGTGTGTACATGTCCACGATTTTTTACACGCGGGGATTTTTTACATGCTCCGTGTTCATCCGACGGGTAAATCGTCACGATGTCCAATTTAGATCGTTCTCTGTCTTCAGAGCGTTTCAATACCATTATTACCCACGTAGCATGGAATGGTTTATATAGGGGATCAGATACTTTATAATAGAACTTATAAGCTTGAATCGGTTCATTCAAACACATATCAACCAATGCTTTATTATCTTCATCGATTTCCACTTCATTGCAATCTCGGTTATCCTCTAAACATTTTTTCGCCTTCTTTCCTTGTTCTGCATTCATGAGTATTACTATATGTTTCAACATATCCTCTTCCTTTGCGAATAACGATTTAGGATACGGTAGTTCGCCTTTTTTGATGACTTTTACGTAACGGGTCATGCAACACATTATGTCACTCCTTTTTGCTTTTTTACACTCTTTACAGTCTTTATTAACCCAGTGAAGATGAGCGTGCCCCTTATACTGCTTTGAGAATTCTACCAAAGCTTTCGCATCTTTTAGTGTAAATTCGTGATTTCCTCCGGATACGCTACCTGCATGCGTCAAATCGAAGCATTTAACGGCAATTATCGGTACTTAGTTTGCTTTAAAAAAAAAAAATCGGAGAAGGGCGCCACAGAGCTCGACCCCGTGATTGTGCACATATTATTATTATTATTATGTACGCACAGCGAGAGCACTGGAACTGATAGTCGCGGCCGCGCAGACGAGCGTGGTAGAGCTTGACGAGCATCCGCTGGGCGACTATCTGCCTGAGGATCGGGGCCGGATAGCCGGTCTGGTCCGAGACGCAGTCGAAGGCGCAGTTGTTGGGTCGGCGCTCGGCCTCGGGATTGCGGGGCTCGAGGCCTCCGGACAGGCTGAAGTGGCCCCCCGCAGCAGCAGCAGCGTCGGCAGCGTCACCGGCCGTCGAGTGCGAGAGGATCACGTGCGGCTGCCGATGGTGACACCTGCCGAACAGCAACGATCGTTCCTTGCCCCACACGTTGATCTGGCGCCTCAGGAACTGGCTCATCTCCCTGATGTGGCCCGAGTCCGCCGGTCCGCGGAGTATCGACTGCACGGTTTCTCCCGGGATCGGTTTCATGATTTCGAGATCGGATTTTCGATGGATTTTTCTATTTTTTTTTCTTTTTTTGCTTTTACAGCATTTTTAACGATTTTTTTTTTTTGAAATTTTCAGGTATTTGTTGCTTTAATTACAGTTACTATGAATTTTGAGCCGAAATTTTTACTTTTTTTTTTTACTTTTCAAACATCTTTTTTGAGGATCGAAATTTTGACTTTACCAAACATAAAGGTTATATAAATAATGACCTACAATAACCTGAATACTCTCGCTTTTGCCTGAAAGAAACGTGACATAATTTTTTGTTCCACAACAGTATAATTCATAGCTTAACATGTAACATAAATTAATAATTAGCAATGATCATAGTAAAATAAGTAATATTCTGTCAAACTAAAATTATTTATTATACAAGTTTGATATTCAATCGATATAGCATTCATGATGTACATCCGAGTAAATTATGATTGCAGCTATTAAACAATAAACAATATGAAAAACTCATTCAAAGTACCAAATTATAAAAAATTATTTATATGTATGCATCAAGAACTGGAAATGTACACATCGTATGTTACTTCGTGCGAAGAATTTATCGAGCTCGGCAACTTAGTCCGGAAAAATGTTAACGAAAACAATAAGTTGTGTTCGCAGGCCATCACAATTTGCGATTCTGTTTGTTTGTTGTACACCTCATTTACCGTACTTGCTAGATCGAAGGATGCTTAACGCGCTTCTCGATCTAAACGAAATGGTACAGTTCTGAAAAAAGCATTTGGCAAATATTTTGAAAAAAATTTGTTAGTAAAATCCAAAAAAAAAAAAAATTGAAAAATCGATGTCTCGAATTTCACGTAGTTTTTTTCGTAAGTCTATATAATCCTTTGAGATGAAATTATAGGCATAAATAAAGGTAAAACTTCGGAAGATTAAGTTATACAACGAAGCGGTGACATTCAAATAGACGACATTTGCTTATAGAATCCATTTTTTTCGGTTTGCTAAATTTATAGTCATAATATATTTTGGAATCAACGATTATTATTTACTTATGGCCAATTTGGTGCTGATTATCAACGTTGCTAGATCGACTAAAATTGTCAATGTAACATACCAATAACTGAAAATCAGTGGCAGAGCTATGAAATTTCGTTTAGCCATTTCTTGAAAGGATACTGATCCTTCAAAAAACCCCAATTAACGATAAAATTTTCAAAATTGAGCTCTTGAAAATTTATGATTTTCACACGAGCTCGAGGAATCATAATCGTAAAGTGTTCTTACTTCATTGAATAACTGCCTATAGAAATAAAAAACTTTTCAAGCTATCCCTTCTATTCAGAGCTTTCAAAACATTTCTTAAAAGCTCTTAAAAGAAATTACAGAAAGCGGAGATGAGCGCTCAGATGATGCAGACCGTAACTCAAGCGAGCTGCACTTGCAAACTACCTCAATATAATCCATTAGGAGCCGCGTGGACGTATCTGAGTCGTTTGGCGTTTTGATACGAAACCCAGTTTGAGCCGAAATTAAAAAATTATAAATAAAAGATGCTACATGTTTTTTTGTTCCTCCACAATAGAATTAACAGGTGAAAGGTATAGTGACACAATTTTTTGGTTGTTTTCGAGTCACGCGAATCGATTGGATTTTTTGCGCATGAATTTCGAGTAATTTTTCGGCTTGTCTCATTAAAATCGACAAGACTCTAATGCGAGTGATATATGTGTACAAAGTTTGGAATTATTTACACACAGTGAATAACAAATACAATCCTTGAGCAGTGACATGTGTGTTTAAAAATTGTACGCAAAACATTGAAAATAAATTCCTGTGGACTGCTGTATTCTAATTTGGTTAAAAGAAAGGTTTCAAGCTTGCCCTTCAATTTTGAGTCTTTAAAATATTTCACACTGAAATTATAGTTAATAAGCCGACATTTTCTACTTATTCTTATCACTTTTTGCCTCCAAAGTAAGCAAGTCGATATGAGTGCGCAGGTGTACGTCTCTGGCCGAACAGAAGTTTTTGAAATGAAATTCACATGGACAGCTATATTCTAGCATAAATTAATAATCAGATATTACCATAAATGAATACATTTTAACCTGTCAAGTGTTCAAACGAACTGTAATTATTGTTAAAATTTTCTCTATTGACATTTTGTTGAATTACGATATTTTCTTTTCCCGAAATCTGAGCTGTGACATTTTCTTTTCTTGAACGTTCTTGACGTTGAATCTGGATTTCATCGATTGTTTCGATTTGGATTTTCTGGCTCTGGAGGATTATACATAGAAATGAAATCCACACACCGTTTCTCACAAGTATCGAAATCCTGTCACAATAATTATGATAGTATGATTAAATCGTTCAAATGAAAAGTAAAATGTTAGATAGCGCAACCGCATAAAACGTTCATTTCCACAACAGTACAAAACGGGAATTTAGCGTATTTATAGAGTCTACCCTGTGTCAAAGCGAGCGGTGTTGATAATAGTTGTACACGGGCCGGCAAAGGCGAAGGCCGCTACTTTTACACGTCGATCCGTTACAGAGTTGAACGTTTTAATAGCGCGCCTAAATGAGACAGAAAAATTATTTACCAGTCCTGGATAAAACGTAACGAGATATATGATGTTGCCAGGAGGCGTGGAGGCATTAAGAGTCCTGCTGCGACGACATTTATCACATTGGGATTTGGAACGAGTAAACCTACAAGCATGTAAAAATGCCACTGTTTCTTTAATTAAGCAAGGCCCTAACCTCATTCTTCTTACTCCAAACTTGGTTTTCCAATACTTATACAAATAGCCATATTCTCGATGGCCCTTCTTTATAAATGACCGAATTTTCACATAATGACTATTAAACACAATTGTGTTTTGATTGAATCTGCAATTTTTTCTACAACCACGCATTGTCTTTAAACATGCTACAGTTCTTCTCCCTTGCGGTGTATTCATTAATTTCATTAACATTTTTGTCAAGTGCCAACAATTCAGGAATACTGTTTTTTCAATCATAATTTTTCTGTCTTCAAATGGCTTCCATTTTTGATTTAATAATTCCATATATGTAGAACAGTGTATACACTCTCTCAGTTCAGGATTCTGATGATAACAGACTGACTCAACACAGTGTGGCTGATCCCAGGCTGTCCGATCGTCAATGTGAAGATGAGCATGCCCACCATTAAGTCTCGATCTTTTTACCAAATCCTTGGCCTCATCCAAAGTAAAGCCTCCGGATATGCTACCTGCGCGAGTCAAATTCAACACAGAGCTTTCAAAGGCGAATATTGGTTGTAAGTAAGTAAAGTAAGAAGGGAGATATATCCTCAGGCTGATTTTTAATTCAGCGCGTATAACTCGGCTTACAGCGAGAGCACTGGAACTGATAGTCGCGGCCGCGCAGACGAGCGTGGTAGAGCTTGACGAGCATCCGCTGGGCGACTATCTGCCTGAGGATCGGGGCCGGATAGCCGGTCTGGTCCGAGACGCAGTCGAAGGCGCAGTTGTTGGGTCGGCGCTCGGCCTCGGGATTGCGGGGCTCGCTGCCGTCGAGCAGCGTAAAGTGCCCGAGACGACCGGAGGAGCCGCCGACTTTCTCGTGCACGAGGTCCAGTCGGGGCTGCAGCGGCTGACGACCCGAGTCGAACAGAATCACGCGATCGTCCGTCCACACGTCGATTTTGCGCCTCAGGAACTGGCTCATCTCCCTGATGTGGCCCGCGTTCGCCGGTCCGCGGAGTATCGACTGCACCGTTTCTCCCGGGATCGGTTTCATGATTTCCAGATCGGATTTTCGATGGATTTTTCTATTTTTTTTTCTTGCTTTTACGGCGCTTTTACCGATTTTTTTATTTTTTTTTGAAATTTTCAGGTATTTGTTGCTTTAATTACAGTTACTAAGAATTTTGAGCCGAAATTTTTACTTTTTTTTTTACTTTTCAAACTTTTTTTTGAGGATCGAAATTTTGACTTTACCAAACATAAGGGTTATGAGTGATAACCCACAATAACGTGAACATACTTGCTGTTGCTTACGCCAGTTTCTATATGAGAACAGCTGCTCTCGAGTTATTTTGAAAAATTCATTTTGATATATACTCCATTGAAATAATGGCTATTCCTCAATGATCGCGATTTTACACATGCAAGTTCGACGTGATATTGATTCAGGACGAAGTCGTGGGTTAATTCAAGTAAATCCACTGGATAGAAAGCCCCCACAACGCGGATTTCAAGCCGAATAGACTATTATCAATCAGTTATCGATGACACTTGTATTTTCAGTTGCACAAACAGATGATTCACAATGTATACCACTCTTTTAGTCGCAGCAAGCAACGCGTAAGACGTCGTCGTCGCTCAGCCCCAAAGAGTCGTGAAAGAAAAACGATTGTGTGTCAAAGGAGTCTCGCGTCGATAAAAACAAAATTATGCATTCGAGGTACGACTTGCACCGTACTCGACCCAGTTTTTCTCTCTCTCTCTCTCTCTCTCAAGGTACCCCGGAGCTCTTGGGACTCCTTCTCTCACTCTCTTATAAAGCTCGACTTTCGTCGTCGTCGTCGTCGTCGTCGTCATCACCGTCGCCACAACTCGGCAACTTTGCCGCTAACGCGTGCAGTCGTACACACACTTCGTAACGTATCCTAGCTCGGGGAGTACAGTTATAGCTATACCGGCACAGACGTCTTTATACACGATATCGTTTCGTGATACTTTATCGTAGTGACATTAAAATTGCTTTAAATGATAATTTGTGGTAATGTTTTTACGTTTTTGATGTTCGAACGAGTACACAATTTGAAATCTTTCATTTCAAATAATTGTGTGCTTATCAGTGAATGAAAGAGAATGTCATGTTTTTGAATTTATTCGTTCGAATAATACGGATACTTATTTATTGATAATATTTATTGATGACATCGAGCCTCGATCTGTAACTATACCAAACGAAATTCCGACAAATCTTCGTTCGTGAATCAATACAAGCCGGAAAATCACGTTCATTCGATTCAACTTTACTTAAAATAAATGTTATTCTCGAAAATCGCTTCTAGGACCTACTTGTTTAAATTAACTAAAAAAATTAAACGGGAAACTTCATCGTTACGTGCCGATAGCCCTAAAAAGAATTTTCAGGACATTCGGTGACCCGCATCTCGTGCGTACACCTTGCGAGCAATTTACTCTCGGTAATTTTCTCTAAAGTGCATACTTTCAGAGCTACTCTTTTCGATCGCTCATTCAAACGGAAAAACAACAACGTTCGTCGACGTTGCCAGCAATTTTGTCTCCATCGGGTCCCATAGCTTTTTGTCCCCCTCCCAAGATTTTTAACGATTAGGCATGACTTTACCACCGAAATTGTTTAGTAGGCGATTTCAGCGGGATACAGGTGTATCGTTTTATACACACGCACACATAGCTGCTCGTCGTACGGGTAGTAGTGGCAGTCCGCGCGGTGCGCATCATATGTAAGGCTCAGAAATTTTTAAATTATCGTGCGCACACCGATCTAGACGCGCTTCTGGTATGTTATAGTAAATGGTAAAAAAGACATCTGAAAAATAATGTTACTCCAATGAATTTTTTCTATAATTTTTGTGATGCTCTAGATTGAGGAGCTAGGAAGCTCCAATCGAAAAAATGGAACTGTCAACATTTATTAAAATTCGACACGGAATTCAAAAAGAATATTTAAAATTTTCTTTTTACCGGAACCTCTGGGGGAAACCTCCGGGCGAAAATGAATTTTTCAAGATAACTCGAGAACAGCTGTTCTCATATAGAAACTGGCGTAAGCAACAGCAAGTATGTTCACGTTATTGTGGGTTATCACTCATAACCCTTATGTTTGGTAAAGTCAAAATTTCGATCCTCAAAAAAAAGTTTGAAAAGTAAAAAAAAAAGTAAAAATTTCGGCTCAAAATTCTTAGTAACTGTAATTAAAGCAACAAATACCTGAAAATTTCAAAAAAAAATAAAAAAATCGGTAAAAGCGCCGTAAAAGCAAGAAAAAAAAATAGAAAAATCCATCGAAAATCCGATCTGGAAATCATGAAACCGATCCCGGGAGAAACGGTGCAGTCGATACTCCGCGGACCGGCGAACGCGGGCCACATCAGGGAGATGAGCCAGTTCCTGAGGCGCAAAATCGACGTGTGGACGGACGATCGCGTGATTCTGTTCGACTCGGGTCGTCAGCCGCTGCAGCCCCGACTGGACCTCGTGCACGAGAAAGTCGGCGGCTCCTCCGGTCGTCTCGGGCACTTTACGCTGCTCGACGGCAGCGAGCCCCGCAATCCCGAGGCCGAGCGCCGACCCAACAACTGCGCCTTCGACTGCGTCTCGGACCAGACCGGCTATCCGGCCCCGATCCTCAGGCAGATAGTCGCCCAGCGGATGCTCGTCAAGCTCTACCACGCTCGTCTGCGCGGCCGCGACTATCAGTTCCAGTGCTCTCGCTGTAAGCCGAGTTATACGCGCTGAATTAAAAATCAGCCTGAGGATATATCTCCCTTCTTACTTTACTTACTTACAACCAATATTCGCCTTTGAAAGCTCTGTGTTGCATTTGACTCGCGCAGGTAGCATATCCGGAGGCTTTACTTTAGATGATGCCGAGGATTTGGTAGAAAGATCGAAAACTACTGGTGGGCATGCTCATCTCCACTATGAGGATCATGAGTCAGAATGTAATCATGCGAATACTGACCTGAGAATGTGTACGCACTGTTACGCATATTTTGAATTATCACAAGAAGAATCGAAGCCAGTTGGAGAAAGAAAAGAATATATTACTAAAACGGTATTCGAGAATTATGTTCAGTTGAAAACAATGTTAATGTATGCAATGAATACACCAGATGGAGAAGATGCAATAGTATGTTTAACGACAATACGTGGTTGTACACGAAATTGCGGAAACAATAATAACCCAAGCACTCATGAGGTGCAAATTATTTCATCTGTATCGCGGAGGGATCAAGAGTATGGCTATTTGTATACGTATTGGAAAGCCCAGTTTGGAGTAACAAGAACGAGAAAACGCTGCTTAATTAATGGAACATCGGCATCATTTAATGCACCATGTCCATCTCCCGACTTCCAATATTTTCTCTCTACGTTTTATCCAAAATTGGTAAATAATTTTTTCTTATATTCGTTATTTCAAGTGCACGAGTCGCGCTATTAAAACGTTCGACTCTGTAACGGATCGACGTGTAAAAGTAGCGGCCTTCGCCTTTGCCGGCCCGTGTACAACTATTATCAACACCGCTCGCTTTGACACAGGGTAGACTCTATAAATACGCTAAATTCCCGTTTTGTACTGTTGTGGAAATGAACGTTTTATGCGGTTGCGCTATCTAACATTTTACTTTTCATTTGAACGATTTAATCATACTATCATAATTATTGTGACAGGATTTCAATGCTTGTAAGGGATTCTTGATAGAAAAAATTTCTATGAATAATCCTCCAGAGCCAGAAAACCCAAATCGAAAAAATAAAAGAAATCCAGATTCAACGTCAAGAACGTTCAAGACAAGAACATTTCATAGCTCAAATTTCGGGACAAAAACATATCGTAATAAAAAAAAATTTCAATAGAGAAAATTTTAACAATAATTAAAGTTCGTTTGAACACTTGATAGATTAAAATGTATTCATTTATGGCAATATCTGATCATTAATTTATGCTAGAATATAGCTGTCCATGTGAATTTCATTTCAAAAACTTCTTTTCAGCCAGAGACGTACACCTGCGCACTCATATCGACTTTCGAGGCAAAAAGTTATGAAAATAAGTGGAAAATTTCGGCTTAATTACTATAATTTTTTTGTGAAATATTTTAAAGGCTCAAAATTGAAGGGCGAGCTTGAAACCTTTTTTTGTTTATCCGAATTAGAATACAGCGCACGGTCTGACCAAACGATACGAAAGTAATATTGATTCTTCTTTGCCACAGTTTTTTTGCAAAAAAAATCGGAAAAAATTTTCTTTCATCAAAAAAAGTTCTAAATTTGCGAGGACAGCTGCATTTTTTCCGTAAGACACTGTTTAGCTCTTTTCCGAAGGGACTAACCAAATTTACTATAAATATTCGTGATTCTTTTTCCGGACTAGGATCGGCTTGATGAAAAAATTTCAAGGAAAAAAAAGGGTTAAAAATTGTTCAAAAAAACACGTGTAAATTTTTTCATGGCAGAATTAGTATGACTTTTACATCGTTCGGCCGCACCGCTCTCCACAGGAGCCTTACTCATATATTATATATATGCATCTACTGCACTGGCACGAGGCATGTAAGTTGCGGTAAGCGCGAGGAGTGGATGATGACCCCTTCGAGCTTGCACAGAGCATATACAGCGTATACCACACAGCGTATACCGCGGAGAGAACGAGAGAGAGAGGAGCTTTCGAGTCGACGCGAGAGGCGCTCGCACAACTCACTCACACACAAAAGTTCAACTTGCATCCACACACATACATAGGTAGACGTGCAGCTGCGCCTGCAGTCGTAGATACATACACACACGTGATAAGTATACGTATACGTATAGCGGAGCGCGGCGTGGGTGGTTGGGTGGACGCGCGAGTGCCTATAAGTGGCGCGCGCGTATCTATACGTACACAACGTATATAGTACATGTAGCGTAATACGGCTGCGCTCGCCGGAGCTGCTGCGTGTGTGATATATAGCCCGCTACTGCTGCTGCTGCTCGTCGAGTCGACGGTCGGACGCTCGGTCGGCGGCTCCGCGCTTATATACACACACTCGCCTCGCGCGCGCTATTAAGCGCCTCGCGCGTACGTACGACGGTTCAGTCGGTATCGGAGCAGCGTCGGGCTCGCGTCGCTCTCTCGTCGCTCGTCGGAGTAGAGTGTGCAAGCTCTCTCGGTGCTGCTGCGCGTGCAATAATAACAGAGAGGCAGAGCGGAGAGCCCACTCCGCGTGTGTCTGTGTGTTTGAGTGTGTGTGTGTGTCAGTGCTTGATATTAGTGTACCGAGAAAACGCATACACTCTCGGAAGAGGGGCCTACATAGATGTAATATAGCAGCTGAGAGCATTCGTAAGCTCGACGACTGCACCGCATTTTATTATTGTTATTATTATTATCATACGTCCGAGTGATCGAGAGTATCGAGTTCACTACTCTCCGGTGTCACCGCACAGTGAATAATAAGAGAAAGAGAGGAGAAAGGAGCTTTTTCGCAATTCGGAAAAGCTCACGTCGACTACTACCTAGTGCCGTGTACGTGAAATAATACAAAGTTTGCGCGCCGGCGCCTGCAGTAGCAGATGGGGATCGATCGTACGACGACGTCGACTACCATCGTTGCTTCTGCTGCTGCTACTGCTACTACCGCAGGCGTTGCTGCTGCTGCTGCTGCTGCTGCTGCCAAGATAACGTCGTTGCTCCCATCGAGCAGGTACGATGACTTTTAACCTTTCGCCTCGGCGACTTCTGCTGCTGCTGCGCCCACTTGCCCACTGTATATAGTACACACATCTCTGTGTGTACATACATGTGCTGCTGCTGCTCTGTGCTACGTATATATTCGCGAGCTTTTTAGGCGCGGAGCTTTTTAGAGTGACACGCGCGACGAGCTCTACGCTCTTCCCCCTTTCTCGCCTCTAATGGCTCGCTGAACTTTCGCTGCTACCGAGAGCTTGCACGCGCTGAGCTTTTTTCTCTCTCGCGCTCGAAAATGCACTGTATAAGGTTAGGGGGCGGGCGTGCGATAGTCGAACGGCGTGCCTATTATGTGTGACTTATGCATATACCAACTTGCGCACGGGGGTCGTCAGGCTCGGTTCATTCTCATCTCTCTCTCTCTCTCTATCTCGATGCAGAAGGATCCACGATCGCGATATGTATAGGAGAATTTTTGCCTCGCTTTACGCTCGCGTATACCGTACACAGTGGAATATTTGTTTGTGTACACACGACACACACGGTTTTTATGGAATGCGCGTAAATCTCATTTGACGCAGATCGACTCGCGAGGCCGCGATATGTAATAAAGGCGGAAATAATCCAGAAAAAATCGGTATTTATATCTATTTGCGCGCGTGAGTTTGCTGCCGCTGCTGCTGCCGCTGCAAAGTAAAGTAAAGCACAGCGCACACGTTTCATTAGCAATTGTATATATACACACACGTACATCTGGCGATATAATCGCGGTTTGCAGTTTGCACATCGTATCTATATAAGTACGTGCGTCAACGGGTGAGAGAGACGTTTGATGTCGTATACTCATTACTTGCACTTGGCGCGACTGCGAGTTCGTTTGCGCACGAGGCTTTGTGTGTGCGTGTATGTGTCTGTGTATTGACGGGAAATCAAGTTATTAACGTAACTGCTGCAGCAGCAAACTTCCAAATCAAAGCGAGGTTGCGAAAAAAAAATTGAAAGAATGAAAAGAAAGAAAGAAGGAGGGAGTAAAAGAGAGAGAAAGAAAACGGCCTAGCGCAGCTGCAGTAACGAGGTACAGCCAGAAAACTACTTGTGCTTTCCTCTCGTCGAGTGCGGACGAGAGAGCGCGGCAACGGCGGCGAAGAGAGAGAGAGAGAGACTTTGTTTTTTGCCCCGATGCTTTTTCGCGTCGGTGGTTATATATGAATGAGACAATTTTGCGCGCAACTTTTTTTTTCTTCATTTGTTATAAAGCAACTTTGCGAATAAAGCGCACGAGATTCGTTTCTCTCTCTCTCTCTCTCTCTCTTGCTGCTTTGCTTTATTGCAGTGCCTCTCGGCTCGGTTTCTATATATCATATCGATTTTCCGACGCGATTCGCGTATATAAATACAATACGTATATAATACAAGTGCGCAACGCTGCATTGAACTCGTTTATCGCGGCGACGAGTCGAATTTAAGGTATAATATATTTTCCAAACAACAAAGCCAAGTTCACCCAGGTCCATTGCTCTTTCTCGCTTATATTATATAGTTTTTGTTATTGCCAGCTCGTGCCGAGCTTATATATGTACTAATTATTATAATACGCATTAAAACTTGTATAGCTAATGGCTCTTTGTTGGCAAAATATTCAAGATCTTATATACGCACGATATATAGGAACTGCCAGGCGCTAATTTCCCAAGCGTTGCGCGAGGAATCGAGAGTCTCTTCAACTTTTCTGCTGCTGCTGCTGCTATATAATAAGCATAACGTCGTCGTCGTCGTCGTCGAGTATGCATATTACGAGAGCGTTGACCCTTTTCGGACGCGCGGAGAACACGATCTGCTGCCTACGCACACGCGCGCACAGTAAAGATACACTTATACACCGTTGCGCATTGGGCATACGAGAGGCCAGGACGATAAAAACGCATATTATTTATCGTGCACTTGGACGATAAAATAATTTTGTGCGTGTATAAAACGATCCAGAGAGAGAGAGAAAAAACATTTTTTTTTCTTCGTTTCGTCGTCGTCGCACGCGGATTTTCGTCGCATTAGTCACGAGCTCGAAAAGTGTCGCGTTCGAGGCGCGACTCTCTGTCCTCTACACTCTCTGTGTCCAGCTGTTTATTATAAACTCTCTCGATTCTCGATCATTCTTCCTCACAAACTCGGACGATTTTTCATTCTCGTTTATTTATTCGTTGTTTTATTTTTTTGCAACGGAGAGAGAACCACGTCGTACAAAATATATACGTTATAAAAATGTCGTCGCGCTACTAAAACACACACACACACACACCGAGAAAAAGGCTGCAAATTGCTCGAGAATTTTCAAGCACGACGACGACGACGACGACGGAGTTCTACCCTAAGCCAGTCACGTAAAGCAACGTAGTGGGAAGGCAGGCAGGCAGCTAGGTGGGCTTGCCTCGAGCCCTATTACATAGACACAGAGAGAGTCTTTGATACCGTACTACCTTTTAGAATGTTAAATGCCACTTTTTCAGCCGTGCGCGCGCGCCTGAATCTGCAAGGGAAAAAAGCTCGCGGTGGTCGCAGCAGCGGCCACCATCTCGTGGAGCTTGCGATGTGCGGGCTGTGCACACGATGAGCTTGATAAACAAGACAGATGCTCGCACGCGCGCGCGAGCTCACGGTAGACGCACGTAAACACAGACAAAAGCGAGAAATATCAAACTAGTATATAAAAGAAAAAGAGAAGAAAAAAACACGCAAGCTCGGCTTTTAAGCTCGCTCGCGCGATTACACGTATACACATCCCAGCCACTCTGGTCGTGTGGCCGCGCGGTGAATTGGAACACACGGTGATGCGCGTTCAAGGTATCTCTATCGTCTATCAAATATATATACGGTATATAAAATACGAAAAGTTCGACGAAGCCGCGCGCGTATTTACTACTACGCGGACGATTAGATCGTCGTCACGGTCGTGGCCTGCAGCAGGAACGCGTATCACCGTAACAATAAAAATCTCGGGCTTATTCTTCTTCTTCGAAAGCGATTAAAGAAAGAAAGAAAAAAAAGATGCCACTCGCAGTCATAATAATGGCACTTGCGTAATGCACACACATAGTAGTAGTAGTGGTGGTCGTATAAGCTTTAAAACGCGTAAGTATCTCTCTCTCTCTCTCTCTCGGTCTACATAACACGTGCGTGAATTGTTATGACGCTCGAAGTTTGTATTATCTATATACGATACATGTATACCAGTACCGAGGCCTAACGCGCAGAGCTCTCGAATGTAAGCGTGCGTCGTTGTCGTCGTCGTCGTCGTCGTCGAGGGTCAGTCGATACATATATATCATATAGTTTCTCTCTCACACGCGCCGAACCCGACGAGCTCGAAACGTATATTATTGCTGTATGGAGTATATCTAGGCAAGCTCTCCATTCTCTATCTCGGCATCAATTAAGTACGCGCGGAGCGAGCGAGCGAGCTGGTGCTAAATGCCTCGTTACTTCGTGCGCGTATGTGTGTGCGAGCACGTACGTACATACGAGTTTGCATTATATTATTCCGTACCTCCGAGTTTGCAACTGCAAATTCATGTAGCAAATCGAGAGATAATGCGAATGAAACTGCGGAATTATCGATTGGTCTTTTTTACAGATATTTTTTTGCCGACACTTGCGAGCGGTGACCTGCGAAGGCAATTTTCTCTCTCTCTCTCTCTCTCTCGAGCTGAACCAAAAAAAAACGATTTTCGGGGCGCTAAAAAAAATTATCGCTCATCCATAAAGTAACGAGAGAACGTGTGGCTCTAGAGAGAGAGAGAGAGAGATAGCTCGAATAAGAAAACGGTCGAAGGTTATTAGACGATAGGCAGTCGTGAGCGAGCGAGCTAGCGACATACTTTGCACGTTTCGTCCGGATAAAATGCGAAATTGAAATTCTTACAGGGAACACGATGACGCGCAGCTGATATATATATATAAGTATATAACACGCGCGAGTTGGCCTTTTTATAACGCGCGAACGTTTTTCTGCGTGCGTTGATAATAAATTCAAGGCCCGCCGACGCCGCCGCGCCTGTGCGCATTAGCGCACACAATGGAAATATAAAAGCTTAGCCCCAGCTGCCAGCAGCAAGAAGCTGGACTCGTAATTTGCAATTGCGCGTAATGCAATAATGAGCGACTTGAGTCGAGACGAGCTTCGATGTGTCATTATTATACATTGTATCTCGTAAGCTCGTGCGTACCACTTTTTTGTTGTTGTTGTTGTTGTTGTTTTTTTTGTTTTTTGCTTCGTTCTTCTTATACAAAGAGAAGAGACTAGACGGACTCGCTTATCTGCGCCCTCAAAGTGCACACACACACAGGTGAAAGCTCGCGTATAGGACGAGACAAAAATATATTCTCTCCTCTGCGTGCGGACGTGCGTGTAAACACACACACATAAGTACGGCCAACAGCTGAGGGTCTGTATGTACGCGCACATGAGCGAGCAGCTGAGCGTACGTATCAGCTCTCATGTACGGCGCGGTGCGAGACAAAAGCGCATGGACGAAGAGACTCGACGCGTGTCGTCGTCGTCGTCCCCCTAACAACAACGCGTGCGAGCCAAGAGAGCTTTGGGGTGTCTCTCGCTATCTCTCTCTCTCTCTCTCTCTCTCTCTCTCTCTCTCTCTCTCTCTCTCTCTCTCTCTGCGGGGAAGGAAAGTGAAAAAAAAGAAAGACGAAGAAGAAGTTGGTCGTGTATAGGGGTGTGTGCGCGAGACACAGAAGGGAGATAGAGACACGGAACGGTACTCGTCGTGGAGAGAGAAAGATATTGTGAAGTACACGCGCGGTGGAGCTGTTACGACGATACGGATGCGGTGCTGCTGCAGAGACAAGCTCGCAAGGAGCAAAAAGGGGATAGATAGGAGGCTGCGCGTCTTTTTTTTTTTTCATCTCCGTTCGTCGGCGCGCGAGCTTGCACCGACGCATTATACATATAAGTATTGTTTTGTATCGCAGCTTTTCATATACAGCTGAGCGTCGAGCAACGGATTCCGCCTTGCCACATCGCTCATTTTCCGATGAACTTTTATGCATAAACGAATTATATTATCGGGGACGCTCTGCTGCGTAGCGCGGAAAATTGAGAAGTACGACGGCGGGGCCATTTGGAGATTGCGTTCTTTTTTTTTTTTTTTGCGCTCTAACGTCACCGCGTTTATAACTCTATAATGACTCTCTGCCGCGCGCGCTATGTGTAGTATAGAGGCAATATCAGCTGCGCTCGACACTTTGTAGGCCGCGAATATAGATATATTATACTTGCGCAGTAATTATCACTCGGCTATGTATATGTATGTACGTGTAGGGGTAATGGTAAAAGGTGAGAGAAAAAGTGAGAGCCGAGAGCCGAGGGGCGTGTGCGCGGGGGGGAGGAGGCCGAAGTGATCTATTTTAATTGACATTACATCCATTAATAACTTGAACCAGATTCGCGTCCAATCTGATTATAATACATCCCGGAGCTGCTGCTGCTGCTACTACTACACTCGAACGAGGGAGACTCTCTTATCTTTCGTTATCGATTGATTTTCTCCCTGCCTACATACTCTTCGGCGGTGGTAGCGGTGGCATCTCATGCCTCGGCGTTATATTACTTGTGTCTCGTGCCTTACGTGCGAGATGTCGTGAATCAGTATAGACTCGATCGTATTCCCTCGATGGAAGTGCTCGATAATTTGTGGCTAGGTTTTGCTTAACAAATAAGTTTCATGATCACTGAAGGGACCTTTTTACAAGACATCTTGATACACCATAACCGAGCTTCGATTTATACAATTATTTTGACTTCCCCACTCGCAGGTTTACTGAAATAAAGGTACTTGCCATCTAGCGGCGAAGGCTCTAATTAGCATTGTCGTAATTAGTCGTAAAAAAAAGTCTCACATCGGCGATGTATTTTAAAGCATGTCCAATGGTACATTTTATTATTTAATCATAACGATAAACGTTAAAACCCACTAGACATCATCATACCTATACATGGACTAAACTCTAACGCGTACACGACGATCATGCAGCAGCAGCCACAGAAGCGCGTTTGAACTCGATTAATTTTCGAGCTATATTCTCAGAGAGTTTTTTTCTCTTTGAGCGAGCTTTAAAGCGAGAATCGATCTCTTCCCTCTCTCTCTCTCTGCAATAATAAGCGAGAGCACAGATTTCGTGTCTGAGCCCGATTAAAATAATATTTTGGTCTTGAAAACGGCGCGCGCGAGTGGCGGAAAATCGATCGCGCACACATACTCACGGGAGAGAGAACGCGGAAACGAGTTGCGCAATGCATATTATATACGAATCGCCTTTTCTTGCACGTATAAAATATTATACACACATTTCATCATTCGAAAATCTTCCACACTTCCGCTTTTAAGTACGTGTAAATTGTGCTGCTGCCGCCGCCGTTGTTGTTGTTTTTAATATATCTCCCGCGCGCTTGGTTATAAGAAGAAAAACCACACTCGGACGTAAACGATCTCGGTCGTCGCGCGGCACGTGTATACGAGACGACGCAGAAAAAAAAATAACCGCCTCGGCCGCCGCCGCGATTAAATCGCCTATATAATATAGGCTGCACGCGCGTATCGTAATATAATAAAATTATAATAATTACGTATGGAAATCGCGCGGCGCGGCTAACGAACGATATCGTGGCACCGGTATATAGTATATACACTGCACTCGCTGCAACGAGGTCGCCAACGCGCACACACGATTTTGGTATATTTATTTAGCCGCGCGCGAGTGAATTAAGCTTTATTTACGCGTGACGTACACATCAACGATTTGCGTGTTTGCTCGTTGCGCGGGTGGGTGGGGGGACACACACGCACTATATAAGTATACATACGGTTGTAATACTAACATAAGTCTGCTGCTGCTTGGGTGCACTTGTTGCCCGCTTATAGTAATGACACCGACGATGTGACGCGCGTACGGTACATTGCACAGCAGTAGCAGCAGCTTATAGCTATGTATCATATGCATCGAGAGCGAGTGACATTATACGCGAGCGCCAAAAACTCGACTATCCGACTCTTTTTTGGCTGCAAGCTCTATATAAGCTCGATCGACTTCCTTTTTGCATTTCGCGCGCCGCGCGCTAAATTACTCGCTATACGCGTCGTTATTATCTCTCTCTCTCTCTCTCTCTCTCTCATCTGCTGCTCGATGCTATCGAGCTCTTAACGCTTAACCGCGCGGATATATACCTTGTAATAAACGACGATAAAAAAGAGAGATAGAGAGAGTAAAAAAAGAGCGAGAAAAAAAAAGAACAGATATACAATGACACGACTCGCGGCTCGTACGTCATAATGTATAATATGATTTACGAGAGATACAATCAGCGAGTGTAAGTACTTGACTTGGTTGCTTGCGCGCGAGAGCCGTATAATCGCGCGACGAATACGGCTCGCGCGCCGATAAATTTTCGTTGATATAATAATAATGCCATATAAATGTAGTGGTACGACTGTAACGAGATCATTGCTCGTCCGCTACTGCGTGTGTACATTGTATTATTGCTTCTTTCTTTTTTTTTTACACACAACGTTAACACGTTTTGCAAAATTGTCTCGGCGGTAATTCGATCTCTCTCTCTCTCTCTAAGCGGTACACGTACGTTATTTCAAACGCTAACGTACGTAATTCACTTCGTATTGGCACACACGAGAATCGGCGGGGGGGAAGCTCTTTATATTATTATATCTATACACATCCATATATCTATATGACACATCGCGCGCGGCAGCGAAAGACGTCAATGACTCCTACGCACGGATTTTCGCTGAATTCGCGGATATCTCAGCTTTTGTTATATATATATTATATATCGCCTGTATATGTGTATTACGTTCTCGAACTTCGCTGCTGCTGCTACTGCCACCCGATCGATCGACCTTGTCCGTCACTACCGTGTACATGTAATCGTGCTGCTGCTGGCCGCATAGTCCCTTACAACGTATACACACACGGCTTTGATCAATCGCGAAAGAGTCGAGCTGCTGCTTATTCAGCTTTTGAACAAATTACAAAAGGGCTATAATGTATATGAATGGAAGCCTAGCTTGTATATTATACATCACACGCTTATACGCGGAAGACCGATCGACTTTTTCAATTTCGTGCAATTTTTTTTCGATACTTTTTATTTCCTTTTTTTTATATCCCGAGGTGAAAAACTGTGGAGAAAACGTGAGCCGGCCCTACTACCACGTCGTGTACATGCAAATTTTCCCTTTTTTTTCGACGCGTATATATACCTCACTCGCAAGCCCGGGCTAGGCAACGTATATCTCTCGACTCAATCTCTCTCCCTCGATATATATCCCACCACTCTCGGGATTTTTGCGCTGCGGGCTTTTCACGTCTCATTCTCGCGCATATTCCTTTCAGCCAAGATTACGTAAGGATCTCTCTCTCTCTCCCTTGACGTACGGTATGAAAAAGAGTTGCAGCGCATCGCGCGCTATATAGGCACACATTAGTTACGTATATATTATGTTCGCCCTTCGACGTACTACGGCTGGCTGTCGGAGTTACGCGTGTGCATCGTAAAGCTGACATTGAATATTCGGAATTGTATATATGATCGACAGCTCATCCGCGCCGAGGAAAATCGGCCGTATATAACGACGCTGTGCACACGATGATCGCAAAAACCAATAATAGGCGAGCTCGCGCGAGCTTTTTTGAAATTCAAATGCGCGTGACACGTACTGGCAGCTCGGCGGCTGGTATATCACGCGCGCGCATCGTCGCCCCGCGCATCGGGCTTTGTTTCGTATCAGACACACGCGTGCGTCAAATTTTTTCGCGTGCGTTAGCATTATTATCAGTTAAAAATAGCTCCATTTTTTCTATAATAAGTGCGGCAAAGCTGCAGTTACACGAGTGGTAATGTACTTATTGTAACGAGTCGGTGTATCATATAGAAGAATCGTATATACGCGAGCGAGCGACGAATGACGTCAAAGCCCGGCCGCGACACAACACACTCGCGTACATATTCGTATATAGTATATTACGAGCAGCACCGCGAGTTTCTTCCGCGAGTATATGCGCTATAATAGATTCGTGTGTACGTGCTGTAGGAACACTCGTAAACGCGTGTAGCGCTCAATTAGCGGTGTCATGCAGCTACTCGTTGCGCACGCAACGTCCTTTAAATTAATTGTATGATACCTCGTAATTCATCGATTCCTTGATGCTTACTTACTCTCTCTCTCTCAATGTTCTGTTCCAGGTAATCTCACTCGAGAAGTCGGATTACGTCGTCGTCGTGGTCGTTGTTATTGTTGTTGCATCGTCGTTTTGCGGACACACACATATCTCTCCCTCATCCTGTTTTTCTACGTAACAATAACAATCGATGCCATAAACGGCCTTTAACGACGGATAATAATATTGAAAGAAAAAAAACAACGACAACAACACGACGCTAAAAAAATGGATCCAGCCACGGGTCAAAAGAAGCAGGTGCGAGTGGGCTTCTACGACATCGAGGGCACGATCGGCAAGGGCAACTTCGCCGTCGTCAAGCTCGCGAGGCATCGTATCGTCAAGTCAGAGGTAATTAGTCGTCGTGCATGGATATTAATAATAATAATATCAACAGGATACGATTGCGCTAAATCGCTGCGGTTGTAAACAAAAATAACGAAACGAAATAAAAAATGACCGATTGTCGCGCGTAGCATCCGGTAAAAGCACAGACGAGTAGCAATTTCTATGAAATTCGATTATTTTTATTTACATCGATTGTAAACAAAATGACTCGTATAGGGGAGCTTACTCAATGTCTTCGAACCTCGCAAACTCCAAGTAGTCTCGGATATATTATAATCCTTGAACGATTCCGACTGTACACACCCGCAGTGACATTATACAAAGTCACGAGAGCAGTCGTTTCAGATTCCCGTAACCCGTAACCCACCTAAAGAAGTTTCACTTCATAAAAAAAAAAAAAAACAAAAGCAGCTATCACGCACGATCGACGAGGTCGACGCCAACTACAACTTTCGTTTAAACGTGTATATTCCGCTCGTGCGAGTCGCGAGAAATCGGATGGACTTCCCGTAATTATCGACGCGACTGTTTTTTTTTTTGCCATTGCCGAACGCGTTTACGTGTATATATTTGTACACGGATGGGGGGGCTTGCGCTCGTCAACAATCGCGCATAATCTCCATCCTGCACTTGGACGCGAGCCGTGAGCGTAATAACGAATAAACATCGTACTCCGGAATTAAAGTTTACACTCGCGGGCGGGAGGAGCCGGGGGCCTCGACAAACAATAAAATTCCATTGTTTTCCTGTTGGTTTATATACGCGGTGTATATCCTTTGTAAAATACATATTATAATACGCGTCGCGCAAAATCATCGGAGCAGACACGGGGCGCGGGTGCAGCGCGAATCGACCAACCAAACTCGTACAACAACAAAAAAAAATGATGATAATAATTTCCCTTCGTATACTTTCTTCTCTCTCACTTTTTTTTGTATTTTACGACGCGCTGCACTCGTATACAGAGTATCACGTGTGCACGGCTATAACAAAGGTCGATTCTTCGACACACACAGACACACACACACCCACTAGGTTTAAAAAGTAGCAGCAGTAGAGAGACTTCAGAAGTTCAGTCTGGCGTGTCCCAAAAAACCATCGCGCGCCGCCGACCTCGATTTTACTTTCAGCTCGTACTCGTTCGGGCGCGACTTTATGATTGTAGTACGAATCTTTTCTGTATTATTATTATCATAGTAGCGTCGTGTGCTATGATATAGCAGAGTTATATGTATGTTACGTCGTTTGCGCGCACGTGAGTCTCGTTTGACATTTTTATATATATACTTATGTCGTGTACTCTCGCCACGAAACAGGTGGCCATTAAGATAATTGACAAGAGCCAGTTGGACGAGACGAATCTCGAGAAGGTGTATCGCGAGGTCGACATCATGAAGCAGCTCCATCATCCGCACATCGTCAAGCTCTACCAGGTCATGGAGACGAAAAATATGCTCTACATCGTGAGTCTCTCTACCTACTTGCTTATTTTTATTTAAATTTTTGAGCGAAGAAATTTAAAAAAAAAACTGTCCGTGATAACAGGTGAGCGAGTACGCGAGCCGCGGCGAGATATTCGACTACATAGCCCGCTACGGCCGCATGAGCGAGCCCTGCGCCCGCACCACCTTCGCCCAGATCATCTCCGCGGTGGAGTACTGCCACTCGACGGGGGTCGCGCATCGCGACCTCAAGGCCGAGAATCTCCTCCTCGACGCACAGATGAACGTCAAGATCGCCGATTTCGGCTTCAGCAATCGTTTCGCCCCGGGCGAGCGTTTGAGCACGTGGTGCGGCTCGCCGCCCTACGCTGCCCCGGAGGTGTTCAAGGGCAAGCACTACTCCGGCCCGGAGATCGACGTCTGGGTAAGTTCGATTGCGAATATCGTAATTTAATTTTTAATTTAATTTTCTAACGAGTTTTTCATTTTTTTTGCTGAACAGAGCCTGGGCGTCGTGCTGTACGTGCTCGTGTGCGGGGCCCTGCCCTTCGACGGCTCGACCCTCCAGTCGCTGCGAGATCGCGTGCTGAGCGGCAAATTTCGCATTCCCTACTTCATGAGCACAGGTAAGTCGAGCTATACTTTGTTTCGAATGTCACCTATACGTCATCGGTCTTTTTTCCTCGTTCGCTATATACATGGACGATTGAAATTTTTATCCGCGTTATTACCGCGCGACAAAAGAAAGAAAAAAAAGAAAAGAGCGACTTTGATTCGATGCGCTACTAAGTGTATACATACGTTGTCGTCGTTGAGTTGGCGACAGTTTTCGATCGATTAGAATTACCGTTTATCGAAAGAAGTTTAAAAAAAAAAAGAAAAGAAAAGCACATATACAATTAATCGCGCGGCGTTGACGTAAAACACTCGTGTGTGTGCACACGTCGATGACGTAAAAGTCGACGGCGCGCGGCGAGGAATCAATCATCTGCAGTGATAATTCCGTGTGCAGCTTGTGTTTTATCAATACTCGTCGAGCTCGTTCACGTGTGTGTGTGTGTAGAAAGTTTTCTCTCTTTCTCGCTCGCTGTGCGCGAGCAAAAAGTTCAATCGCTCGTCGCTCGTACTACACGCACACACATCAAATCGGGAGTAAAAAAAGCCGAGCCGATTTCGCAGCTGATCGCTTATGTACAAAACTATATACGTATTATACATAGCGCCGATAATTTTACGCTCGATCGCGCGAGCACGGGCGCGATTGACCCAAATCGCGCTTTAATTGCGCGCAAGAATCATTAATATTATTATTAGCTTTCATGGTGCTTGCAAGTGTGCCTACTTATCGTACGTTTGAGAAATTATCGATTCCTTTTTATTACGAAAGAGCCTAATTGGACCTGCGGATCGATACACACACCTATACACGAGTTGAAAAAAAAAAAATATTTGAGCGTGGCGTTATCTGTGCCTGCAGACTGCGAGAGCCTGATCAGGAAGATGCTGGTGCTGGAGCCGTGCAAGCGCTACACGATACCGCAGATCAAGCGTCACAGGTGGCTCGGCGGCGCCTGCGACCAGGTGAGGACGAGTCTGCCCAGCGCCGTGCCACCCGCCCTGCAGGAGCCCAACGAGCAGGTACTCAGGGTCATGCAGAGCATCGGCATCGACGTGGCACGCACGAGAGAGGTAAGTTTATTTATTTCATCAAATGATTATCTGGATCTGAGTTTGTTAAATAATATCGTCGTTGCTTCTATAGTCGGTGCGGAACAACAGTTACGATCACTTCGCCGCCATATACTTCTTCCTGCTGGAGAGACTGAAGCAGCAGCGCAACTGTCCCAAGGACGAAAAATTCAAGTCCAGGTGAGTTATCGGTTAGAAATTATTTGCCACCTATACACGTATACATAGACACTCAGTAATTGACACACGATGCTGCTTCTTCTTTCTGCGTATAGTTCATGATATATACAAAGTGTGTAACACAATTTTGCACCCATACGCGAGGCAATCAATAATGCGACTCGCGAGACATGAAGAGAGAGAGAGAGCCGAGAATTTCGATTTCTCTCCTCGTATATTATACATACACGCATATACGTATACAACATGCATCGATACAAACGAGCGCGCGGAGCGATATACGCGGCCTGTGTAAGAAAATATCAATTACCGACGCGCAGCGATTAAAAATGCATCGCGTTACACAAACACACACACATATATAACTATAGATGTCTTCGGCTCGCTGATGTGTTCAGCGGCCGTGATGTGTTTACTACGTGCACATATATATACGTACTCGAGGTTTCGATCGCGCGCGCGAATAAACTCATTCGTACCAGTTGCAGCCGCTGCTGCCGATGTTTTTCTTTTTTTTTTTCTATTTTTCTATTTCTTTTTTTTTTTTTTTCGAGAAAATTTTCTACGATATTAAAGCTCGCATCGTTGCGCGCTTGAATAAATCATCATCGCTCAGCCCCGGCGTGCTCTCGCGTTTTGCAAAATTAATGTCACTGTGCGTGTGTGTATGTATAAAGTCGAGTGTGACACATTATTGATCCTTGCGTATAATATTATACTGCACAAACTGCACTAGACCGCACACACGTCACACTATACACGTATTATTATAATGGTAATGCTCAGTGAAACGAATGACTCCTTCGAAACATTTTTTTCTTTTTTTTGCTGGGTGCACACCGTCGATGATGTGTACTCGACCGCTCATCTGTTTTTTTTTGTTATTATTAAACGCTTCTGACTCGCGCGCGCGCACTAATCAGATTTTTCCACGCGCGAGAAAAACGAGAGTGTTTACTTTTCATTTTTTTCTTTTTTTTTTCGACGCAACAACTGTCATACATATAGATGGAAGTATTATACGGTCCCCCCATACAATAATAATATAATGGACACGCCAATCCTCCCAGATAATGATTTTTTCTGACTTTTGTTTCGTTTTTAATACATAACGTTTTTTGTGCGTTTCTCGTTTGTTTCTTTTTTTGCAGTGATGATAACTTAGACGGAAGTTGAGAAAAAAGGGTACCGCTTCGCTACCCTCTACTACGCCGTCGAAGATAAAGCAAGAACCAACGGTGACAGACAAACGAACAAACAAACAAAACAAAAAACACACAACAACAACAACAACAACAATAAAAAAGCAAACACGCAAATTTATAAATAAAAGAAAAATCGATCTCGCTCCGTTATTGGAATATGCGGACGCTTCTCGCTCACTCACGATCGATTTTTAATCGGAAGAGGCTTCGATTCACACGCACTATATGCCCTCGGAGATCCCTCGGATGCGTTTCTGTGTGTATGTCAGTCAGTCAGTCAGTTGTTACGCGCGATACGTACGCACGAATAATTGGTAAAATCTTTGTTTCTAGAGCGCAATGAACATACATAAATCGATTTTCCATGCTTGTTTATTCTCTTATGTACATTCGATTAATATTATCATTGTAAAAAAGCATCTCTTTTGAATTTGAATAATCATATGTATAATAACTTTATACTTACACTCGTTGACCCGCATCCATTCGAACTCATTCAAATTTTTTTTTGCTCGAAAAAAAAAAAAGTAAGAAATCGAATTTTCAGTTCATCGGTCAAAAGTTCTATCCTTCTCTCTCTCTCTCTCTCATACGCTGGCTAATGGACTACCTATATACTACCTTGCCTGCCTTAAATAATAATAATAATACATATATTATACTCCGCCGTGAGCTTGACTGGCATAATATATAATGCGTATATACCTGTATACATTATGCATGCATTGGTAATGCTTCTATTTCAGGACTGCAGAATTCTCTCGTTCGCAATCGAGGGAGTAGCGGCAGCAGTTAACCTTTCTGCTTAACTATATATATATATATTATATTTTTTCATCAACCGTAAAACTTTCCGTGTGTATCGCCTATTACTAAATGAAATCAGACTCATTCGCATTCTTAGATAAATAACCCTGATCATCGACATCTCTTCGCTTAAAAAAAATTCACGTAGCATAAAAGTTCTTATAAAGATTATAAAAAACAGATTTCTAAACGTCCCTTGTGGCTTGATGATTACAGAGGCCGCGAGGAGCTCGGGCGCAACGGCAAGCGCTTCAGCTCGACGAGCTCGTCCACGGACGAGGGCTGCTGCAGCGCCGAGGGCGACTTCGAGGACCAGATACCGTCGGGCGACGAGCTGCGCGACGCCCAGATCAAGCTCGAGGAGCACCGGCTCGGCCTCGATCGCGACATCCACCAGCGCAACGACAGCCAGATCGTCAATCGCCGGCTGAGCGACTATCAGCATCAGCACTTCAGCAACGGCTCGAACATCGCCAGCATCGGCGCCGCTACTAGCAGCAATAATAGCAACAGCAACGGTGGTGGTGGTACCAGCAGCGAGACGTTGACCAGCAATCAAGACTCGGCCATTGCCAGCGAGTCGATTCAGAGCAACAGCAACGGCAACGGGGGCGTGATACGCCACGCTACGACCAACAACGGTGGCAGCATCTTCGGCGCGAGCAACGGCAGCGGCAGCCACAACGGCGGCAGCGGCTCGTCCGAGTTCTTCGAGTCGAGCTTCGACTCGGGCTGCCCGCCCGACTACACCACGACGACGTCGACGAGCTGCTTCACCTCGAGCCTGCCGAGCTGCACGCCGCCGCCGCCCAAGAGTCCGTCGCCCGTGGCCAGTCGATTATCGAGGGTCGCCGCCCAGGGTAGACGTGCCTCCGACGGTGGGCCGAGGCTTCTGCTGGCCCAGCAGGCCGCCATCGAGCGCGTCGTCAAGCAGCGCAGCATCCAAGGTTCGTTGTACGGTTAAAAAAAAAAAATAAAATTACGAATCGTGAATCGATTTGATTGATTTTTTGTAAATTTATAAATCAATTTAATTCTCTGAATTTTTTATGCTCTGGGTATAGTAAAAATAGCCTACAGTGGACTTCTCAAGTTATAGAGTCACCTCCCCAGTGATTGAAAACGCATCAGTGAATGAAACTTTATTTATAAATTAATATAATTTAATTATACTGAACTAATTCATCGGTAATGAAATTTTATAATGTAATGAGCATTAATACTAAATATTTCCATAGTTTTTAACAACTTTCTGAATATATTATTATTAATTAAATGACTCTGAAAATAGTTTCATTTACTTAAAAATGCTACATTCACTGGTGCATCGTGCATTTTTTCCCTTATTTTATTAATGAAAGTCGAAAGTAAAAATTCTGCAAAAATTCTATTCGGTAGAGAAAGACATTTACTATTATAATCCATCTGAATAATAGCCTTTAATTTATTAAAAACGTTGATTTGAGCTAAATTTAAGCAAACTTTTTTGAAACCTTTCATTCACTGGGTAGGTGACTCTATATTTCTTTTGGGCTCTAGGTGAATTGAAGAAATACACATAAGGGGATTACCAAGATACTTTGAATTTTCTGAGATCCATCTAAAGTCTCGAGAGCTTCAAAGAATTATAACTTCCTCGAAAAATCCACTAGAAGATGAATAACTCAGAGAAACTTGAGTTAAAAAATGTGATTCAAATCATGTAAATTGATTCGCGAATTAAAATACATTTAAATCCTTACAACCCTATGATGGATGTATAAGAAATTTTACAACGATAACGATAATAATTGTGCGTGTGCAGATTCGGGCAAGGCACGCGGCCACCTGGACCTGGTGCACCTGCGACCGCCTCCGGCCTCCCCCCAGTCCTCCCAGTCGGGCCACCAGTTCAAGCTGCGCAGCGTCGACTCGGCGGGCTCCCAGCTCCAGCTGCTCGTCCAGCAGCGCATGCTCCAGCAGAAGCGCAATCTGTATCATCGGGCCCACCGTACGGGCAGCAGCAACGGCAGCAGTCCGACCCCGGGCTCGATCAACGGCTCCATGACCCTCCACCATCACCATCATCCGGCTCACACACAACTCGACGGCGGAGGTGGCGGCAGTCAGTATCTGCTGTCCCGCCAGGACAGCTGCGGCTACAAGCTGGCGCCGGCACAGCAGCGCCTGCAGCAGCACTATCACTATCCGCAGCAGCAGGCCCACCTCAATCCGCTGCACAATCATCACAATCATCATGGCAATCATCATCAGCATCATCATCAGGTTCAGCAGCATCAGCAGCAGCAGCAGCAGCACAGATTCAACGAGCACGACTTCGGCAGGGAGCGCGAGAACGACGAGCGCTGGAAGAGTCTGCCCTCGAGGCTGGCCGCCGATTGCCAGCTGGCCGAGAGGACGCTGCTCTGGAGCCAGCAGGTAACGTCCTAGATAGAGAGTGAGATCTCGCGGGGCCAGCAGCAGTATAGCAGTGCACGCCGTAACTCCTTGTAGAAAGAGAGACACCTACCCACCCACCTTAACCCAACTCCCGCTCCCCCAGCCACGTATATAATACACCTAGATCGATATTTATATTGTGTCGTTTACCTCTCGACTTTGGCACGAATCCTTTTTCTTTTTTCATCACTGCAATAGTATTTTTTTCTCCTTACCTTCTTTTGCTGTACGAGTGGGTGAATATCGATGGTTTCGCATGTGTGTATGCGTTATTATTATTTTTTTTTTTTTTTTTCAAACTGTCGAGACATTTTTACGCGCATACTTTATATTTACACGTATGTTTATTTAAATTAATTTATCGTTCAGTATTTTTATCTAAGAAACTTTGTATACAAGCGTATATAGGAGCTCTCGCGAGTCTCCAATGTTTATTTCGAGTGAGAATACTTTTGTACGCATCGCGCTTATTTTTATATACGCGAACAAAAAAAAAAAAAGGAAACAAAAAAATTTTTTTTTAAGGAAAAATAATTTTTGTTTTATCTCGCGCGAAATAAAAATGTGTGTGTGTGTTGAGCACGCGAACGCGCGCGTTAAATTTAGAAATCTTTTCCTTTTTTTCTCGAGACGCGTTTTGCACGCGTTTTACGCAAGTTCGAGAGAGTAAATATTAATAAAATAAGCTCGATTCTCGAATTTATCGTCGAGAGAAAAGATTATTATGTTATACGCTAGAGAGAGAGATGTTGAAAACTTTTTGCGAACAATTTTTATAATACATACGCAATTTCGAATAAACACACACACACACACACGACTATTTCGTTATACGTTGTGTACGTATCGGAAATAGCTATTTTTTTTGTAAGCTCACTTTTTACCAAAGTATATCGATTGTTAGAGAGATGTATGATTTTTTGCCGATTATAAGGACTATACATGTGTACGAATGCCTATGTGCTTTGTATCGATGAGAGTCACGTTGTGCGTCTACTATTATTTTAGAGTACCTGCATCATGTTCCTATGAGCGAATGAACGAACAAAAAAAAACCACATGATTTTTAAATAAAATGTTTATTACTCGTTCGATCCTTGAGTTGAATTTATTTAAATTAACACATTTAATTAGTCCTGCACGTCTCTATATAATTTTGCAAGCACGTTTTTTTTCTTTGTAAATTGAATACCCACTAACCCACGTAACGACAGGTGGAAAATCTCGGCGGGGGCGCGTCGTACCTGCCCCAGCACCACAGCAACAACGCGGCGGTGGCCAACAACGGCTTCCTGTGGCCGACCCAGGGCAGCAGCAATCCGCACTCGACCATCTTCGAGAACAGCCCCGGCGACCCGATGGAATGACTATCGGACATAAGGGCTTCCTTGGCCAACTGCACATTGAGGCTGAGGAGCTCGAGCGGCTCGGGATCGCGCAGGACCCTCGTCAGGCTCTAAGTTAATCGCGCACATACACATATACATTTCGACTGAGTTATTACAAATTGTTAATATTATAAAATGCGTCAGCGAGTTGTTGGGTAATAAATAAGACTTGTTAAAGGATTGTTGAATTAATTGTTCCAAGCCTGTTGATAGAAAAGAGAATGAGAGAGAGAAAAATGTATATCGAAAGTTGAAATGGGAAAAAATTTAGAGCTCAGTCGTAGTTTTGCTTGAATAGTATATTATACACACACGAAGGTATCTATATTATACGATATACACAATATTGCATCGTCCAACGATCGGGTTTTCGTTATGTTATATACTTGCGACATTTTCGATGATATTATTACCGATTTTGGAGCGTCGCTCCGAAGTGATATAAACATATTGAACAATCTAACACGATATATCAGCTAAACTATACAATAAAAAAATAATAATAATAATAATACACGCAGATTACGATCGTATTGTTACCGAAATAATAATAATTATCGTTTAGTCGGCTTCTGGAGACTGCTTCGTAAAAATGTGTCGAACGTCAATACAAAACACGAAAAAAAAAAGTATATAGATATAAAATAATTGATAATTAGAGATATTGCGGATGATTTCGTCCGCAGAGCTCGAACGTGGACGAATTAAAAAAAAATAATAGATTATGTAAATATTATATAGAGAGCTTTCGAATCATTACGTCGTACTAGATGATATGATGCTGATTGATTTTATATTACAAAAAAAAATAATAATATTGATAATTAGTCAAAGTTAATATGTACGTGCCTCGTGCTACCCTGATTTCCAAAAAGATTTTTATATTTATTACCAACGAAAATTGATGCGAGTATCTTCGAACGAGTCAATTTTTACAATCGTCTATACACAGCTGCGCCGAAGTTATATGGAATAAATTGTACACACGTCGGTAGTATCTTAAGATATCATTATTGCGACTTTGGCTTCTATACTCTGGAATTTCGTTTCGATGGCAAATTTCAATATTGTAATATGTATACTCGGTAGCACGACGAACTAGAAATGAGAAAAAAAAATATGAAAATTTACGACTGACGACGAAAATATAATGTATATCTATCGCTATAGTGTTACGATAAAAAAATAAATAATTGAAAATACATATTACTTGCACGGAACGTGCAATTTTATCATAGACTGATTAAAACAAAAAAAAGAAAGAAAGAAAAAACCGAAAAAAATAGAAAATCTATATATAACACCAATGACACATGCACATCACGCGCTATGTAGTGGAAGGACAACCGAATGATAATGAAACTGCAGTGCTCGAGAGCCATTACGACACTTTTTCTACCGGAACAATTTTGAAGATGGTCCAAAAAAGATTTCTGCGACCAAATCCTGTAATATCTAAAAAAAAAAAAAAAAATAAGACTTATAGTCGAGGAAATGTTGAGAAAGAAAGAGAGAGAAAAAAAACTATTATCGGGTGATGCGATGCGATCCGTGCGCCTAACGATGCCAATTAATGAAACAAATTAACTTTTTCAATGAAAGCAATGTTATGAATTTACTCGTGGTAATTGAATCAATAATTTTAATATATAATATCGCCGACAACGAACAGTGAAGCCCGCGATGATGTGTAATCATCGACAATCATGGCGACGAAGCACGTGCTGACAATTTAAATGATATATCATTCTTTTTTACGAAAAAAAAAAAAAAAATTGAGCATCGATTAACAAAACCATCATCTTATCGACGTACTAAAATATCAATTACATAGGACCCTCGTTCACGAGAATCACGGTATTAAAATGATATAGCTGCTCGCTCGAAAACCACCTCCGCACGCAAAATATCATTGAGGACGACAGTGAGACCAATACCATTCACGATCGTCCTTTATCAACGAGATAAACCGGATAGCATCATTGCCTCACATCGAGTGACATTGGGATTATGATCCACTTTTTTTTGGTACACTGCACCCATTCAGAAGGAAAAAATTATTAATTATAATAATAACAATAATAATGAAATTATTCATAATCAAGTGTGACGCAAAATGTGTATTATGTGCTTTACGATAAAACTGCAAGATTATCGTACGTGTTATAAAAAAAATTGTATGAACATGCAAAAGATACATATAGTACATTATATATCTCTATTATAAAATGATAAGTATCTGGTGCTGCGAGTAATATTAATAATGTTAAACTTGAAAATAAAATAAAAAACAGAACAAAATATTTATACAACACGAAGACGGAGCGCGCGCGAAAGCTCCCGATTCTCGTAACTATAATTTCTGCAAACGAAAGCGATCGAGAGTTTCTTCTTCTTCTTCTTCTTCTACTTCTTTTTTTGTATGCAAGTTCAGATATGATAATTCTGATCGGTGAAAAAAAAACATATTATTGCACACTCTCTGCGTCGTTCGAATATTGTATTACATACGATCCATAAACTATATATGAAACTTTTTTACGTTCATCGGCTCGTTTCTGTGCATATCGCTGATGATTTCCACATTGTACATTCGCAATTGCAAAACCAGCAAAAAAAAGTCAGTATTATTACAGTGAATTATTTTGTGTATACATCTTAGGCAATAAGTTTGATATATTTACGCGTCGCAATTATTTATTGACGAAACGATTGCTTCGAATATTTTTTCACTTGTCGTATATTTTTTCATCATTGTAACGATCACGAAACTGTATTATAATGATTTAACTTTTAGCTACGTTGTAATAGGAAAAACATATTTATAAATAAGTATGAAAAAGAAAGGCAAGTTATTGAATCGTAAGTGAAAATCGCCGCCGACGAGGAGTTAATCGCGTAACGATACTTTTAATGGATGAATTATGGACTAATTAATTGATTTATCTATAACGAATATCATATAATACATGTTAGCCTCTTCCATTGTACACAAACAATTTTATATAGCGTAAGCATTGAAGAAAAAAAAATGGTACTCTATATGAATACGTAGAATAAGAATGAAAAAAACTGAAAGCGATTAATAATAAAATTATTACAAATTAAAAAAAAACATCGAATAAGTACTGAGTTCTAATGAACAAAAAGCACAGTTGATGAAAATAAATAACATCAAATACCCTACATCTGTATCGTGTGCTTGTGGCACTCGAAAAACATAATCGCATTATACTGGAACTAAAGCATAATCATGGGCAAGGACATTGCACTCTATCGACGTCATTCCACTTAAAAATACGAAGGCTCAATTATACGTATTAGTGGACTCGCGCAAGACTGGATCTGTTAGAGAATTTACATGATTAATATAAAATACAAGTATACACAAAAAAAAATGAATAAAAAATGACATACCCAACACGTGATTGCTAAGCATATTATAAAATATATAACATTTACAATCTCCGATATCATATCTCTTTTGCTCTCTCTCTGTGCTGTACCGATCGCCGAAGTAGTAGCAGTCGATCGGTATTTTTTACAAGCGATATTACGTGCAAGAGAGAGCAGCTCGGCAGTTATGTATATTGTAATAAGTCACCTATACGCGCGTACACAATAAAAAAAAAAAAAAATAACCCACGGAACAATCGATCTTTTTTATACGTCAAAAGTGGAAATAAACAACAACAAAAAAAGAAGCAGATATTAGAGTGTAGTGCGTCGGTAGATTTTGCAAGTTTACCGATGATAAAGTTAAGTATAAGCCAATATGTAGATAGTTGAAAATATAAAGGATTTATATCGAGAGGCTGTTCGAGTTCGCGTTTTTTTTTCTTCTAACAAACATCTTATTTGTGTCTCGTCTCATTGTTAGGAATTGTTAGTTTTGATATGATTCCGGAAAACGAATTCCAAAGTGTACTTCGCAGACACATCATGTTTTTTCGATTCGAGTGCACGCGTTATCTTCTTTGCGCATGCAGCAATCGATATAGATACTGACATGTGCGGTAGGTGATTTTTAAACGACATATTGTACGACTTCTAAACAAGACTTGCTTTCGATCACGTTGAATATAATATCCTTTTGGCGCGCGCGGATGGAAAAAAAATTTTTTTACGTTGTAGCTTTTCGTACGAATATAAAAACGATATACAAATAATAATAAAAAAAAAAGATATATGATGCAACAAAAGTCCGTCTAAATATATATGAAGAAACAGACAATACTGATTAAGAGAGGATCGCTGATTAAGTTTCGCGAGCCTTCGTGAAGAGAGAGAGAGACAGAGTGCAGCGTCCTATTTTGATAAAAAAAAAAGTATACATTCATAATTGTTAATGGAAAATGGATCATCGTCACGAAAGCAGGTGTATATATGTTCTATAATTATACAAATTTTAATTGATATAACAGCAAGAAACTTGTTGGGGAATCATTTTCTAAAAAAAAAAGTATGACGAGCATTGGCTTAATTAAATTGGGTGGCACATTCTACTGAAAGTATACTGAGAAAAATTGCGAGTGATTTTTATACATCTACTTAATTGACAGCGTTAAAATTTGAATATTTTCGAGCGTGAAATTACTATCTAAAAGTTTAATAATTTATTTCTTCAGGCCTATTGTCAATCGATTGCTCTTTCGCGAACTGACTTTTTTACACAGTAAAGACGTCCGAAGCACTTTTCTCGTGACTTTTGTCCATTTTGTACATAAATAAAAATGAAAATCGAATCAGGCAGTTATTCAATCAGTAATCATTGTTCGAGCTATATTAAAAAATGATTACATTATATTAAGCAATATAACGATATTATTAATGTATACTGGCCGTGCTCTATTAACAACGATTTCAATCATACTTTATTGAAGTATCATAATAATCTACGAAAAACTGCTTCTAAAGTTCTAAAGCCACTTTTACAGACAAGAAAGTCGTGTATGAAAATTACTACTAAAACACAGCGTCCGTTGGCTGGCTTAAAAAGACGGTAACAATCAATGAATGCACATCATTTAAGCACGAAAGTTTAAATTTACTAGTACCAAATAATTTCAGCAGCTGTTGACCAATAACCAATAGTTAATCATGATTCTTTTTATAATCCAAGACTTTTTTTTAATGATTTACGTGATGATACGAGTTTTATCGGTAAAGATTCTGCAAAATTGCTCCAAAAATCCCGACAAAACGAACAAATGTGTATAAGATAAAATGGAACCCGTAAATTCATTTTGCTAGTAAACAAAGACAAAAAAGATCTATGAATAGTCAATAATTACAGGTGCATTTTCACACAAATTGATCCATCTTACGCAATTAAAAAAAAAAAAAGTAAATTGTCGTTCCGTATTTAATAAAATGTAGTAATAAACGAGCTAATCGATGCATATCCTTAAAGGGTCGATTAATCAATATCATTCATCATGTAGTAAAAGTGATGTTGCACTACCATTTACCTGTGTGATGAAATATGTTACATTTTAAAATTATAGTAATGATAAATACTCGCCTATATAATGTATTTTTAAGAGTCACATTTTAGATTTAAAATGTTTGTGTAAACGCAGGCGATTATAAAACTTATAACATAATATTGAATAAAATAATATCCTGAAGATATCTCTAATAGTTTAAAATTCATTTTAAACCATTTTATACCTTTTTTTACTCCTAATAACTGTAAAAGACTTAAAATATAATTTTAGAGGGATGTAAGAAAGTATTAACTAAGCTTTTACTGAATTCATGAATTCATTATTAAAATTTTATATAATTACCTCTACAACTCGATACTTTACTGTACATAATTACATTCAACAAAAACAAAAGGTTAATGTACTATGATAAACTATTTTGGTTCATCTGAAAATAGAGTTCCAGCCGGTTGCAAAGGCATTGTAAACATATCTGAGCCGGTTGAAGCTGCTAAATCTCTTGCTTCCTCAGCGGTGAGTCTTTCTTCAGGACTAGGATTAACAGGTTCACCAGTGGGTGTCAACAGACCTTTATTAAAATCATCACGGATTTTATCTGCGTAAACTGCATGAAATAAATCATCAGCTGTGAACGGTTCATCATATAGTTCTTCTGATCTGTATGATACATAAGGTTTCAGTTTGAATCCTTCTAAATTTGGAACAACAAGTTCTGGAATCATTTCTGGTACAGTAATAAACTTTTCATCGTCTCTCAAGTATCCAGTTGGTCTTACTCCTCGATCTATTAAAGTAAACATTAATTTTTAAGATCGCATTTTATGCAATTATTACATGTATCTTAGACATTTCATCTAATTTTGAATTATCTAACGTAACTTACTATCAATAGGGTAATCTGGATGTCTTGTTTTAGGATCTTTTTGCATTTCTTTAAATAATCTGGAACCACGTTTGTTAATTAATGTAAACTTTTTAAAATTGCGTTTTCCTTGTCGGACACAGGAAGTTGAAATCCCTCTAGTTATAATCATATTTGCTACCGACATGATGAACAATTATGAGGTACGAATAATGAATCAAGATTAGATCTAACTCAAAATCACTTCAACTGCATAAAAATGCAATGACAATCAATTGTCAAAATCTGTCGTGAGTTTACGAGTTTACGCAAGTGATGGTTCAATGTTGACATAGAAGCCGACGAATCTTTGAGGTTATTGTACTAGTTTCAGAATTCAGGATTTGTGTAGGGAGCGGGCAAATTTTGCGAGGTAAATTTGAATTGACAATTATGAGTTTATGTGAAGTATGGATTTTATTTAATGAACAGTAGAATTGGTTAAATTCTCTATAACACGATAAACTTTTCAATGAAAATAATATTTCTCTTAACACATTTCATTTAACGATTTATATTTTAACTTATTTCAAGTCAATTTTTTGAACACAATAAAAATCTTCATGACATAATTAACATATTTTCGAACATAATTTATGTACATTGAACATTTTTTATAAATATTGTCAGTATTTTATACAATCTCCAATGAAAAAATAAACTTCTATATTGAATGTATTGCACAATTAGAAGTGTAATTTTTATCGCAGAAAATATAGATTTCGATGCATTGCATGAAAAAAATCGAACATAAGACTTCGATAATTTTCTTTATCAGTTAAATTAATCAAATTAAATAGATTCAATAAAATAGTTCTCTCTAGTTAAAACAAATAAGTTAGTTCTTATATGTATAGATGAAAAAAATTCAAATAAATCTAAAATAGGAAAACACCAGGTTTTCCTAATTTTATCGAAATTTTCTAGAATTTACAAAGTAATTTACGCTTTTAATAAAAAGTCGAAAAAATCATTCCCTTGTAACAATTTCAACAATTGTTCTAATCATTTTTCTAGCATTTGGATGAGCTACAATATTCATCAGAGGGTCTTGCATTTTCTGTTCCAATAACTTGACTAATTCCACTCTAGCATGCTGAAGAAGTTGTGCGGTCTAAAAATATATTGTTTTAATTAAATTTTCTCGTCAGAAAATTAATATAGAATTAATTTATATATGACGGATATATCTTACCCTTTCAGACTCTACAGCAAACATAATCCATCCATCCTCCAAAGAAATGATAAAGGTTCCATTGTGTAGTTCTATATCAATGCCATATCCAGAAAACAAAACAAGCGAGAGTATTGATACCATCGTTACTTCTCTAATGAATATTTTACTAGTTTTAATTTTTTCTTGATAAACTAAATATGGGCTGCTGTAATGTCCAACGGTGTAATTAACAGAGGACGGGTGAAGATTAACCATTCCATCATTTTTGGTTTTGAAGCGCAATTCATCGGCTCTTGATTGCTTAGGAATAGCCCCAGTTGATTGGATAACAAACGATTTTTCGGGTGTCAAAATTTTAACTACGTTAGGATATAATGCTGCGCATAACAAGCCCTGGAGAAGCTTGTAACTTTCGTTGTTTTCATTCAATTCATCTCCTGTATACTCAATAACTCTATCTTGCCCCATTACATGTCTTCTTTTTTCTATCGATGCAAAACCTATTGAAGCTAATAAGTCCAAAAATTGATGTTTAATATCTGCAAGCGTTTGTAAAACTCTTATAGACAAAAAATTGTTATCAGCAAAAACTTGTCCAGCTCGAAAACCATGTTTCTTATGTATTTCCATCCATTTCTAAAAGATTAAAAAGACATGGTTCAACATCATGTAAAATGCTTAATAAAATTAACAAATATAAAAATATTTTTACACGATAAGCCTTAAGTGTGGTCAATTGATCAGAATTTGAAGTTAAATACTCTTTTTTTTTAGCTGCTACTTCGTTTCTTTTATCATAGGGAGAGATGAAAGGACTTTTGTGTGATAAACAAGCAGCTATTGTTAAAGCTGAATCAACACAACAAAAAATAGCACCATAGAGTATTAACTTTCCTATTCTAACATCAACTGGTAAGGCTGCTAAATGGTGACCTAAGGGAGTTAGAATACACTCTGGATCAAAAGCTCCAACATCTTGTAATCTTTGTATCGCTGTTGCGATACTCTCCCGCGTCGGCGGCTCTATCATTTTATCTAAACACATACAAAAATAATATTGTAGTTGGGTTTCTGTACATTCACAATTATAGCATAAGCAATTTATTGTTACATTACCAAAAGTTTCATAAAGATCTAAAAGAGGATCTTTATGCAAAATTCTAATTCGTAGTAACAATGGTTCTAAAGCTATTCTTTTAATTTCTGGAATTGGTTGAGCCAAAAAGTGATATTTGAACCTAGTGAAAATAAAAAAAACGTTGACATCTTTTGATTGAATAAAAAACATACAGAAAAAACCGTTAATTTACCTAAAAGATGAATATAAATCTATACAGACTCCTGGCATAACTCTACCAGCTCTTCCCATTCTTTGCATTGCATTGGCTCTAGAAACCCAGCACATTTCTAAGCTTTCCATATTTTGATTTGTGTTAAATCTAGTTTCCTTCATTTTTCCTGTGTCAATAACAAAAACGCAATCATCTATTGTAATAGATGTTTCAGCAATATTTGTACTCAATACAATTTTTCTAACGCCTTGTTCAGGCTTTTTGAAAATCAAACTTTGTTCATCACTAGATAAAGTGGAGTGCAGTGGAACAATCATAAATTTTCCTCTAGCAGGAGAAAATGTTCTATTATTTCTTAGGGTATCTTTGAGAGTCATTATTTCTGCTATCCCAGGTAAAAATATCTATAAAAACATAATAAAAAATAACTTACAAAATTCTGTTGGAAAAATGTTATGAATTTATTTTTTACCAAAATTGTTCCAGTTCTTGGGTAAGCATGTTCTCCATTGACAATCCATTCCAGTACATGTTCAATTAATTCAAAATTAATTTTCTCATGATCCATGAGATAAAGACTTTTCAATGTATTTTCAGAATATTCAGAATATCTTCCTGTTAGTTGAGCCAATGAAAGATTTTCATCTAATATTGTTTCTTTTGGCATTGAAGATGATTGTTGCTGAGCTGTATGTAAATCAATTAAATGTCGCTCCCACGATCCTTTAATTTTTCTTGTAAATGTTGAGTTTTCTTCTATAACATAATTCGTCAATTCTAAAATATCCTCCAAAAATATTTGTTGCACAGGGAAAGTTCTACCAGGAATATTAATTATTGGAACTTGTCCAAAGTATGAGGAAAATACATCAGATTTCAAAGTTGCACTCATGAGAATTATTTTCAAATTTGGTTTTTTGACTAATAATTTCTTCAACAACATAAGAAGAAAATCACTTTCTGCACTTCTCTCGTGCACTTCATCTACAATGATATGAGTAACAGATTTGAGTTGTGGATCACCAGATAATCTTTGTAATAGAATGCCAGTAGTACAAAATGTTAGTCTAGTATTTTTTGACATTTTATTTTCTAGTCTAATTTGATAACCAATTGTGTTTCCTACATTTTCATCTCTTTCACTGGCAACTCGTTCAGCTACTCCAATTGCACTTAATCTTCTTGGTTGGGTGCAAACGATTTCTGCATGTTCCATACAATCTTTACTCAGGTTGATTATCCAATCATCAAGAATGAATTGAGGAATCTAAAAATATACTTAATTAGTTTCAATGAAATATATCGTGGACAAATATTTTATTTTGCAATTTACTTGGGTACTTTTTCCGCAGCCCGTTTCTCCGGAAATTATTGTTACTTGATTTTCTTGTATAGTATTCAAAACTTCGTTCATTTTATTCCATGCTGGCAATTGTTTTCGAACTTTTTTCATTTTTTGATACTGAGAACTTCTTTGTTTATCCAAAAATTGAGTTTTAATATCTAAATCTTGTTTAATAATTTCCTCAGAAGAAAATTGATTAGCATTTTTTCTAGTATTATGGGATTTTTTGTTACGTAACTTTTGTGAAGAATCAATATCTTCAGATTCTTGGGGAAATAAAGGATCATCTTTATCCAGAAAATGTTCCTTATTTTCATTCAAATATGTTTTTATCTCTTCTTCATTTTCTAACAAAGCAATAATATTGTAAATGGAGGGAGTACCATTGTCACAAAAAGTTAAAGCTTCATTGAGTAATCTTCTAACAATTCTCAAACAGTTTGTAGAAAAATATTTCCCATTATTAGGTTTATAAAAATATATATGAGGAGCTTCATATGGATATTTGGAATCTTAAATACAAATAAATAAATTAGTATGCCACCATTCATTCATGAAAAAAAAAAATTGTGATTTTGAAAAAAAAACTTACTTTCTGGAAATCTTATCTCTAATATAAAAGTAGGATCTTCTTTTGGTTTTTCTTCTTCTTTAGCAGCTGGCTGTCTATGAATAAATCTACATTTTATACCATATCTGCATTTACCTGCAAGATAAAGTTTACAAATCTCTTTCAAAGGCACTTTAGGTTTATTTTTCAGTACTTTTTCTTCTTCAGTTTCAATCAAATAATTTAATTTCATTGTCACTGTCCATACTCGATTTTTTATTGATTCTTTGAAAATATCTCCATAAATTGATTCTAAAGCTTCTTTTTCTTCTTCTCTGATTTGAACTAATTCATCTAAGTTCAGTTCATTTAAATTGGAAGATTTTGGCAAATTTTCATAACCATAATATTTGCAAAACAATAATTCCAATGCTTTACTAAAATCACCTTCAGTATATTTTAAAGCCTCTGTACAATGAGGAACTTCAAAACTATAAAATTAAAAAGGTACTATGATGATTAAATATCAACTTATTATTATAAATATTGACTATCATTCCTCACTTGTATGTTTGTAGCTTTGAAATCGCAAAGTTTTTTGTAATTTGTTCATTAGAAAGTACAGCTTTGTCAGTTTGAGAATAATCTACACAACTTTTAATCACCAAGTTTCCTCTTTGAAGCCAATACTGTTTTCCCAAATTTGTATTTTTATTTTCATATTCTGATGCAGCAGCAAGTCTATAACTCTAAATTAAGAATCATCAAAAAATAAATTATTTTTACTAGAAAAACAAAATAATGTAATTTAATAACTACTTACAGGACCACGGATAAATTTTAGAGTTTCATAAAGTTTTCTCTCTGATTCTTCTGATATTCGCAGTGTCTGTAGATCAACTTTTAAACTGCGACAACTTGGCTCTGGAGTGTCCTTAAATGTTTTAGTATTTACAGTTTTGGAGCTAGTTTTTGAGCTGTAAAAAAGTAAAGAAATTTTACAATTTTTAACAATGAATTGTACTTAAATTAAAATTCTAACGCTGGCTTATTCACACAAAAAAAAACATATTTTTCAAAAATTTGAACTTTGAAAAATCATACGTTGTCGAATGACAAAACTTTAATATAAAATAATTTTTACATATGCTTTAATGTAACCTATTGAAATGTATTAAAATAAAATCAAAAATAGTATTACGAATTTTGTCCGGTTCTTTGTTTAGGTTCGAAACTAAAGTCCTCCATATATTGAGCACTTTTATGATCCATTCTGTGATAATTATAAAAAATGTAATTGAAAACTATGTAAAATCGTTACGCGTGTTTAGCGTATACTGTGCGAATTCGTTGCTCGTGTTTATTTACTTCTAAAAATGTATAATTTCGCAATCGCTCGGTGCACAGTGCCGATATCGCGCTAAACTCTGACTGGCTTGATGACTTCGATAGACTCGTTCAGAATGGACCCGGCATTGTAGATTGATCTTTATAGATTGATTGTTCATGATTTTTTGCAATCGTTTATTGTTAAATTGATTATATCATCTAAATGTAAAAATGAGCAAACTTCTTCTCAGTTGGTTTGTATTTGTATGATGCCAACACGACTATTATAAATAATTATATTATGCAAACTTCGAATTTGAACTTGATTATTCAGTGATAAAAGATGAATTATCTTTTACGAGTACTCAAAAATAATTATAAAAATTACAATAATGAATTACGCTCTGAACACTTTTTTCTCATGTAAAAATTTAATTTTTCTATTTTACATCTTGGTTCATGATTTCAAAAAATAATACCAATTGGTCAGACTTTATTTTGATCACATTCAGTAAAGTTTTTTTCTTCGTCGAAAACATCGATTTATTTATTTCAACATTTGTTCCTTTTTTATTTATCCCAATCTTCTGCAATCTACCAAAAATGTGATCAAAATCGCATATACCATTTTCGCGGTGAACTTAAAGATGCCATTTTCAATATGTGCATGCATTCCATTTCTTGCAGTTGCGCGTTCCCAAGGTGTTGATTGGACGCATCGTAAAAAGCTTCTGTGGCATTTTGGAAATGGAAGCCGTCAAAATTTACAAAATAACAACATATCACGGCCGTCCAAACTGAACGCGATCACTCGCAACTCCAAATTTACTCACAACAGTTTTCACATTTAAACGAACAAAAAGTTTATACAGTGTTAAACGTTAAAGTTGTTTGTACAGAGGGTAACCTAACCATCGTGAAATGAATTATTTCCATAATAGTTTATAGCGACCTTTCCACTTGTGTTTCTGCATATCTTGAAGTTTTTTTTAATTCAAGCTGTAAATAAACATTGGTAAAGTCTTGTTTTAAAATTTGTATTGAAATACCTTCATATCGTAAGTTACTACATCCGATTACTAAAAGTAATCAAAACAACTAAAGGTAGCTTATTAGAATCGTTGGGTTGTTTATGATAATGTGATTGGAATTTGTATTCGTACGAAATTTACAATGAGCGATAATAAAAATAACAAAGATGAAACTAACAGTGGAAAGGTTGTTAATGGACATTCCAGCTGCAAGGATTTCAGTGATACTGTGCCGTTTTACACACAACGAGGAATTTATTTGAAACCAATAGCAAAGATAAATGTATCGGTAAATCTTCCTCAACTAAAAACTCCAGGTAAACGAGTATGAAAATCTTTATTGGTGTAGTTTTTTAATATACTTTTACAGATTTATAATACTTCATTTGATAGCTCTTTTCATTCTATTTAATCAATATAATCAGTAATTTATACTCAATTATATCATAGACTAACATTACTGTTGACATTGTAGAATCATGAGTTTAATATCGGTTAAAGAGTTATTTGGTTGGGGATTGAAAATTTATTATTAAATACTGAAGAAGACAAGCGGCAAATTCTGGACTACGTTGTTCATCAACATCACTCGAAGATTTTTTGAGAAAAAAGATGAAAACGATGCAACTTAGTCTTGACTTTGATTATATATTTCAACTAGTAGCAGCAGGTTTTACAGAGCATTCCTACACTATAAACAGGCAAAACTATATCAACATGGGATGTAATGGAGAAGATGCGTCTATTGATACGACCCGACGAGTTTGCTTCGCTCAAAGTCATCCAGAGTACATTAGAATTCATGAGATTCGAGGCAGATCTAGGAGACAAATCCAGGCTACAGCGAGTACTAGCAAAATTAGATGGCCAACGTTTGAACTTGGCCGGATTTCCAAATATTTTAAAAGTAATGGATTTATTCATACAGAAGTGTATTCAAATATAATATTCATAACAATATTTATAATAATTGTGTTACATAGGTGAAGGCAGCCGAGACCAAGGATGATTTTCCAAGCAAACACTCCTGGGACTCATACTTCAGAGATGCTAGACATATGAATGAACTCAAAGCAGGTGAAAGACCTGATACAATTCATATCACTGGACTTCCAATCAGCTGGTTCTGTGAAGATGGTAGCAAAACCCCTAGTGAACAGTTAATGATTAAAATCTTTCACAAGTGGGGTGATGTTAAAAGAGTAGATATTCCTGCAGCAGACCCTTATAGATCTCGAATGAGACTTGAAACAAATAAGCAGCAAACTTTTAGTTTTGGCGATGGTATTTATTTTGATATTTATATACAATTCTCAGAATACATGGATTTTGTGAAAACAATGAATGTATTGAGAGGTATGAAACTTCTTAAAAAAGAAAAAGAAAGCCAACATCAAATTGCATCTATAAAAGTAAAGATATAAATTATTTAAAATTTTATAAGCATTGTGATGCAAAACATAATTAATGATTTATCTTATTTTAAAGGTCGATTTTGATAAGACTAAACATATGACTGATAATTCTGTTTCCCGAAGAGCCTTTGAGAGAAAACGTCTCATAGCTCAAGATGATTTAGCAAGAGATAAATTATTAAAAAAAAAATTAGCAGAAGAAAAAGAAAAAGAAGAAATGAAGTAAGTTTGTTTGTAAACAGAATCAATTGATATTTGTTATTAATTTTGTGTTTAAATTAACTATAAAACGTAATTTTCAGAAATAAGCAAGAAAAAGTGGAACAAGAAAAATATTCGAGACGTCGAATGAGAGAAGAAAAACGTAAGCGCAAAGCAATTACAGTTTTCCGAAAACAAGAAGAGGATAAAGTATCGCTAAAAATTGCTTATGAAGAAAGAAAACTCATTAAAACCCAAAGGCAATTGGAAAGTATGAGATTATTGGGTGAACTTTTTGATAGAATAAAAGTAAGGGTCACAAAATCTCACCCTAAGTAAATGAAAAAATTTTTACAATAATATCCTTGAATTTCAGACAAAAATTGAAAAAAAAGAAATTGAAATTAAAGTCAAAACCAATGACGAAATTCTGAGCAAAAAAGAAGAAAGTGACTCAAAGCATGATAAAGACGATGAAAAGAAGAAAAATGTGAAAGGCAAAAAGAAAAAGGAAAAAAAGAAAAAAGTATGCACTTGGAATGTTTTTGAATATAATTTATTTATAAACTAAAAAATATTAATATTATTTATTTACTTTAGAAAAAAAAGTCGGACATTGATTCTGATAAATCTGACGATGAAAAAAGCAAGGCAAAAAAGAAAGATGAGCTAGGTAAAAAATATCTCTGTTCATTACTGCAAAATAATTTATCTGCCACCTTAAAAAATTTAAACTCACTTGAATTTTATTCTTTTATAGTAGCTCCAATAGTACGCCCTGAAGTTTATTTACCAGGAGATCATAATTCTTGGTATTACAATTCTCCTTTACCATTACTGCCATACCCACCGATCAATAATTTCCGACGAGGAAGAGCAACGCGAGGATTCAGAGGTAATCGAGGTCCTAGAAGTAGAAGAGATGCAAGCGACTATCAGCATCCAACGCAGATAAATGAGCAGTACTACAAATACTTTGCCAGTCTTGTTGGTCAAGATTATCATGACTTTATTCATAGTGATGAGGAACGCTATGTTTCTCGGAGAAGTAGGAGTAGAAATAAGTCTAGATCTAGGTCTAGATCTAGGTCTAAAAGTAGAGATAGAAAAAGACGCAGTCTTTCAAAATCACGTAGAAGGTAAATAGCTTCATTATATTTACCATATCATTACCATTTTTCAACACTTAAACGATAATTTTACTTGATAGATCCCGATCTCGATCTCGTTCTCCTAGAACAAAGTATAATCGTCGAAAACATCGAACTCGAAGCCCATCTCGAACACCACCTCGATCAAAAAGACGCCATCGTTCGAATTCTCGTTTTCGACGTTCCGAATCTCAAGTATGCGTAACACGAGCCAAATCACGTACCCCGGTAAAACGGAATCGCAGTCGCTCTTGGTCATTACCACGATCAACTGAACGAAGAAGCTGCTCGTGGGAAAAAGATTCGAACGACGAGAAAAAAGTTACCGACGAGAAGAATTCCGCAAAAAATAACTCGAAAAAAACTGATGGAAATAAGGAAACTAAGAATCACGACAACAAATCAGAACACAAAGAAAAAGAGCGAGATAAATCAACAGACAAGGATAAAGTGAAAAGCAAGAGTAGCAAAGTAACCAAAGAAAAAGAAAAATCGAAAGACAAGAAAAAGAATAAAAGTTCTGAAAAAGTAAAGGACAAAGTTAAGGAAGTAGATAAAAATCATGCAGAAAAAGATGGTCCAATTTTTGAAATTGTTAATGATAAAATACGTGAAAATGCTTAACATTGTGAATAAAACATTCATTGTATTGCCTTACTGATGAGTTCAGAAGGGAACATACTATGTATATATTCTATCGAAGTGCATTAGCATAAGTTACTTTCGGTTAATATTCTTTATATACGAAATGAGTTTTTGTAAATAAAACTGTGATGTAAATATATGAAAAAAAAAAAATGTGTACTATGATGATTTTTTTAATCACTTGATGAATTATGTGATTCCGGTTTTATAAAGTGGAATGAATAAGAGGTTTTTTCTTTTGTCAAATACTTTGTTATTTTTTTCATGATCTCTTTACCTAAATTAAATTCATGTGGTTGTAATTTATATAAATAAGGCCGCGTATTGTACAGAGATACAGAAAAAGCCATTACTCTTTTAATAGAAGTTTTTTCAAGTCGAAAAACTTGAAAACAGTTTTCTCAATATTAAAACCACGAGTCGCTTTACTTATTACGAATTTTATTTTTCAAAACTGCGAAAGCTCTCGAAAGAAAAAAGATAAGCTATGGCTCACAACCATATTCGAAGCGCTGTGCGCAGTCAGCTCTTGAAAAATGTAAAAAGGAAAAAAAATCGAAGATTAGCATGTTTGATCAACTGCTAAACTGTAACGGGCAGATTCTAGATACGAAATAGCTATATTTCAAAATTCAATCGCTCACGTCGACGATGACAAAATTAATTCGAACGTTGCAAAGTAAAAACCATCTTATTGATGAAACGCTTCAAAAGAGTCTCGCGATGCATCGCGCAATTTTGAACGCGAGAACGAAGAGAGAAGCGTGCACCGGCGTCAGTCTGCGCGCGAGATCGGAGTTGTAAACGGCGCGCCGCGGGCCGCACTCCTATCATTGTAACGCGCTTTTATTTACATACGCGCGAGACAGTGTGCATTATGAGCGTGTGTATGTACAAGGGATGACGTCATGCTTCATCAGCTGGTATATATGCGTGTGGGATCCACCTTGATTCGAACGTATATAACACGATCTAATTCATATATACGCCTATATATCTGTGTGTATACGCATTGTGAACATTGTCGCGCTCGTTCAACATTATGTGTATCATTATTCGCATTATATACGGGCTGAGTGCGCTCGATTCGTCGATTTCGTAACGTTATTTTCGATTTTCTTTTCTTCCAAAGAACTAAAACGCGTAGAGTTAATGATGGATGATTAACGTTTAATTTTTCGTACAAAAAATTTTTTAATATCATTGAACCTGACGTCACAGTTTTTGCAACTCCCTCTTTACGATCCGAGTTTCTCTCCGTCCTTCTCTCTCGTATATATCGCATACATGCGAGGAAGGAGCAATACCGCAGCAGTATAAGCAGCAGCAGCAGCAGTACTCAGCAACAGCAGTAGCAGTGATTGCAACGTTTTTACGCTTGTATATCTCTCGCGCGACGACGACTGCTCGATGCGTTACATTCGTTTATATCAGTGATAATCTCATCGACATCATCATTATTGTACTTTGAAGTTATTTCCACTCCGCGTTTTTTTTTTGCTCGTCTCTCCTCTTTCGCATCCCAAGCAGCTATCTCGCAACAGCAGCAGTCGCGTATATTATTTGCCCACGCATAGTGTGCTGTAAACACACACGCACGACTTCCGTTAACTCAAAAATTAATTTCTTCTAACGAGCGCTTCATGTATAGCAATTATAGTTGATCGTGCATCCTGCCGTATTATTTTGGATTTAACTATACGTGTTTACCCGTGTTTTTTCGACTGCGTGTACTCGTAGTACTCATGGTGTGTACTGTGAAGCGTGCGAACGTGCAGCACTCGTCTCGCACCGAAACAAAACCTGATTTAAAGCACTGAACCGAGCCAGCTTTTTAGTGTGTTTGTGCGTGCGTGTATATGTGTGTTATTAAACATGCATGAAATGCCAATGAGGTGTTCTGCTAGGACGAGTAGTGTTCAGGACAACAGTGAGCAATTGCAACATGATAGTGTATTTTAACACGAGCATTAGCATCTGTTATCGATATCAAATACCTCGATGCCATGGGCTCCAGGCTTAGGTAAATATACGACGTTTATTTGGATAATTTTTACAGTTAGCATGGTTATTTCGAACATCTTGACGGGAATGCTGAATATTGTAAAATTAGATTTTCATGTTTACGATACAACAAGAGAAAATAAATTGTTTAGATGATCAATGAAATGAAATAAGATCATTTACTTATACAGTAATAAACAGATTATCTGATGCTATCAAATTTTCGTTGAGATATTGTTTCATAATCAGTAATTGTTTTGACAACACCCACAAAAAATATTCAATTACCTAGATTTCAATACATTTATGATAAAAAAGTTGAGATAATTCTTTGAATATAAAATAATCATGCAGTTGTATAACTTGTATATTGTACAATAATAAAATAACTACTACTATGAGTAATTCTATATCTCAAAATCTAATCTTTAATTGCAGCGACACAATACAATAATCATTTTTTAGATTATTCATTAAAATATCAATACGTATTTACAGAGAAAACGTGAAGCAGCTTTTTGAATGCTTCTGTGAAGTGGCTCAACCAAATGGAGAAAAACAGCCATGGATTTTACAAAAGTTCCCTGACACCTATAACGACACAGAAGTACTGAAATCAGTTCCTAAATTTGCATACCCTTGTGAACTTGAAAAGTATGTCCAAGCAAATTTTATCTCTACAATTGTACTTCTAACTCTATTATGATTGTACTAACATATTATAAAAATGTTACAGCACTACAATCCAACATTTTTCATTTGTCTTGACAAGTATTGATTCCAAATGGACATTTGGTTTTTGTCGTCATGATCCCAAAACTGAAACAGCACTTGTCGTTCTCAGTGCATTAGCCTGGCATGAAACATTTTACAAGTAAGAAACATGAATGATTTAACTAAATTTTTGCACATACATTTTGAATAATCTACTTATATTTTTTACAGATTATTAAACCACATTGCCACATTAACAGCCAGTAAATATGCAGGTGATTTATGGCAATTTCTTGCAGATGTTTATGAAGCTAATATTCCAATTTCTGGAGCCTCCATTGGTATTCCTCTTCCTGATGGAAAAACTGTAATTAATATAATCATCATACATGAAACTATAATGAATTTTGATAAATATTCAAAATAATAATGAATTTCAGACGTTCATGTGTCAAAGGCCAAAGCAATTTCAATTGCCAAGCATACCTGAAAATGTTAGTATTATTATAAAAATTACATCTTGATTCTTTAACCATTTAATAATATAAAAAATATTTCAATTTCCAGAGGAACCTAACAGAATACTTTAGTGCAGTTGATTCCCATAACATGATGATGATTTTTGCTTCCATGTTGTACGAAAGAAGAATAATATTTACTTCAAAAAGATTATCCAGATTGAGTGCATGTGTACAAGCCTGCAACGCTTTGATCTATCCCATGATTTGGCAGCACATATACATACCCGTTTTGCCTATTTCATTGATGGATTATTTGTTAGCGCCTATGCCATTTCTTATCGGGGTACCGTCTCCGATTCTCGAGGTAAGATACACCAAAAATAGATCGTACGAAGTCTCATTACTCTAAAAGGGCATCGCAATTTCTTCAAAGCAAAGACAAAAAAGTAAAACAATTTCTCGATTTTCCAGCGTGTTCGGCAAAGCGATTTGGGAGAAGTCGTCGTACTCAACGCAGATGACAATACGATTCAGTCACCTTTTCAAGATTTGGAATCGTTACCTCAAGACGTGGTAAGTACGAATGATTCGAACAAGTTTCATCGTTGCTCCCTACGAATTTTTCACGGTCCTTTCTTTTTCGCAGGTAACGAATCTGCGGCGAGCTCTGCGCAACAGACCGGCCCTCCTTGGCGACGGCGTGTCACGAGCGTTTTTGCGCGCACTAGTCCAATTAACGGCCGGCTACAGGGAGGCGTTGACCTTGCAGCAGGGCGAGGCCGGTCAGCACATGACCATATCGTTCGATCAGGATGCCTTCGTCGAGAGTCGGCCCATCTCCATGCAGCCCTTTCTCAGGAAAATGCTCGAATTACAAATTTTCCAACAGGTAGATAACAATTTTCTATTCGTTGTAGATGTTATTCGAATCGTAATACGGAGTGAGTAATCGAAATCTAATTTTTACAGTTTATCGAAGAGAGACTGCACATGCTGAATTCCGGTCTCGGATTTTCGGACGAGTTCGAAATGGAGGCGTGTAATTATTCCGATAAATCTGGCAACAAATTCATGCAGCAGTATCGCGAGTGGACGTACGCCATGCGCAAGGAGGGATCTGCCTTCATTCGTAGCGTAAAAGATAGGGCCAATCCGGCGGTTAAATCAGCTGTCAAATCGGTAAGATTTAGGCTTTGAACTTAAATTATAAGTTTAATATAAATTACAATGGACTCGTCATTTCCAGGTGAAAGACAAAGGAAAAGACATGAAGACGGCGTGCAAAGGGCTCAAGTGGAAAGGTAGATCCATCATCTTCTACGAAGATATCGCGAGTACATTCGTATTTTATTTCTAAAATCTGCTTTTCGTGAATGTAGGTCGAACGTCTCGGGGCGATAATTTTCATCATCATCACCATCATCAGCCGAGATCGGCGCCGAGCTCGCCGACTCTCGACCGCAGGCCGATATCGAGCTCTTACGCGTCGCCCTCGAAGTCGCCGAGCGGACTCACGCCTACCAGCAGCTATCGCAAGGAGCTGCGCATTCGTAACAGTAACGTCGAAACTAGGTAACTGCAGCTTCATCTACAAACCGAACGTTTACTCTACTTGGCGCGAATATAGAAGATTGTTGGCTCCGCTCGCGCGACCTGAGATAATGACGTCTTTTAATGCAATTTCCGTGAAAAGTTCGAAGAAGCATTTTACTGGACGATACAATGATTGAATCGTTCACAGCTCGTCGGCTGCGTTCGTCCGTGAGCAGAGAGACGAGTGCTTATAATAGACTTGCATGTGGCGTTTACCTCGCGTATACCAAATAAAATATGTTATTTTTTGTTGGCTACAACGAAAATAGTAACGTTACTCGAGAGCCTATCAATAGCATGAAACTTGCGTGGTATCGTTTGTTTTTTACTTTAAACGCTCTCACGCGTACTCTGGGATGCCTGAATCTATGCAATGTAAAACAACGAAACTTTCAAATAAAACATCTAGAGCAAATGGCTCGGACGAAGCCATCTCGCGCTCGTCAAATTACATTAAGTTCGCGTAAAATATAACGCAACGTGCAAATCGTAAATCGCGCACGAGTGATACGTCAAAAAGCAGCAGCGTGTTGCGCGCTGTACGCAAATATGTATGCAAATACGTATATAATTAGAAATGTTATAGCGCCACTCTCGAGACGTCGTGCTTTTTTTTTCGTTGTCTCCTTATCTTTAACCCCGGGAGATGAGCGCCTCGACCCCGAGGCGCTTCTCGTCTTATTATTACGTGGTATGCAGGCAATAATGCGCGTGTTTCGCCTCTGACGCCGACGACGCGCACAACACGATCCGAGAATCTACGTCGTCGTCGTCGTCGTCATGCGAAACGACTACTCGTTAAAATTTAACAATAACGATCGATCGAAAATTGTATCGAAATAACGAAAAAAAAAGAAAAAAAAAAATGTATCGTTGCTTCGTCAACAGCAGAAAGCAGTACTCGCCGCTGTCGCCGAGCTCGCCGGAGGAGCAAGACTGCTCGCCGCCGCCCGCCAGGCTCGACATCGACCTGATGCACGAGCTGCGCGACGTCATCTTTCCGAACACGCCGCCGGTCGATCGAAGCGTAAGTACGCACATGGATATTTGTGCATATATATATATATACTACAAGCATCCTCTCTCCTTTTTAAACACAAACTACACACACGTGCATCGTGTTTCTTGTATCGAGAGAATAGCGCCAGCATACACACATTGCTTCGATGATATATAAAAAAAAATAATGTGCACGATTGACGCGCGCCGGATGATCTCGCGCCAGAGCTTTTATCGATACCGATTCGTCACTCAATATACCTTTTATTGTTATTATAATTGTTGTATCACGTACACAATAACGATTCGAATAATTTTTTTTTCTGTGCTTCCTGTATAATTTTTACATTTTTTTGTTGTTGCCAAGTGTATACATGTTATCCAAGTCACCATACGCACTCATGCCCGTCAACGATTACGTAGATCTTTGTATGTTTCTGTATGGAATAGCCGCATTTACGCACTAAACTTAATTTATGCACACTTTTTGTCGAACACGCACACGTATACGCACGTACACCAGCATTTTGTTGCATAAACGCATGACCCTCCGAGAAATGTGTATGCAAGCGTAAATTATTATTGTTATTATTTTTTTTTAATAAAATAGCACTGCATCGATTTAATAGAATGTTTTTGGATTCATGTATACATGTATGTAACGAATACGAAATTTCGCAAAAGCTGGTGGTGGTGAAACGAAAAAAAAATTACGTAAGTAATCCTTTACCTCTTGACAGATGAGAAAAAAAACCAAAAATATTCTTTCTCAATTTTCAATAATTCGCTTCGCTTTAACAATCATCATCGCGGCCGACGATTAAAAAGATGCAACTCAATACACACACACACACACACACGTGCGCACACATTTTAACACACGAAGCCCCTCGACGCCACCGTGTGTTGGTTCGCGAGTGCTCGGCAGAACGATAAGATTCATCTGTGTCAGCGTAAAAAAGAAAAAAAAAGAAGAAGAAGAAGAAAAAAAAATTACGTTCAATAAGTGGGATTCTTTGATTCAGCTTTGAATACGTATTGCGCCGCTCGCGGCAGTGTGCAGTTTGCGCTTAGATTTCGACGCTGCTGCATTTCACGCAGTCTCTGGTGTGTGTCACATATATATAATAACATTAATATACACATATTACTTATGTAAAAGGCTATCGCGCGAGTGCTTTGGTGAAGGTAGCATTTTTAAATTTCCATTTTGTTCTCTGTCTCTCTTCCGCGTTCATATATATACATTATTGGCGGGAATTTGGCGCGTCGAGGGGATCTGCACCGCAAACGATATCAATAAAAAAATAAAAAATCAGGAATAGGTCGCGCGCGCGACTATACGAGCGAAAACGAGAGAGAGAGAGAGAGAGAGAGAGAGAGTTAAGAGGGCCCATCAAAGAGAGCGAGAGTGAGTGCAGCTAAAGACTTATTGCAGCTCAAACCGGTGCGAAGTCTGGACAGTTTGCGCTCGACGTCGACTTGGTCCGGATCGTCGACTACCACCAACAGCAGCAACAGCAACAACAGCACTACCGCCGGTGGTGTCGGTGGTGGTGGTGGTAGTAGTAGTATTAGTAGTCGGCACCGACGGCTCCAAGGCCCGCCACTGGCACCAACGCCAACATCGGCAGCCGCCGCCGCCACCGTTATTACCTCGTCCTCCAAACCCCTAGCCGATCGTCCAGCTCCTTACGAGTATTATCATCTTCCAAAGAGACAACAACAACGGCCATCGATTACCGATAATAGCAATAATAGCAATAACGACCTAGACGCGAAATTAGACGACGCGAACAAGGACAACGACGTCGACGACTACGACAGCGACAACGACATGAGAACGAAAAAAAAATCCTTCTTGTCGAGAAGCAAGGATGCAAAGACTACGACGACGACGACGACTACGCACGAGTTCAGCAATCCGTTCGTTGCCATTTACGATCAGCCGAAAGCACTGCTCGCGAATCGTCTGAGGACCGACAATCCGTTCGAAATTTACGGCGCCTCGTCGGGCGCCGCCGCCGCCGCGTCGTCCGCGCTGAATAGTCATTTGAACGGGCATGCCGCCGATCCGTTCGACACGAGCCGGGCGCTCGATCCTTTTGGCATTTCCGATCCTCTGTTTCGTAGTACTAGTAGCGACGATACCACCACTTCCACTACTGCCGCAAGCTCCAAGCAACAGCAGCATCGGCAGCAGCAGCATCAGCTTTACGGAAGCTCGAAAGCGAGTAATCGGGCTTCGCCGCTGCGAAAAGTAAGTCGTCACGCATGAAGCAACCGACGTGTTCCGGGAAATTGCGAGTGACTTTATATTTTATATTTCTATGCATCTTTTTGTAACATTGCCTGCCTGCCTCTGTGTCTCTCGTTGCCTGCGCTTCTCTATATCCGCTTGATGTTGATTAATGTCACCCTTTCGTCTCCATCTGTGTGCTATCATAATCTTGACTCGAAGAAGAAGAAGAAAAAAAAACAGTACTATCATTCTCACACGTCGTAATTCAAAAACTTGATATTTATATCTTTGCAGGAATGCGATATAAATCGTAGAAAAAGTATATAAAACTTCTCACGACTAACTCGTCATTGATATTTATTACGATTCTCTCGTTCTGCGCGCGTTGCTGCTTTCGCGAGTGCCGATCTTGTGTTTTGTTAATTATCCCCCGAATTACAGGAACGCACGTCGTCGTCGTCGACGTCGGAGGTTCAGGACTTGATCAGGCTCGACTCGACCAACAGCAGCGAGGAGGATTTCGATCCGCTGCTGCAGAAGGCCAAGAGGAGCGACGAGGTCGACGCGGCCGGTCTTCCCAAAAACATGAGCCAGTCCCTGCAGATGCCCGTGATAATGGGCGAGGGCCTGAGCAATCCGCTCTATCCTTACTTCGAGCCGCAGAAGCGCAAATCCGACCTCATCGCTAACAATCAGGTAAATTATATTGCGAATTTCGAGAGTGTCTTTGACAAACAATTTTTTTACTAAATCTTACTCTTTCCGACGCAGACGAGAACCGGCGATCTGGATCTGCTGCAGGAGTACGGGCTCGACTTTAACAAATTTAATTTATCGAACGGCGGCGGCGGGCCTGCGCCCACCAATACTCAGCTACTGACGGCCGCCTCGTCGTCGTCCACGCCTCTGACCGAGCCAACGTACGCCAACAGTAGCAATAACAATCGGCCCTTCGGCTCTCCTTTCGCCAGCCAACAGACCGTCAAATCGCCGAGCAACTGGACCAAGTTCGAGTAAAAGACTCTCCTCCGCGCCCGCAACAGTTTTCCAATTTGTATATGATTACGTATGCCGATCGGTGTATACGTATATTGATACGAATTTTCTATTGATAACACATTTTATTTCGAGAGAGAGAGAGATGTTTTTAACGACCGTCGAGGAAAAAACTTTTTGTAAATTTTCCGATATTTCGTTGTTTTTATTTTTTAATTGTAGAAATCGATTATTAGTACATAAGCAAGTAGACCGTGGATCCTTTATAAAAATTGTTGAATTATTATTCGATGGAGGAAAAGAGAATGATTTATTTGTGCAACATACGCGAAAACAAGAATCGTGCAGTTTTCAACCGATTAACTTGTAAGGCTAACAAATTTTAAGAGTACTGAATCAAATTTGTTTTTTATAGAGCTATTTTATACTGAAGGTATAAATCGACGTTTTTGAATGATATATCAGTGTAGATTGTCTGTGATGAAAATAAGCTACTTTCAAATAAAAAAAATTATTTATTTTATAACTAGAAAAAGATTCTTCTGCAAATAATAATGATGTAGATAAAAATGAATTGGAAAAGTTTGCACATGTAGATGTAGTTCTAGAGAGCTACTATTTTTCGGGGTAATCGCGAGGCGTAACAGGCTATTTCGTTTTACTGGAGATTTGATACGCGCAAAAATTACGAATCAAAAAGGCCTTAATGCGAGAAGTAAGAATGAGAAAATAATGTGCTTACTACTCAAGCAATTCGCCGTACATTTTTATTTGGTGATTTTTAAATTAAAAATTTTTTCAATTTATAACTGAATTATTCCTTATTCGTGTGAATATTCACAAAAGATAACTAGAAATTATTTTCCACTCAAATGAAATGAATTTTGACTGTTTTCAATAATATTTATAGAATTTAAAAGAAAAATATACAATGTTTTTATTGTCGTGCATAAATTTATTTGTTGTTTATTTTTATTGTAATATTGTGTTGAAAATTGTAACGATATAATTATATTTGTAATCTATTCATAGATCAAAATACGTAATTTATCGTAAAGCATACAAACGTAAATGCATCCACAAATTTAATACCAAGAAAAGTTAATTGTCAATCGAAGGTCGGTTATTGAATCGAATATTTTGAAGTACAACGAATCGTTAGTCAAATGCCATAATATTACACTCAAATTCACGGCAAATCGATAATGATTGCAGTATTAATTCATAAAAAAAATGCTTGCGTGTCTTTTACTTCGTTATGTCTATGATGTATATTATTGTTATCAATTGTTGTAATTTATTTTTTTTAAAGCAAACGCAGAGTATAAATATTTTTAAACTTTTTTTCTGAAATAATAACATGCAGTTTTTTTGAAAAATTTCAGAACTCAAGTGTGAAAATTTTCATTTTTACTTAAAAAGCCTAAGATAGATATTGGTTCGAAACGTGTCTGATCAAGTTGTTATGTTTTTTATAGTAACTGCAAATATTATACGGTTTTAATTTATAATTGTCTACCAGAAAGAATCATTTTATTTATTAGTTTGTTAATCATAATTGAGGTTCTTTCGTGCAGAACTTAATGAATGGAAAATTAAAATTTTGAAAATCATAAGAACCTTGCGCAATGCCGGACAAGCACAAGTCCCTGCACAAGTTATAAAAATTGTATTATACAATATCACATATCATTATTGATGAATAAATGTAAACTATTGTTTTTATCGCCTATGTATTAATATTGATAACTGACTCGTAAAACAAAGATTTAGAAGCATAATAATATTTCTGGGTTAATAAGAGTAAAAAACTTTTTCTTGTAAATATTTCAAAAAATTAAATATAAATCAGGAATGCGAATATAACCATTCCAAACGTACTAAAACTTTATCGAATTATACATTATTTTTACCATTAAAAATCCTTTTTTATAGAATCATTGATTTTTATAACTAACCAAATACTCGCGCTAGATGGTAGCGTCGACAATATTAACTTGAATTGAGCTTTTATAACTATACAAAGCGTTGTCAATCATAAATCAATTTGAACAAAAATCACATGATTATTCTATGCAAATGATAAAGGAGATAAATTTGTATGAAATGATCTTTTTTAAAGAGTTATTTTAAACAGCGTTTAACTATCCATTTATATATTGTGATATTGATCGGTTATTTTATTTTAATTAGATGTGTTAGATACAACATCATGTAGATAAATTGGCATAATTTTATATGTACAAATGGCACTAATAAATCCAAATAAACAATTCATACTTCCTTTAATGAAATACATCCTACTTACCTTTTTCCATAATCTTTCATAATAAATTTGAATAAATAACTCTTGACAAGCAATATTTTTATTATTCAACTTTTATTAAAATACTGCATTATAAAAGTAATTTTAGAAATTGCCCTATAATTTTTAATTTACATCGTTTTCAAAGTCTCCATAGCTTCGATTAAAATTTTCATTTCTCCTTCGCTATTCGTTAACTTCTCCGCATCGGCTTTTTGAACCTCGACCGGACGTTTGGTAGTGTAATCAGCAGATGCCATGTCTTTTTTCAATTTCTCTATCGTTGATTTCAAGCTGGTTTCTTTCTTCTGGAGTTTTTCTAATTCTTTGACAGGATCGATCAAACCCTGCGATTGAACATTGAGTTAAGTAAATATTTTCATTACTTTTAATTTTCATCAAAATTAGTTACCTTCAAAAGTAAGTGGATCTGTAACTTGTCCGATACTGTGATAATTGTGCATCCTGCTGGTGGTTCTTCAAATCGAACGATCGAAAATCCAAGAGTACCGATAACATCTGTGTACTTTTTCACTTTTTCAGAAATTTCGTTCTCGTGGCTAACGAAGTAGGCTTCTGTTTTCGTTTTATTAGGTATGTTGTAAGCTCCGCGCGACGATCTAATGCTCTTATAACATTTCTGAACAAAGTCAATGTCTTTTTCCAACTGTTCGTCTCTCCACGAGCACTGCAATAAGTAAAAAAAATCATTTCGGTCAATATACACCCACAATCAACTCGTGCAACGATAGTCAACGAGGTAATTAAAAAGACGAACCTCGGAAACAGTTGGGTACGGTGCCACGCAGATGCTGGGATGCGCCAATTTATTGCGCGGCAAACGTTGATACAGCTCTTCGGTGAGGAAGGGCATGAACGGACTCAGCAAACGAAGACCAACGTCCAGAGTCTTGAAGAGGACGCGTTGAGCGGCTAATTTTTGTTGCTCGGTGCCAGTTTGGAATACGGGTTTCAAGCATTCCTAATTCAATTGAAAATAATGGTGAGTCCAAATGCGAGACCTCGCGTAAAATGAAATGAAAAGTAAAGTATCTTACCAGATAGACGTCGCACAAGTCATAGAGCCAGAGGTTGTAGCAAGCCGTCGTGGCCCCATTAAAATCGTACTGAGCGAATCCTTCGTCGCACACTTGAGCAGCGTAACTCACTCTTGATAAGATCCACAAATCGATACTCGATTCGTGACCAGTGAGCTATGTATTTAGAAATAAATTACATTTGAATTAAATACGTTGCAGCTTATGAATGACAAGTCGACAAAGACATTGAAAAATGCTTCGCGATTAAGTGCGAACGAGAAAGGGTAAAAACAAGGTGTTAGTGCAGAAAATTAGAGTTTGGCTAATGGATAAGCATCGTCAAGCGAGAAAACCATCACCTTTAATCCTAAGCAATTATCTAACTGTCGAGTTTTAGAAGCAGCGTCGATACAATAGGACGCGATGAGTCGATTTTCCAATCGAAAGCCGAGCTTTTCGTCCTCGCTAAAGCTCCGCAGATGATTGTACCACCTGGCCAGATACGGCCTGTGCCTCAGGTCGAGCTTCAAGCTTTCGAAAGTCGCGTGAACTTTGGCGTCGAGGCGCGACGGCGTGTAGCCGTCCAGATAAGAGTAGCGCTTGAGATAAGCATTGAGCGAATTCAACACGCACGGCTCGCTAAGAGTCTCCAAGTACCACAGGTTACTGCCATTGACAGTTTCCAGCTGATTGTCGTTCTCTTTAGGCAGCTTTTCATTCAAAATTATTTGTAATAGTTTCTACTGATATGCATTCGATTTTAAATGAGAGAATAGTGAGAGTTTAGAAGTAATGTAGAGCGAGCTAGTTGATGCGATTTTTCATAGTAGAAAGTAAGTTTAGCAAAGTTTTATGGTAATAATTATTGTGTAATGAATAAACTAGAAAACGATGACTCTCTTACCTTATTATGATCAGCTTCGTCGTATTTGAAGCCGTCGCCGAAATAAGTGAGAGCGAATTTGGTCGCGTTCCAAAGCTTGTTGCAGAAGAAACGATAACCCTGGACACGGAGAATGTCCAGATTGATGTCGCGACCCTGAGACGTGTAGGAACACAGAGCGAAGCGCAAAGCATCCGTACCGCACTCGGGTATGCCGCTGGGGTAATCTTTCTTTTGGCCCTCCATAGCTCTTTTCAATTCTTTCGGATCCAAATTCGATTCTTCCAGTTGTTTGTGCAGATCCTATCGCAAAAGATATTTATTCGTTTGTACTTAGGAATTATATTTAGATTGATATTTTTTTTTGAAAAACTGACCTCCAAAGTAGCACCGCGAATGACATCCATCGGATCGATTACGTTGCCGAGAGACTTGCTCATTTTACGGCCATGGGCATCTCTTACCATAGCGTGTAAGTACACTTCCCTGAAAATATTGTTTAAAATTAATATACCCTTCGTTTCAAAACGATGCATCGATGAAACAATTTTCTTACTTGAATGGTAATTTTCCTAATAATTTTTGACCTAAGAAAACCATACGTGCTACCCAGAAGAAAAGAATATCATGTCCCGTTTCCAATAAGGTGCCTGGATAAAATGCTTCGAGTTCTTCCGTCTGAAGAAAAATGAATTGAATTTTACCTTTTGCACGTTTTAATTATCAATCGATAAATTTGAAATATTGTTATTACCTTATCGGGCCAGCCAAAAATAGAGAAGGGGAAAATTCCCGAAGAAAACCAAGTATCCAAGACATCGGGGTCCTGCTTGAGCGTGACTTTGTCCGCGCTAACTCCGAATTTTTTAGCTGCCTTTTCTTTAGCTTCTTCTTCGGTGCGTCCGCTTACCCATCGTTCATCGTCCGAAACCTTAACATAATCATTCGAAGGATTATGAACACGATCATAGAAAAATTAAATGTATCACAATGTAATTAAATAATTACCTCGTTCGTGCTACCTTCGATTGTAATGTGATAGGCTGGAATGCGATGACCCCACCAAAGCTGACGAGAAATGCACCAGTCCCTGATACCTTCCATCCAGTAATACCAAGTTTTCTTGAATTGTTCAGGAACAATTTTCAATTCTCCATTCTCGACGACTTCTTTAGCTTTTGCTGCCATGTCATCGCATTTAACGTACCTGTTAGTTTAAGAATCATTATAAGAAATTCAACATAATATATTTATAAAATGCAGATGAAATTTTACCATTGAGGCTTAATCAAAGGTTCTACAACATCTTTGGATCTACTGCAGATCGATAGAGCCATAGGATTATCTATTGAATCTTTTGTAATAAGTCCTCTTTTTTTTAATTCCTCAATAATTGCTTTTCTAGCATGGTAACGTTTCATTCCCTAGAAAATAATTGAAAAATTTTAACACTATTTCATATAAACAATTCAGAGAAAAAAAAATGTTACCGTGAAAATTCCATAATCGCCTATAATGTTACCGCCTTCGTCCAATATCGTTATGAAAGGTAACTTATGTCGCATACCAATTTCATAATCATTAGGATCATGAGCAGGAGTGATTTTAACAGCGCCAGTTCCATATTCCATGTCCACATAATCATCAGAAATAATTGGTATTCTTCTAGCGCAAAATGGGTGTTTGGCATATTTGCCTACTAATGCTGAGTATTTCTTATCATTTGGATTAACTGCTATAGCAGTGTCACCAAGCATTGTTTCAATGCGCGTAGTAGCTACGCTAATTTTTTCATCAGAACCTTCAATTTCATAATCAAAAAATACTAAAGCACCAAATTCTACTTGTTCTTGATATCCAGGAACAGACAGCATTGTTTTTTTTGTTAATTCTACTTTATCTACCTGAAATTAAAATTATAATATTAATAATCATGTTACATGTAAACTACACTATAGCACTTAATATTCAAGCTTACCTCAATGTCTGAGATTGCACTCTTTAATGCACATGACCAATTCACAAGTCTTTTACTTCGATAAATTACACCCTCTTCATGCAAGCGAACAAATGCCTCAGTTACAGCTTTACACAATTTGGGGTCCATGGTAAAACAGGCTCTGTCCCAATCAAAGGAACCTCCTAACTTTTTGAGTTGATCATAAATTCTTCCACCTTTCCTATTGATTATTTGTTATGTCAATATAATTTTGATTACCATATCATTTGCTAATTTGAATCAATAGATACTTACTCATTTTTCCATTCCCAAATCTTTTCTACAAACTTTTCACGTCCCAAATCATGGCGAGTTTTTTGTTCTTCTCTCCACAACTTTTTTTCAACAACTACTTGTGTTGCAATACCAGCATGATCACAACCAGGATTCCATAAAGTTGTACGTCCCTTCATGCGATGCCTTACATTAAATTTATCGATTATCAGTTAGTTGATTAAATAAAAATGTTAAAATGTACAGAAATATAAACTAACCATCTGGTGATTGCGTCTTCCACAGCATTTGTCAAAGCATGACCAAGATGAAGATAACCAGTGACATTAGGAGGTGGAATAACCATAACAAATTTTCCATTGGGATTCTCATCAGTTATTTTTCTCTACAAAAATTTACTCAGTTACAGAATAAGTTTGATTAATTTTAGAGTAAATACCTACATTATATTCTGGTTTGAAAAATCCTTCCTTTTCCCACCACGCGTACCAAGCTGCTTCAACGTATTGAGGACTGTATGCATCTGGCATAGGACAAGCAACATCTTTCTTTTCTCCAGGAGCAGTGTTGCTATTATATACAGCAGCTTCCTTGACTTCCTTTACCTTTCCTGGCTTTTTCTTCAGAAAGAATTATTTAGTTATTAATATTCAAAATGAACAATTGTGCTATATAAAAGTAATAACTATTAATATTTTGAATTATAAAAAAAAATGGAATTCAAGTTACTTTGAAGTTTTATGTAAACATTCTAATTATTAAGGAAATTGGTTTATCCTCTCTTAAAATAATGATACATTTAAACCCTTTTGACAAGCTGATGCAATTATTCAAAAATACCACTCATTGTAAAAACAACCAAAGTAACATATGCTTCCATCAAATAAATGTATAATTATGAATGAACTTGAAGAAATGATTACGATATGATAAGATCGTGCAATCTTACAATTCTAGTTGTACTCGAATTGTACCAAAATCGCACCAAAGATAGATAAATTTGCGTACCTCTACTTTTTCTTTGGGTTCTTTTACCGCTTTTGCTTTATTTTTCTCTTGTTTCTCTTTGAATTTCTCCAGCTTGGCTTGCTGTTTTCTTTCTTTCTCCAATTGTTTGGCCGTTTTCGGGGGGCCATTTTCAGTTGGCGCCTGCATTTTTGACAATTGCAAATTATCGAATTAAATAATATAGGTAAATTTTAGCGTTCGTAAGTACACAAAGTTCAATCTCCACGTGTCTGCTACACTGTGCACCTATACACACACACACACGCGCGTGTGTTTTTTACGGCTAGTGTTTAGCGCCAACGTTTAATGGCATCAATGCGAATAACCATTAATTTTGAAACAAATTAAAGAATTGCGCACTCTTACATCTACGGAAGTGTGAGTATCTCTTATAATGATTTTAACATAATTTTTATCTGCGTAATTGTGTAAAGTAGTGTTGATTTATTTCTTGGAAATAATCTCTAAAGTTTGATATTATTAACATCTACGGTTGTAAAAAAATGAACCAAGTATACGTGGAATAATTCTCATAAGTTGACTATTCAACAAGGTCCTTTTTACATTTTTAAGATTTTCATCAATATTGGCTTCTGAAAAATTGATCCTTTTGAATTTTGAAGTTTCAAATGTGGTCCTAATTCAGCGCATGTTCCGAATAGATCTTGAGTCGTGAGTTCACGACTCATGATGACGTGAGTGCCACTGCCAGTTGTCATTCATACATGTAAGCACGTGTGTCACTTCCACTGGCAGAGTTTTTGTAAACAAATTATTAGTTGAGTTTTCAAGCTTTTACGCGAGAAAAATGTCTGTGCCATTGTGTGTTAAGGACAAATTTACGTGCCGGTAAGTATTTTTAAAATTTACTCTCAAGTGATAGTAATATTACGTATCATTTTGTATCATTTACATGTAACCTTTTGAATGCATTTCTTAGGGTTAGTTCTACATTGGACAGAAATGTTTCTGAGTACGGGAAGAAATACATGTTTGATGACGACAATGAAAGATGCTGGCAAAGTGACAAAGTAACTATTATTTTATTTAAACGTACCTTTCATTCATAATAAATTTCATCTGTAATAACTGTGAAAAATGTTTCTAGGGAAAATCTCAATCTGTAATAATTACATTCAACGAAGAAGTAGAAGTGTCGCTTATTAAAATCCAGTTCCAAGGTGGGTTTGCTGCAGAAAAGGCACATATTGAAGCAGGACCAGATGTCAATAATTTAACATTCGTTCAAGACATTTATCCAGAAGATGTAAATTCGTTGCAAGAGTTCAAACTTGATCATCTTGTAAAAGCTACTGTATTTAAAATAATTTTTGAAGATACCACAGATTTCTTTGGTAGAATTGTTATATATTCTTTAAATCTTTACTCGTAACATCTGCTCCTACTGAGCTTTCATAATTCTTACATTTATAAGTCCTGTTGTTGAATTGTAGGTATTTTTATAAAAAAAAGACTGAATAAAAGTTTTTTATTTATTCATAATAAATTCTACAAAACTAAAGTACATTCATAGTATTTGATAACTTTTATTTACTTTGTGTTGACAATTTTGGATTTTTTCTACTTTAAATGTAATTATTATTTTGTTAAGCTAAATATAGACCTGTACAATAACAATGTGATAGTTATATTATGATATAAAGTTAAATATATAGCTCCTACTGGCATTTGATTTCTAGCTGTATTTTTTTTAATTTAAGAAAATTGTATCATATATGGAAGAGTTACAATATTAATTGTGCTAAAATTATAATCAGTCGGTACTTGAAATTTTTTAATCTAGTAATTTTACTAATTCACGCTACTGCTATATATGAAATTTTATTTATGAATTTTATATGAGACCAGATAGATATATCGCAGCAACTAGCATAGAGCTTTACATACTTTTGTATTAATATTCTTGCATACTTAGAGGTATTTATAAAAAAATATCATAAATGAACAACATTTTAACTAGCACGCTCGAATTTCTGCTTATAGTCTTTTCTTCGATGTAACTTTATATAATTAAAAAATATACATAATTAATCGGTACTAGTTGCTTGATGATACAATAATAAGTAAGATATCGTTGATTTGAACGTTTCACAATAATTATCGTGGTAATCAACTGAATCATACAAAAAAAAAAAAAAAAAATCAGATATCGTCGAATCGCTCTTATATGGTGCTGGTGCTGCTGTCGTACCATGGAGGCATCCAGTTCGTCGGTGTCCTGTTCGTTGGACGCGTGACACCTGCCAAACTGTCGCGGTGACGATTGTTGTACCCGCTGCCGCGATCGACGATGGACTTTCGACGGTGTCTCGACGGTGCGGCGGCGGCAGCCTCTCGATGATCGTCCTGCAGCACCACGAAAGCCTGAGAGCGCGTGACGCTGGCCGCGGAATTTTCACGCGCGAAACTCGGCGAGTACGGGCGATCGGCGGGAATCTGTGAATTGTAATTTGACGAGTGCTAAAATTGAAATCAATGTCGATTCGTGATAGATTTATTCATAAATCAAGACCTGATTGATCGGAGAAGGGCTGCGCTCGATATTGGTCGGATGAACGAGGGTACTCGGAGATCTGCGCGATCGCATCGCGAAGCCACCAGCGGCGCCCTGATCCTTGTCGACGTGGGTCACTTGCAGTCGATACGACGGACTCGGCGAACGGTTCTGTAGCGCTGCGGGGGGTGGCTTCGTCGTCGATTCCAATTGCTGAGAATTTACGCTCACCAGCGAAGAGCGCGATTGACTTAATCTGGAATTTTAAGCAAAAAGTTCAAGTAAAAGTTCCTTTGTCAAGTTTCCATATAATTTTTCATTCGGAAACAACAACGATCGCGTTTTTTGTTGAGAGAAAAAATAAAATTGTGGACTGCGATAACGCCGAGTTATATGGACGCGATTTCTTCGACGCGGACAAAAAATGTTTCCGCCCGGGATCGAACCGGGGACCTTCCGCGTGTTAGGCGGATGTGATAACCACTACACCACGGAAACGCGGTTGGAGGCAATATTCAAAAATCGCTATTTCAGCCAGTACAACGTTCCTCGTTAAAGTACTTGAAAATTCATTTTTAAATATTATTAAAGAGCATATAAAAAAAAAAAAATAAAAAAATTCGAGTTTAATGCCACAAGTCACGACGAAAAGTACCTTCTGTTCCCTGGCGGTGGCTTCTCGACGACGCTCTCCTCGTGCACGCGCGTATGCAATATTTGAAACGCGTCCTGACTCTCCGAGGCGTTGATGGCCCCGAAACAGTCGCCGCTATAATTTTCGGCCCAGTGTCCTCCTCCGCTCTCCCTTCGGTTTTTCGACGCGTCGTTGATCATCGTCGAGCTCTGATCGACGCGGGACATTCTGCGTTGATGGCCGATGTTGTTGTTGTGGTTGTTGTTGTTCATGCAGAAGGCGTCGCGATACTCCGGCTCCAAATTTATGTTACCCTCCAGCCTGTGTCGTGTCGCAACAAGAATCAAAAAAATTCAACTGAGAGCGCGAGTTTAAGACGATGCCGTGAATTACGATACTGATCTTCATAAGTTTTTAATCAAAATTGTATTAAAAATTTATGAAGCAGTAATTTCAAATCAGATTTATATTGTTACGTATAACTAGTGGCAACCACAGTTGCAAAATGCTGAGCGACTGAATGGTAAATAACGAAATAGCATACGACATCATGATAATAGTTGTTTCAGCCATATGAAATTAATAATAGTAGCTTCAATGAGTATCATAATAAATCAACGTTACAATGAGTTTTTTGTGTCAGCTAATTTGGTAAAGCCGTTAAAATTATTATTGGTATAATTGGAAGTAGAACACAAAAATATGGCGTATTTTTTAGTTTGATGTTCCCTACATGTACATTAGTATAGGTGAATACAGGTTTCCGTAATTAGCACGTACGAAATAGATTTCACTTATCGATGTTTTGTGCTCAGCGTGTATTGACAACGTTGCGACCAAAGGAATTTGCACATGGCATGCCAACACATATACAGCTGTATGTACGCGTTAAGCTGGACCGGTGTGCCCACGTGACAATATACATAGATATATATTTGACTACATGACTAACCATGCATATTTATCACACATAGATTACATAGATGTACGATATTCGCTCGTTGTGTAAAAATGGTAAATGATATAGATGCGACTGTAGTCACGTATTTGGCGTTAGTGTAATATAAAATATGTATGTAAACCCTTCATTCGCTCACGTTAACTTTGCTTCATATTTTGCGATTCATGAAGTCTTCAATAATTTATAATTTCTTTGTAATAAGATACAATTCAAAGAAAATGGCTAATTGTTTATTACGAGATCAATAGTATAATTTCTCCAATAATAAATGATAAGTTTAGAGTGTCTCTGTTGACATAAATTTTCTCAAACTTTCATTTCACGATTTGTAAATATTATTACACTTATGTTACCTAGCTCGATGTGTAACATCATTACAAAACAATTAGTCGTTGATCAAGTTCCGAGTGATAAACATGGACTTCAGTGATGTATATAACTCTGATGTCAGGTAATTTTTGTTTCGTGAGAATGAAATTTAAAAAAAAAATGGCATAATACTTTATATTATTGGGAATATTGCAGAGTGAAGAAAGAACCAGATGATGTTTCCCCAATTAAAAATGAAGATCATAAGATAATTGACAATGCATGCGATGCTAAAAACGACGAATTCTCGAGTTTTTGTCGAGAAAATTTAGTAAGTGTTGATGTGTGACTGTTTAGTCAATATTTTGATCAAGTATTTTTACTAATCTCATTTCCAGATTTATGGGCTTCGTAAAAATGATGACAATTCTGGACCTAATAACGATTTGGAAATAGAATTCGAATGTAAGGACGAGAAGCTCGGCATTAACTTATTAGTAGTCAAGAAAATCGAGGACGATTATCCAGATCAATGGCAGCATATGAAAAATAGTTGTGATTATCAGACTCAAAAGAAAATTAAAGAAGAAATTGTCGACGAAGTAAAAGAGGAATTGAATTTGGATGGTGAACTCAGTGATGCATTTGATGCAAATGAAAAAACATTTGCTCAAAATAGTCAACGCAAAACCCAAACTGATAAGGCACGCAATCGTACCAAATATCCATGTAATATATGCGGTAAAAAATTTGCACGAAAAAATTATCTCAAGGTCCACATCGATTCAGTACATAATGGTGTTAAACACGCGTGTGGTGTATGTGGAAAGTCTTTCCCACAAAAATTTTATCTAAAAATTCACATCGATGCGATGCATAATGGTATGGCACCTACTTGCGAAGTATGCGGGAAGAAATTCTTAACTGGAGCTGCACTCAAGATTCACATCGATGGAGTACATTATGGTGTTAAACATGCGTGTGGTAAATGTGAAAAGACATTCACACAAAAAGGAGATCTCCAGGTCCACATCGATGGAGTTCATAATGGTGTTAAGCATGCGTGTAGTCTATGTGCAAAGACTTTCACACAAAAATTTTCTCTCAAGATTCACATCGATGCGATGCATAAAGGTGTGGCACATACTTGCGAAGTGTGCGGAAAGACATTCACAGTAAAGGGTAATCTTAAAAGACACATGAATTTGATACATAATAAGACCACTTATTGTAATGAGTGCGGCAAGACATTTTCTCAAAAGGATCGTCTTATAACTCACATTAAAGCGCAGCACGAAGACATTGATCACGCTTATGTTTAATTGTGAAAAAAATTTAAACATAGAAAATATTTATGCAGACACGTCAAAAGTGTGCATGAAGGCAATACCCAAGCACGAGATCAATACAAAAGATCTTAAAACGTACCTATCAATACCGCGCAAAATGATGAAACATCGAGACAAATAAATAAATTAACATATCATAAATTAACATGTATTTATTTATTAGCATATAATAAATAAACATATCATAAATTTTTGCTCAGTAGTGATACTCAAAACACGACATATAATATAATTGTCATCGGTACAATGTTAACTGAAACACGACATAATTATACTATATCTCAATCATGTTACGCTCAGTATAGTGGTACTCAAAACACGACATATAATATACTTGTCATAAGTACAATGTTAAATACCGATACACAAGTAAGACCAATCGCAAACAAAAATTACGTTTTTTCGAAGTGGAGATGTCGCGAGGTGCAAAACTCAAAATTGCATAAAAAGGCATTTTTTGTATATTAGGATATATGGATGTCGCGAAAAAAGTATACAGCACTCCATTAGCACCGAAACAATGCTATGTAAAATTTTCAGATCGATTGGTTTATCCCTGCATGAGTTATCGCATTTAGAGTAAAACATCGAAAATTAGCAATATCGAATGTGTACGACTTTGCTGCGCTCAGCATCAATTATAAATTCTGTTTTTAATGGCATAAAGCGATCAAAGCACCGAAACATTTTATAATTACAACGCAATAGACTCACTTCAAACTGGTTGGTATTCGCAAATTTTCCGTCCTGGGTACGTGGCCGTAATTCACGTACTGCGATCGAATCTCGCTCATCGGCGCCATCGACATTCTGGAGCCTCTGCGATTGTTGACGGAGTCCATTCTCAGGCTGGCTCGGCTCGACGAGATCGACGGTCTGAGCGGGTGCGGCGGTTTGTAAAAAATTGCCCGATCCCGCGTCAGGTCGGAATTCGATCCGGACTTGTATTCGGGATTTAGAAAGATCGATTTGTATTCCGGATCTTGATCGATTTTGGTCTTGAAGCGCCGAGGGCTTGGCATGGTGGAAATTTTACTCCCGTCGGCGTGGCCGATTTCGTCCGCCGGTTTGATTAATTTAGGCCTTTCTCGAGGGAAATTCTGCAGTAACAAATGTGTGGACTCGATCTCATTATCAATCGATACTTTTTCAACCGCCGAATAAATTATTCTAATCCTACCTTATAAGCAGCTTGATATTCTGGAACGTCTAGAGAATTTCCATTGAGATCCTCGAGTTTTGATACAAGAAGCTTCAGTTCTTCTTCTTTTCTCAAGTTGTATTCGTTCTTATTCTTGAACGTTTGCTCTTCTTCGCGCTTTTTTAACTCTTCGTCCTCTTCTTCCGCGTCCCTCGACAAATTAGCCATCAATTCGAATTCCTTGTTTCGTGAATTAGAAAAATCATTGGTCGCTTCGGTTTTTTCAAAGAAGCCACTATCTGGTTTAGGGTGAGTTTCTGCTTTTTTGGTCAATCGGCGATCTGAAAAACAGTGGGAAGATATTTTATCGACGACAATCGAATCGAAACATTTAAAAATTGTACACTTTCTTTTATTTTAGAATTAAATCATGAATCTAAATTGCACCTGAAAAAGCATGCGCTATATGTAAGTGCGAGAGCTAGATACTTTTTTTTTACTAATACGACTGCTCATGCAGTGTTGTACAACTATATGTATATAATGTTTAAAAAAATGAAATTTGATAAGTAAAACGATGCTTGTTTCAATGGTTATCTTTTTTTTAAAACGTACTTTTGTTACCACAATCAGGTTACGAAGGGGCTACGTTACTGAAATCCTACAGTTTTACAACATATAAAATATAATTTTTAATAAGTACGAAAATGTTAGTCGACTAAAAAATGATATATACAACTTCTAGAGCTATTGTACGACATTGGAACTCATCTAAATACTACACAATTATATTTCTAAAAATCTACACTTTCACTGAATTTTTTTGCTTCTTTTTTTATTTACCAACAATTAAATTGATCACGCATTAGAAACTTAAAGTGTTTGAAAATATCCAATATTAAATGAGAAACAATGCATTTACGTTCTTGTATTTTCTATCAACGACTCGACTCGATCTCGATTCATTGTAAATTTTCACTCGGTGCATTCTTTTTTTTCTTGTAATTCAACTTTACAATTCGACAAGTATACATTTTTGACGATTTGCGTTTACCTAAAAAATTATGCTTTTTAAAAACATCGCTGTACTCTGGCGCCCAACAATTGTCGCCCTCGAGTCCGAGCTGCGCCGCCTGGCGCAGCAGTTCCGGCCTCTTGACGCCGATAAAGGGCACATACTGATCGTGGCTCTCCGTGGTCGTCTGCATGTCGCCCTCGAGGCGCAGATTCGAAGGTATCCTGACGGGCGCCGGTCGGCAGCCGGCGGCGGCGGCGAACCAGTCCCGCGACGTGGCGGGCCAGTCGCCGACCTTCTGGCTCCTCTCGCGCTGGAAGTCGCCCTCCATGCGCAGCGACGTGCCCCGACGGCGCAGCTCCGCACGATGGAAGCCCAAGTGCGGCACGAAACGCGAGTACTCGGTCGTGCCGGTGAAGTCGCCCTCGTTGCGCAGAGTCGTGCCTCTGCACATACACACAGCATCGCGAGCTCGTATAGGAATTTTTATATTTCACGCGGGTCGTAGTCCTTTGTGCAGAGAGAGAAAAAAAAGTTACCTTCGTATGAGCGCCGGTCTGGTCATGATCGTCGTTTCCGTTTGTTTGATCTCGTCGACGACTCGTTCGATCGGTTGTTTTTCATTTGTAACTTTAGGAAAATCAATTTGTGTTTCATCGTTGAAATCGGGCATGGGATTACTAATGGAAGCTCGTGAGTTTGTTTCGCTAATTGCATCTGGGTTTTTTTGTTCAAATTGATCGGTTTGGTCGGGCAGTTGCGCTGTCTCGGGTGTCAGCTGTACATCCTAAAAAATTGAAATGTTTTTTTTTTCGCAAACTGAAAAGAAATTTAGAGTAAAAAATGTATATTTAAAGATTGCTCGGGTCTTCTCGTATTGTATCATTTTTTTTCTGCCTTGAATGTGTATTGAATTTCAATGACAGTAAGATTCGCGTGTCATGCAACCCGAACAACAGTCGAGGATATCGATATAATATTCATAACGTGTATCGGAACTATAATAAAAATAGTTTCAAGACTTGATTTGCAGTTTATAAAAATTACCCCCATTCGCGAATAAAATAAATCATCAAAATTATTCAAATTAAGGAGAGCTCGAAGCCAGGCTAAAATTATTATTTTCGAATCCTTTTTTCGACGTTCCCACTAAATATTCTTTTAAAAGCTTCGTGTAGGTCTCCATTTTATAGTTTGCTGTGGACGTGCACCTACGTTTATAGAAAAATATTTTTGGTGCTACCCCAACCTAAAGTAACATTTTACTCCCGCTGAGCAAAACTAAAATGTAACTATTTTATTTTACCCTTCATTAAAATATTAAGGGGACCGACATCTGTTAAAAGTTTAAATTAAAAAATAGCTATATAAATCGAAATAGTGGACATTTTTTTTTTGATAGTAAAATATGTTCATTCTACACCTGATTGATAAAAAAAACTTCTACCCAAGCTCTGACATACTAATTAGATCAATTCTTACATATTATAACTAAATATTGTGTTATAAATCACTTGCCGCATGATCTTGAAAAGAGTTTTTCATCAATATTGATCTATGGGGTCTCAAAATCTTCAGAAAAGTTCCCTCATCCAGAATATGAAAAAAAAGTTTACTTCTCTTGCAAGAGCTTAAATAAGGGATTTAGTGGTAATAAAATATTGATTTTCTCAAAAATTGTCACATTTTGACGTGTATACGAAATTTTTCCGAAACTCTGCTCCGCTCAAGTGGATGAGGGCACTTTTCTGAAGATTTTGACACCTCATAGATAAATATTGATGAAAAACTCTTTTCAAGATCACGCGGCAAGTGATTTATAACACAATATTTAGTTATATGAAAGAAGTGATATAATTGGTTCTCCGAGAGCTTGGGCAGAAGTTACCGCAGGATAAACGACCATATCACAGGTAAAGTTTTTCACGATACTTTTCACGTTGCTCGTCCCCCCAACTATCGAAGAGCTACCCGAAATAAAAAAAAAATTTACCTCATTCTCGAAGAGATTCTCGATGCTGTCGGCGGCGTGAAATCTCAATCTGTACTCGGTGACCAATCGACGCTTGTCGTTTTCGTCCTCGTCCTCGTCGGAATTCGATCGCTGTTGCTGTTGTCGTCGTCGTCGTCCGCGTTGCTCTCTTTCCGCCGCGTAGCCCAGATGGTCCTTGGTGACCGGCTTGGTCTGCCTGCGCCGATAGCGCGCCAACTGATCGACGTCGAGGCCCTCGTGAAACAGGCATACTTCTCGGCCGCCTCTCTGCTGCTGCTGATGATGATTCTCTTGCTGTTGGGCTAGCTCGCCGTCCGATGAGGCTCGTCGATTTCTCTGTAGTCCGCCGCCGCCCCGCAGGCGAAGATTTCGCGTCGCTCTGTCCGCCGCTGCCGACCTGTGTTTTCTTTCGTTATCGCACGCTCAGAGCCAGAGTGTTTTATCCTAACTTTTACTTCATTTTTTTTTTTTTTATGTACTGATCATAACTTATAAATTTTGCTTCGTTCGAAGTTAGCTTTCCGCGGAGTTCAATGCGTATGGCGCACAATTTAAATTCGATATGCAGGTATGAGCTTTCGGAGCTTATCCACAAATGTGCGGTGCACCTAGACGAGTGACCGTTCGCGAACTGAAAAAAAGTCACAGATCGCATCCGATCGCGCGCAACAACAGCGCTGCACCCACCCGCTCTATGCACTTGTTTCGCGCGAGTTTAGGCTGTAGGCATATGAGTACACAACAAGCTTCGTAATGCACATGCAGTGTTTGCGCTCGCGCGGGTGCTGCTGCTATATATGTATACGATGATGCGTGCAAACCTCGCATAAACTCGACATGACTGGTTTTTTTTTTGCTGCTGCACGACGATATATACCATAAGAATTGCGAGAGGTAATGATTAGAGAAAGTACTATTATATTTTTATGTGTATACGTTGCGAGTGCCGTAGAATGTCTGGCTGGAAAAAAATTGATCCAAGCTAGATTCAAGATCCCTGATAATATTTTGTTTTTTTTTTCTTCAAAATCTATCGTAAAACGTAATTTGTAAAAATACAATACATCCATGTGCAATTATCGAAGTACAGTGATACTTAAAAATGATCAAAAAAGTTTATCCAACGAATATAGCTCGAAGTTATAATAAATATGTAGGAATGGGTTTGAAACTCGCTCGGAGACGTTTACGTGATGCCGCACGTGTTTGACAAAAAAGTCCATAATAGTAAAAAGATACACGAATAGGACTGAAAGAAAGACTTGTATACGTTCGTCGTTCGCTCGAACGTTATGTTACGATCGTTTTTTTTTGGAGAGACGAAAATGCGATCACGAAAGTGTGCCCCCACGCGATCTTCAGGAGAAAAAAAAACTTCTCTCTGTGCAGTGCTCGTATATAAATGGTTTATGCCTCTTTGCAGTAGATTTAATCGCGATGGTGGATTTTTAATCATTTTTATTTTCAAACAAAGACGGTCTCATTGATAACTTTTGTCAAAAAAAAAAAAAAAGAAAAAATCGTTCGTCGAAGCCTCGCCATCTCAAATATAGGCAAAAAAACTGGTTCTCAGTGAGCGCGTACATATAACTGCATCGGTAGAGCGAGAAATGTATTTTAAATAAATAAATAAATCCACGGTGCTTTGTGGTCATCGTGGGCCTCCACCGTCAACGAGGTAGCGTGGCCGAGCGGTCTAAGGCGCTGGTTTAAGGCACCAGTCTCTTCGGAGGCGTGGGTTCGAATCCCACCGCTGCCAATTGTTTTGCAGTTTTCAACATTGAGAACCTTTTGCTTTGGGCACCAACGAAAGAACGCTCGAGTTACGCACGATTGCTCCTTTTTTAACATTTTGTCAAACGACAAACTGATTTGAAAGATAAAATTCCGAGCTTTAAAAGTGTCGGTAGGAGTAAAGTAAAACTTGTATCTATTTGATATTCTTATTCATAAAACCGCTCGATCAATCGAGACTTGCGTAATTCCTCGAACTTGACATAAGATAAAAATATACCTAGGCTTTTGACGATTACGTTCGCATAACCGGCCTATTATCTCATACGGACTATAAGTTAGGCTTTACACTGTACTTTAAACATTCTCTATGCAATAATGTAATCGTAAAATTGTTTCATGTGTATAATCGCGTGCTTATGAAACTCATCGATTATTCCCGATCAACTAGCAGCGTGTCGCACGACGTATCGTTATTACTTATCATTCGTGGCATTCAACAACTATCATCGATTGCAAAGCTTACATACGATACATTTTCACAGCTTCGTTCATTTGTGCCGATATAATAACGATTTCCAGGGTTTCTTTTGATTCGTTACAATATTATTAAACTAAAAATAGCTGCGCCTACGAGTATCCTTACAAAAAAATTTATATTTCTTCCCTCATAAGTGTGTATATAAGAATAAGCTGACCATCGACCCGCTGACCCGATTTAACGAGGTAGATTTGCATGGCCACGTACCACCACCAACCAACCAACCAACCCTACTACACGTACTCCTTGCAACATCGCGATAAAATAAATGGCTCGGTCGCACCTGGTTACGTATGGCCAAAGGACGACTACTCCACAAGGAGGTGGGGTCAGTAGACCCCTCGACTCGCACACGCGCCGATTCAATCTGAGAGGCATTTCGCATGCAGCTCTCGTATATATATACGTGTATACGTGTTCTTGCACGCGAGTCAACACTTCTGCGAGCTTACACACGTACGCTACGACCGTATATACCGTGTGCACAAAGACAGAATTTTTGTACCAAGATTTGCCGCGTTGTTTGCGTACGATTCGAAAAAATGATTCATTTCGAATTAATCGAAAGATTCGGGTTACTTTGAAGAAATTTTCAGAGGCGTTTCATTATTCTGATTTGAAACCGCTCCCAAATAAGATTCATTGATTAAAACTGGCTATCTCGAGGTGTGGCGAACGTCAAAGGATCCCCACGCCTCTGACTTCAATTTTTCAAAAAGCTTCGGGGCCGGCAATCAGCATTTAGCCCTGATCGCAGTCGCTTATTATGAAAAATCTTTCAAATCGAGAATCTAGGTGGATAATGGGTGCGAGTGCATCAAATTTTCATGATTATTAAAACGAGCTGTAAAAGCGCCTTGATCGATTACTCGTAAATGCCAAAACAAATGTGCCATAAACGTCAGATGATAATGAATCAATGCCTGAAATCAAAACTACGGTCTATTTTAACATACGTGCTTGAAACAATTGAACAAACTTGTTGCTGCGTATCTGGATGTATATGATATAGTGGCTTCAAGCGAGAGTAAGATATTTTTTATATTCTCGAAAAATAGACTTTCTCAGTCTGAGGAAATTTTGAAAGAATTAAAAATTTTATTATATCAGAAGTAGTTTGGAGTAAATGAAAAACCTCCGTTTCGCTTCAATTTTTCAACTATTTGTAATTGAAAATGTTTTGAATATTTATTTGAGTATGGATTTTTTCATGGGCTCTTATAAACCATGACGCTGCAAGACCTACATTTCATCCATTCTTCATACACGAATCCAATCTACGTGACGAAGATTAATTAGTAAAATTGACGATGGTAAGAGACGAACGCAGAGCTAAATAATTCTTGCTTGTACAGTGACTATGTTGCTTCTAAGCGAATAATACAAAATCCTAATCATAGCAGATTATGAATAAACCAATTTTTCAATACACTTTTCGATAAAAAGAATTTTTTCGAGATAATTCTATATCTGCAGAAAGTAAAGTTGTTGATGTAACCTAAATAACAGTTTTAATCTGAGGTATCCGTTTTTTATATCCCATTAAATATACATGAATCGCGCGTATACTGTGCGCGCATATTACAGTAGATTCGAAAAAAATTGAAGGAAAAAATTTTTCTAACATCTTTTGATATCTGTATTTAACACTTGAGAAAGCCATTAAAATTATTAGACTTCATTTGGAACACCTCTCAGTATCTTGGGGATGTAGCTCAGTGGTAGAGCGTTCGCTTTGCATGTGAAAGGTCCCGGGTTCGATCCCCGGCATCTCCATGTTTTTTGGCTTTCAAAGATAATTTATAATTTTATTTTTAATAATTAATGAGATCGATTTTATCATTAGATAAACATTTTTGGAAATTTTCGATAATGTTTTTACTGATATAAATAAATAAGATGCTAGATTCAGTAATTTTATGAGAAAACTATTTACTTCGAGCAGTTTCTTTAATTTAAAGTTGCAGTATCTTATAGTAAATGATAAATGAACAAGAATTATGGAGAATGTAACTTGCAAAAAAAACGAAATCTCAAATTTCATGCAAAATTTTCATACAGTCGAAAAACAGATAAACATTTATGAACAAATTTTCTGAAATGCAAGTCCCTTAAGAGAGAAAAGCTATACTTTTACACAAGCGAAAAACAATTAACAATTTTTAACACTTTCGAATAACAATTAAATTCATATTTATCTATGCGACTCATACGCGGGATTCCTGCGCTGTGATTATAGCCAGTTTAAATAGAACAACAAAAGAGTAATCAGCTCGAGCGGTGTACAGTGACCGATCGTTTTCACTGTGTGTACCGCATTTAATAAACGTCTATCGATTTATGCTAATTCGACAAAACACTGTTGGGCTATTAACATCTCGCCACCAATCGACATCTAAATTCTTCGCTCCTTTTATACTTCTCTCCCAAATATTTTGCCTCTCGAAATAAAATCAGGATCGTTTCTTTTTTCACAAATTTAACGTTTACACGCAATTCATTCCCCACGGAAATATAACGCGGCGCAGGTTTATATCCGTTTATCAATTGTAATTTTTTTTTTCAATTGCCATCGGTTGTTACCGCAAGCAAATATCGACTCTTTGAAAACTATTGTATACTTTTCATCAATGAGTCGTACACGATTTCCCGCGTATCATCGCGCTGAAGCGTGATTTTTTTCAAATCGCAGCTCGCAACGCGCTCGAAACTATTGTGTTACGCAGTACAATAAGCGCCGTGTGTGCGTGCGTGAAAAGTCAGAGAAAATGTTGTGTACGAAGGTGAAAGGTGCAAGGGGAGGGGGTATGTAAGTAATTTTGTCTCAAGACAGCTGCGCCTCACCCCCTTGATGCCGAATGATCTCTCCAATTGTAGACTGCGTAGTCGTCGTCGTTGGCCATAGCATTGTCGCAGTGCTTTATTTACACCCTTATCGACGTTTCCAACAACAACAACAGCGGCAGCGGCAGCAGCCAAAATTTCTCGCAGAGGCCCCCGTTAACTCACTTATACGTCGATCTCCGGAGGTCCGCCTCGTGCAGCGGCCGCGTCAAAATCGACAGCAACGCGGAAGTAGACGCGTCAACAACAAAACACTCGCTGGTGGCGGAGGTAGTAGTACGACGACGAAGCGCTACGACGTCTTCTCTCATTGCACCGCTGCTGCTGCTGCAGTTTGCCTGCTGCCTGCACATGCATATTATCGGGAGTAAACTGGCTACGAGCTGGCTGGTCGCGAAGGCGCCAAGCTCTCTATACCGCCTCGAGGCTTATAAGGCTCGAGCCTATCGTTTGTGTATATAATATGTGTGCCTGTATAGAGTAGAGAAAGAGAGAGAGAGAGACGGCGCGAGGTTCTCTCTCGGTTCCTTGGCCTCCCCCGCGGGCTGCGCATGTGTATACACACCTGATATGTAATACCTCGAGGCGAAGAGCGAAGGTAGCGGGGTGCAGTTCGTGCAATATACACACTACCTACTGACTTACTGGCCTACCCCTCGCTCGACACCTGCTGTATATTATGCACACACACAGACGCATACCCGACGTATGTAACAGGGTGGCAATCGTTCGATCGGTTTCTTATTCGAAGATTTCGGTCTAGCAGCTGAGCGATTCAGTGATGGATTCGGATTGTTTGAGTGAGGAAAATTGCATACAGTATCGAATTTTCGGATGAATCTGAGACTTTAGCGCTCGAATACCTGCGCAGCATCCGATCGCGATCGAAACAAGAAAAAGGCACCACCGCTTATCGCGCCTCGATCGAAAAATCAACCCTATAATGTAAAGCAAATAACAAGGTGAAATATACCTAGGCTGCGGCATCGATTTGTATATTTTTGGGGGTTCAGCTCCCCGCGGCGATGCATATGTATATATCATGCGACACAACACACAACACGACGAATATAACGATATAAATAATTAAGTATCGCTAAAGCCATTGCCAAGTGCACGCCGCGCGCGCGCCTATATGCATTCCGCACACAATGGAAATCGTTACGCGACCGCGCACAATGCGAGCGAAAATCGATAAAAATGTAATTTTACGTTATGCTCGCGCGCTCGTGCAAAGTTATAAAGCAACGTCTCGTAGTTCTTTTATATTTGACTATAGAAAGCGCGAGGAAAGTCGCGCGCTTCCGTATGTGGGCGAGAGAGAGAGAGAGAGAGAGAGAGAGAGAGAGAGCAACTGATGAATTTCGCATGATATGTGTAAGTGAGTTTATTCGATACTCATTTCACTAACGAGGACGTCGATAATTAAATCAAAGCAATTTCAAAATGCATCGCCAGAGATCTTGTGTTGATGTTGTATCAGGTCACTGCAGAATTTGGTACTTATTATTTGGTACTTCTAAATAATGTAGGTCGATACTTTTCATATGGTACTGGATGGTAGCGAGGATATTTTTATGATATAGCTACATTTCTCATTTGTTCGCAGTAACACACAGTGGCTACGATGTAGGGGCAGCAAATTTTGGAATAAATATTGAAATTTTTTATAATATATGACTCTACGTTACGGGAACTATTTTTAAGAACTTAGTTTTAGAAGGCCGAAAAAATCGTAGCCAAGTTTGAATTTTAAAGTGATTCAAATAATGTAAACAAAATGTACACGGAAAAACGTTTGAATATGTTTCACGCTAGAATTCTGAAAAAGAAATGAGAAATTCTGCTGAGCTCATGTCGTCACCAACACTGAGCGCGATTAAGGGTCGAGACTGAACCGTGATTCACATCCATATATGATCATTAAATTATTCATAAAAACTTGATCATCCTCTGACATGAGATCGGATTCAATTGCGCATATTTTTGATTTCGAGAAAAAAGCGATAAAGAGATTTTTAAAGAGTTAATAGCAAAGCAAATTATAATAAAAAAATGTATTTTACATGAGTTTTATACAAATAAGTAATTTGCCATCAAAAATTGGTACACAAAGATCGCGAAGATTTCACGTGTAACAAGCGTGAAAGAAAATTTGAAAATAATTCAACATTACTCGAGCACAAAATAATATTCCACGAAGTTTTCAAAGAAAGTATGGTGTGTAAGTGTATGTTTAATTGATAAAAAAAATCTAGACTTATTTACGAAATCCATTTATTAGAAGTTTCAATGGACATTTAATGGACATGGACAATATGCTACTTTGAATAGCATAATACAAAAATTTATATATAAAATGAATTTATCGCAGTTCGTTACAAATCGATTATTTCAGCTTTAAATTATTAATTGACGCAAATTACAGTTTATTTTTATTTGACACACACTATCATATATATTTAGTTTTCTGCAGCTGGCTTTTTGATTCGAGTATTGCTGCATTACTCTTGTAGTGGGTTTTTTTTTATTCGCCTGTTATACTGGGTTCATTCAAACTTCTTGAACTATTTTTGAGTCGTTTTAGCACTGCTTTTTGGCGGAGAAGTAGAACTAGTAGAATCAGTCCACGCTAGGCGGCAAATGATGTAACAATTTTTATTACTTAGTGTTTCATCGATAATCATTTCACAACATTCTTGAGGCAGTTGATACTTCGTCAGTTCCATAAAAGCTTTAATCGCCCAAGAAATAAAAAATGGCTTTGCCATTACTTCGCACAGATGCTCATGGGCATAGCGTTGCTAAGCTCTGCTTGTTTTGAACATAAGGTGCTTCGGATCAAACAGCCAATAATAGTCGTTATAACTAAACATCTTTTTGGCCACCTTTATGTCAACAAAATTTAAATAATCGTATAATGATAGTTTTGGTGAATATTGTGTTTCTTCTATTCCTTTATGATCTATAATTTCACATCGAACTTTGGGCAATATTATTAAATTTTTTATGTGGTCGGCATAAAGTTCATATTTCATAGTCGCCCGTAGATGACGTTGGCTAAGTAACACTTTTAAATCGTCCATGTATTTCATGATAGCCAGTATGTCAATTATCTGGGGGTCTATTCCCTTTTCTTCGAGATGTTCAAGAATTGATAAAGCTGCAGATGCCAACTGCAATTTGGTCCTGTTGTCTTTTGGCCATTTGCATAATTCTAAGTGGCCAGCTGTGGGAATAACGACCCCGGAAATTTTGGCCCCGCAGTCCAGGAGCTTTTTCGTTGTGAGGGGTTTTAAGTTCATTGTGGATAAACGTAAAGGTGTTTGTTTACGCCAGTTTTCTATATCGATGTTAATCGGTAGTTGTTTTTCTTTGCACATTTGAAATATTTTTTCTAATAAATTACACCGATCATTTTCTCGAAAAGGTCCACAGCTATCACAAATCTCATGAATTATAGTTTGACCACGCTTGTTGATGGAATTCGGATCGGCTTCGTGTTTAAGCAACAACAATATAAGTTCTTCGTTTGTTGTTTTCAATGCCAAATGTAGTGGGGAGTCATCGCAATAATTATTTCTCGAACAATTCGGACTGCGTCCGATTTCTAAATATTTGGTTACAATATCTTTGTAGCCTAGTGCGCAGGCTATGTGAAAATGTGTATTTTCATTTTCATCAATGTAAGTGATATCAAAATTTTGATAAACACGATAAAGTTTTGCCAAAATTTCGTGGTTGTACTTGCCAATATCAAATAACTTGTGTATCGCTGTTGTACGATATAACAATCCCTTGTCATTTTTTCTCCGCCTAATTGTATCCTTGTAGCCGCTTCTTATTGCAAAGTCGACGAATCTCGTATCGGTTTTGTGGTTTTTTAAACAATCCTGAAGTATGAGCCAATCGATTTCTTCTGGCGATAAAATTTTTGATAGATCTGGAAGTTGACCTTCCCACTTTTGGATGAGGTCACAACTCTGTACAAAAAATTCTTGTTTTTTTTGTTCACACTCCCACTTTGTTGACTCTCTCAACCTTTTCATTTTTTGTATGCTTGTCATGTTGTTTGACATTTTTTAAATCACATTAAATTAAAGAAAAAAAAAAGTAATTTTACTTCTATTTCAGACAACCACCGAACAAGATTTAAGTTAGACGTGTACAGTCTGACTGGACTTAAATATGACTATTACTACGAGAGAGCTGCTTTCCGCGCCATAAGCAATTCTGTTATGTAAACATATGGAATAACACAGGGCGATTTTCATTTCATAGACCATTGATATATTATTTTCCTTTCGAATTGATCGATAGGAACAATAACTTTTTACCGAAACCCATTCAAAAATTCAAGTCAAACGAAAACATTTGTCCTAAATTCCTTTCAAAATTAGCAAAACTCCTGATTGTTTTATCCTATATATTTTGAGTACTATTATCAATTCAAAATATATTATAAATACCGCAAAAATATTCCTATCGTCATATTGGGCTTTTGCGTTAAGCCGCAAAATAATAAATAATTTTGGTCTCTATATGAGGCATGGAAGTAATGATTGTACGATTTGAGATCTCACATTTCAAATGATTGTTTGTTCGTCAATAAAAATAATTAAAATTCATTTTTATAATTTATTTATTTAAAATTAATGTGGACTATAGACAATATCAAATAATATAAGATTGATCGGTATTTATTTTACTCGTGTCATTAATTTCATCATGAGACTGAAAAAAAAATCATTATAGTCTTCGCTAGACAAAATCTTGTAGCTTTTTTGGAATCTTCTTTTTTAGCATTTTTGTCTTTTGTTATTACATTTTGTTATAAATTTTACTTCATTATCTTCAGTCTCCTTATGACTTTGGACTGTAGCCGCTAAGCAAATATTGACTAAATCTTTGTTCGTTAATGATTCGTCGATGATCATTTCACAGCAGAGAATCGGCAACCGGCACTGCGTCAGCTCCATGAAAAATTCCAATGCCCAAGGCCGTAAAAATCTTCTCAACAGTATCGTGCCCAACTTTTTATGAGCAGCGTCGATGACATTCGCGGGTAAATAGTCTAATGTACGTAGCGTGAACTTGTAGCGCGCATATGTGAGTACTCTAGCCGCTTCATCGAGTCGTAACTGCATAAAGTCGTAGATCGTCAGGTGCGAAATTAGTATCTTTAGTTTTTTTGCTCTTTTCTCGTACTCCTTGTCATTAAGCCAAGACTGGTCAAGATCCGACGACATCTCTAACAATCCGTTTTTAGCGAACAATTTCACGATCGTCAATGCGTCGCTTCGTTCAAGTTGATATCCTCTCTCTTCTAGGGCATGAATGATGCCGAAAACGTCCGACATTACATTCGATTTAAATCCATTTCTTATTTTGCGTGCATATAAGCCATGTGGTTTATATTCATGCAACTTATGGAATTCATTTTCGAAGTACTCGTCGAAGTCTTTCCCAGTGGGAAAAACGAAGCTAGACAAATCGGCGCCATTTTGCAAAAGTACATGAACCAATTTTGGCAAAAGATTCACCACGGCCCATTGCAGCAGTGTCCGACCCTTATCGTCTCGTACATCAACTTGTACTAGTTTACCGATTTCGTTGTTTAACTTGAAAAATTTCTCTGCCAAGTGCTCATTGCGGTATCTCTTGATAATCAATTGCAGCGGAGACAAACCCTCTGAATTGGCCAAATTCGGATTCCCGCCGTTCCTCAGAATTAACTCGACTGCCTTTTCGTTCTGGAATGCTATAGCCAGATGCAACGGAGCGGCGCCCAACTTGTTCGGGACGTCGACTCGCACTGTCTGCCGGATTTCGTCGAGTATCTCGAAGAACAACTCCATTACACCATTATCCTTGCCTCTTTTAGTTAGAAAATGCAAAGGTGCCTCTCCTGCCTCGTCGACCGAGTTCGGATCGGCGCCTCGTCTCAGCAGTAATTCGATCGCCTTCTTGTTGCCGTGGCGCGAAGCCACTTGCAACGGTGTGCCGCCCAACTTGTCGCGGACGTCGACCCGCAACGTCGTCCGCTGGCCGCCCTCGTCGCAGATCGCGAAGAAAACCTCCGTCAATTCCTCTGCCTTGCAAACGTTGTGCAGCGGAGTCGATCCGTTCTTGTTGATTAGATTTGAATTGGCGCCATATCTCAATAGTAATTCGACCACTTTCTTCTCTTTCGCCAAATGCAGCGGAGAATCGCTGGTTTCCGACACGAGGAGATTGGGATCGACCCGGCCGAACTCGAGAAATTTCTCGACCACGTCGCAAAGGCCGTACTCGCAGGCCGCGTGGAAGTGCGTGTAGCCGGACTCGTCGGTATAATTAACGTTGACCCTGTCATAAATTTTGAAAAGGTAAGGAATGAGGTAACCATATCGACTCTTAGCCGCACGATGTATTAGTGTGGTGCGACGCGACGTTAGTTTGGCATCTTTGTCTACGTCGGGCTCGTTTTTGTAGCCGGTACGAGCCACAAATTGAATGAATTCTCCGATATTCTGAAAATTGATGGAATCAAAAAGAAGACACTCAATTTCTTCGGGTCGGAAAATGTCCCGGAGGTTAGGAAGTTGGTCTGTCCAATCTGCGATGAAACAATTGATTCGACAGAGAAATTTATATCGCTCTTCTTCAACGTCCCAATCGACATTTTCTAGTAAACTCACCAACATTTCCAAACGGTCGGAGGTAGACATTTTTTAGTAAGCTCACACGCGATACACAAACACTTATAATTGAAGATACTTTTTACCTCAAGAAAATCACGTGTTCTCTCACTGCGGCTTATAAACGAATACTGACTTTAAATCGTTGTAGAAAATATATAAAGAACACGCGGTGGAAGCTAAACTTTCACTTTTCTTCTTCTTTTTTCTTTGGCCTTGTGAGCGCTGTACAACGCCCCCGAACTGCCAAACTTTCACTTTTGAAGATGTTCACGTTTCGGTGTCTTAACGTGTACACTAACTGATGACCAACGACGCGCGTGGAAGCTATAAAAAATATGTACAGTGAAAGGATGAAGTGTTAACATCCGTATGTAGCGAGGTGGTTTCTCGTGTGTACAAAATAATAAACTGAAGGATTTTGCCACAAGTTTTATTGAAATTTCTAAGTCTAGATAAGTATATTTACAATTGTCAATAATAAGTCATTATTGCTTCATTAATAAAATGCACGCCTTTTTTATAGTGAACTATTCGAAGCATATTAATAATTACTAACTCAGTTCTGATCGTCTGTTAATTCTACTGTCAGATTGTTGTAAAATCAATTAAACATCAAATGTATAAAAAATTACCGAATTAATTCATCTTCAATAAGTTTAATCGAATTGCTTATGTGCGAAAATATTTACGAGCGTTATATATCGAGAATTTTTAGTAAGTAACAGTTCGAATGTAAAACAGTAAGGACCCTACATCTCTGTCGTCTAAAAATAAAGTCATCTGCATCATTTTCATATCGGCTTACTTTTCTTTCTTTAGACAAACTGGTTGTGTCTAATAACAATGTTGTTATATACAAATATAGTTACAATAATTAAAATTCATGAAAATTTTTCTATTTTATAATGATTATAATAACTATTACCTTTTTGGCAGTTCAAGAGCTTCATCTTCATCCAAAACAATGCCATTTCTATCTATGGTGACCACCTCAACGTTCGGGTTTGATTGCACAAATCGACATATGTTGGATTTTTAATATAATACTAGACTAGAAATTTATTATCTGCATCCATTCCAACCAGGACTGTTGTTTACGCTTCACACCGCTAGGTAGCGCCTACTCGTGAGCGTCGCTCCCATAAACGACTAAGCGAGGAGAGACGTATATAGGCAGGCGTCTCCTGCCGGATTGATCATCTTAATATCGGCTTACTTTTCTTTCTTCAGACAAATTGATTGTGAATGCTGCAAAAAGTAAATATAATTTATATTAATGACATTATTTTTGAAGCGAAGTATATAATTTGAACGCACATAGATTCAGTTGATACTTTCTAGGAGACATTAATTTTCTAGGGCTCCTATTTTCGATAGTTCGATGTGCTCGAGCATAATCAAGGCATATATTATCGACTGTACCATACATTTCTATCAGCAAATCTCGAGCAAATCTGCGGACCGTTTGTTTCTTCATCTTTTTCCATGTTATCTCCCCAACTGTGACGCCACAGCCAGGATAAATCTATAAATTTATTTTATTATAAGCTTTGAAGCAAGTTCTAAGAATAATCATATTTGTAGTAAAAATCTCTTACGAGTAAATTAAAACATTTTAATATTTTATTTGTTTTTACATTTTTACAGTACATAAAATATATTAACAAACCTGCCCATTTTCCAATTCTTTATAACGGTCTCATTGAATCCTAAAAAGAAGATCGTAAGAAATTTACAATTAGTATTTTATTATAGGATAGTTGGACCAATTAATAACCGGGTATCACTGAATGACCATTTGAGAAATATGCTATAAAACAATGAAATATATATTTGTTTGGACATTATTCAATTCTTTAGCGAACTGAGCATCTTGTTATCAATGTCTGATGAAATTTTTTTACGGGGAATTTTTTTAAAGTACTCAGTTTTAGAAGGCCAAAAAAATTCTTCAAAAAAATCGTTGCCAAGTTTGACCTTTAACCTGGTTCAAATATTGCAAACAAAATTTATTAACGAATGAATTAGAAATTCAATCGTAAACAATATCATCATAAACGATTTTCACATCTTCCTTTGCACACTTATCGGGTTTAAAGTAAAAACAAATTAGTTTGAATATTGTCTTTTCCGATCAAACAAGTCATAATAACACAAGATAAATGTTACTCATTCATTTCCGTGGTATTAAATATAAGGATCCTCAGCAAAATAGATACAAGTGAAAGAAATCTGAAGGAGGTGTCTCAGAAAATAATTTGAGGGAACAAAATTTGGATATAAATGGCTTTTGCTCTCCCACCAAAAGACGGTACACGAAGGTCGTAGGGATTTCGTGTGCGACAAGTGCGAGAAAATATTTGAACAAAAACTGCATTTGCTCGACCATGAAAGGACAGTACACGAAGGTCGCCAAGATCTCGCATGCGACAAGTGCAAGAGAAAATTCGGATATAAATGTCATTTGCTCCTGCACATAAAAACAGCCCGCAAAAATTCGAAAGAATACGCATGCGATAAATGCGAGAAGAAATTTGGAAGAAAAGCAGATTTTATCAGGCATCAAAACGCAGTACACCAAGATCGTAAAGATTGCGTGTGACAAGTACGAAAAGAAATTTGGATTAAAAGGAAGTTTGCTTTTCACCTAAGAACAATTCACGAAAGTCACAAAGATTTTGCGTGCGACAAATGTGAGAAGAAATTTGGGGTTTTGAGCAATTTAACAAAACATCAACAGACAGTCCATGAAGGTCGCAGAGATTACGAATGCGTTTATTGTGGAAAAAAATTTGGGCATCAAGGCACTTTGATCCGACACAAAAAAACAGTCCATGAGAAAAAAAATGGAAAAAAACAGCAGTCGCTCATACACACAGAAAAATGCACGAAGAATACGAAGGTGGATCAGTAATAACAATGCATTCATATACCAAAAAGCCCAACTTATAGAAACCATTCAATACTATTATTTAAACCAAAAAATATTTTTTACGTTTTTTCAAAAGCTCTCATAATTGTTTTTTCCTATTCTTAGTTTTATCAGTTCAAAATTAATTATAATTAATTATGTATACGAAAGAGGAGACAAGTTATGCGTTGCTCATTGAAAATTATTGTAAAATGATTAACGAAAAACCCTGTCCGTAAAACTGCAAACTCTTACCAAATTTGATAATTATATAATCCATACCTTACGAAAATATGACATTAATCATGAAAGTGAACTTGATGACGGAGTCAAAATAGATTTTGAATGTCAAGAGCCCAATATGAATGTATTATTAGTTGAAAAATTATATTATCAATTAAATTTCGCAAACACAATCGGAACCGGAAGATTAATTTACAAATTGTTATTTATAAAATCATGTAAAAAAATAAAATTATCGAAATATTCTTTTCCATAATTCATCATAAGTGAAAATTACGATTGGAAAAATTGTACAATTATTAGAGGTAAATTTCCAACTGGCTACATACAATAATTAATAACTCAGTTCTGATCGGCTGTTAATTCTACTGTCAGATTGTTGTAAAATCAATTATACATCAAATGGATAAAAAATTACCGAATTAATTCATCTTGAATAAGTTCAATCAAGTTGCCTACGTGCGAAAATATTTACGTGCGTTATGTATCGAGAATTTTTAGTAAGTAACAGTTCGGTGCAATCATTCGATTTTCGAAATTCCCACTCTAACGATCGCTGCGCACTCGCGCAGAAGCAGGAACAACGGCGAACTCCGAAAAGCCTAGCCACGCGCCTCCTGCGTTAACCAAGATCTTTTCCGCTTCTGCAATCATGACCGTCACGTATGTATCTCTTTATTAAATATTATTATTGAGAATTAAAGCAGTAAGGATTGTCGCAAAATGTGTATTAATCACTGCGTAAACGCGACTCTTCGCCTGGATCACAAATTTTTTTTGCCATCGTGACGATTTAAATTTCTATTGCAATTGTTGCAAAGCAACAACATGTGCGATGTATCCCTAACCCAAAAATGCCGATACTCGGTTGGAATTATTTTTGCAACAATCGATGTATGATGAATAACAAAGATGTTGCTAGTTTTTAATTTTTCTATATTTTGTTCGTACTCGTACTAACGTTTTGTGTTTTCAAATTTCTAGTGGTAATAAAGAAGTCAAGGCCGAGGGCAAAGTTTTGCCTGCAGTACCAGAGGCGGTACTGAAGAGGAGGAAACGCAGAGAAGTTGCCAAAGCAGCTCGTCTACAAACCTCCATCAAAGTGAGTACTTTTTTACAGCTATGATGAATAATAGCTTTACTTAAGAGATGAAATTTATAAACAACCGTTTTTTAAATTTCAGAAAAAAACTCAATACCATGAGAAGCGTCAGGAGATCTTCAAGCGAGCAGAACAATACTCGAAGGAGTACAGAATTAAAGAGCGAGAGGAGATCCGCAATATCCGAATGGCTAAGAAATTCGGTAACTACTACATCCCTAGCGAAGCTAGGTTGGCTTTTGTCATCAGAATTCGTGGGTAAGTTTAATTCCATACCATCTACTACATTTAAAACTTTGCAGTCATTAATAATTACTATTTTCTACAGTGTGAATCAGATTGCCCCAAAACCAAGGAAGATCCTCAAGCTTTTCCGCCTGAAGCAAATTAACAATGGCGTGTTCATTAAATTGAACAAAGCCACCACTAATATGCTTCGTATCATCGAGCCATACGTTACATGGGGTTACCCTAATCTCAAGAGCGTCAAAGAGCTTGTTTACAAGCGTGGTTTTGCCAAGATCAACAAGCAGAGAATTCCAATCACCAGCAATGGTATCATTTCAAAAGGATTAAGCAACAAAAATATCATCTGCACTGAAGATTTGATTCATGAAATCTTCACTGTTGGTGACAAATTCAAATACGCCAGCAACTTCTTGTGGCCATTCAAGGTAAATTAGTGCACATTTTCTGTTTAATTATACATATCTTAAATGAATATCAATCTAAATGTATTATTGACATTGGCATAGTGGCAAAGAATAAATTTTTTTGTTACTTCCTACAATGTCAAAGATTAATTTGAGAACCCATTACTTCACATCTGTTTTTTAAGTTGTGAAACAAGTAATTCTTGCACATTTTAATTTTTCTCCATGAAACATATCTAATAATTTTTCTATAATTAAGATTATGAACTTTTGATAATTAATGCTTTATTAATTTTTAGCTCAACACCCCAACTGGTGGATGGCGCAAGAAGACCAACAACTACGTTGAAGGAGGTGACTTCGGAAACCGTGAGGAAAAGATCAATGAACTGTTGAGACGCATGGTGTAATTTTAAAGATAAATAATATCTTTTTTAAAATACCAACAATGAACAAAGACATTTATTTTAAAATCCTAACTGTCCAAACCTTATCTCCATGTGAAAAATTATGTTTGCATTTTAATGAAAGTACAGTTAAAAATATTGAAATGTATTATCAGATGAAGCAAAAAAAAACAAACAATTCCCCTATCCGATGACCCTTTGATGAAGATTGCAAAGTATTGACCATTCGTAATGGATAAATGAACCTCCTAAAAATAATTTTGAGTATTTGGAGATGTTTGAGGATTCTCATCTCAATCGCGCTTTTGCACATAAAATTTGTCTATATATTTGAAACGTAAAGTATGGATGCATAGAGCAAATTTAAAGGTCATATATTAAACTTCAGGCTTTTTCATTCAGCTTTCCCTTATTTCATTCAACCGATTCTTCAACAAAAACTCACGCGCGATCTTAACATTCTAGCTGATAAATTTGAATGTCCTACTGCATATGACAATTACATACCTTGCATGCATTGGAAAATTTGCAAACAGAATTTTTTTTACTACATACTTTCTTGTTTTCATGAAGCTAAAATGAAATGTTTACAGCACAGGATTTGAAGTATACTATGATAAAACCGTGCTTAAAATTAATTGGAACGTGGGCAATAGATGTAAATAATCTATTCGCAAACTTCGGAAAAATAGAGAAATGGAAAATTTTTGCGTCATTCCTCTTGTAAGTTTACCACGAGATATTCACGTTTTTGATTATGCCAATGAAATTTAGTCGCTTGCGGGTACCATGGAAACGCCATCTATTGTCAGGTCGTAACAATGCACGGGTATCTGATAAGTGACACTGAGTCTGACACTGACAGAAGCCTCTATGAATGTTTGTTGTCTTAACCTCGCAATAAAAATGTAACATGCAGTGCAATTTACTTGTAACGATGTGACAGAACACACGAAGATAACATTCGGGATAAAAGTTATAAACAACAATGGCATAATGCATAAAAACATGAATTCCCCGACTAAACTCACGGAGTTTGCTCCGTTGAGCCCAGAAGGAAGTCCGCCTGCTGTGACTTCTATTTTTTCAAAATTTTTCAGCTTTTCAAAAAGTAAGACATTATGATTAGTAAGGTGTTCTAGGATATCTTGCCTACGATGTGTTTTGTTATTTTTTTGTTGCATAAAGACTCAACACCCAGCAGCACAGAACCTCCGACTCCTGTTGATGAAAAAGATAGTATATCGGAGACTTCTGAGGTATGGAAACCTTCAACAGTTCAAAATATATCACCATCCGAAGATGCAGAAATTAAAAGTAACTATTCAGTTGATAGTAGCGAAGGTCGAAGTCTCCCTAATGTCTTAAAACGAATCAGCAACATTGTAGCTCATAAGAGTAACGTACGTTCAAATTTTGAATTGGTATTATTTATAGAAGTTATTACATTGATTTTAAAAAATTTTTAGAATCTTCAGTCTTACAATGATTCTCAATTGAGGAGTTATTGGATGCCGGATAATGTAAGCAAACAATGTTATGAGTGCGGAGAAAGATTTACTACATTTAGAAGACGGCATCATTGTAGAATATGTGGCCAAATTTTTTGCTCCAAGTGCTGCAGCGATGAAGTGCCTGGCAAGATAATGGGTGTTACTGGTAATTGTAACATTCATATAACTTTTTTAAAGAAAAATTAATCATTTCAATAATCATATTTCTTTTTGTTTGAAGGTGATTTAAGAGTTTGTACATATTGCTGCAAAGTAGTTTTGTCTTACCTGCAATCCTCTGATATGAGAAGTGCACTGTCAGCAGATTTGAAAGCCCTCCAAGAAGATCTTGAGGAAAAATATGGTAATAGTGCAGTACCACAATCATCTAAAAAATCTACAAGTGAAATTTCAGGAAATGATACAAGTGCAAAGCGTAAACCTAGTGTTGGATATATGGAAGAAAAGTATGCTTTTGGGAGGTAAAAATACTAAGACAGAAAATGAAATAATGAAACAATTTTATGTCATGATTAAAATTTAAATCTTTTTCAATATTCTTTGTACTAGAACTCCACAAAATCTGTCGACTCAAGAAAGAGCTTTTGCGCTACAGAATTCAGCCTCATTGAGAATGATTTATGAAGAAATGTTTCGGTCAAGTCAGGCAATAACTTTGCAAACTCATAGAATACGATTAAACCGATACTACAATTGTTTTTTAGGAAATGAGTTAGTAAATTGGTTGATCAGTCAACAAAAAGCAGCAACAAGGTTTTTAACTTAAAATTATCAAACAAATCATCTAACTTGTCAAAATTACCCTGAAAATGAATTTTTTTAGAATACAAGCAATAGCATTGGGACAAGCATTATTTGAAGCTGGCTTTATAGAATCCGTCCTATTAGAAAATGCCTTCAGTGATTCAGCTGCATTATTTAAGCCGGCAAAATTATCTCGTGTTAAAAGTAAGGATTTCATTTCAGAAAATAAACCTTCTTGCGATGCTCAAGAACCAGCTTGGGTAAAAACTATTCCACAATATGATTCAACAACAGGTAAAAATTGAATTACATTCTCTTCTTCTAAAATAGTAACTATTTCAATCAATTTCATTCTTTCATTGCATAGATTCAGATGGTGAAACGAAGCAACCATTGCAAGCCGTCTCGCGTTTACCTAGTTCTGGCTCGAGTTTTTATTTAGATTTAGATTTGGAAGCTTCTACTGTATCCTTGAAAAGGCCCACGTCAAACGAAATATTAGATTTCTCAGGGTCAGACAGCCACAGTGAAATTATCGAACACAAAGAAGTAAATTTTCAATGTCAAGAAAATTCCAATGTACCGGAAGATCTACTTAACGATACACTCCTTGTGCAAGAAAAGAAAGGTGCAGGCGGCTGGAACGAGATAAGCAATTTGAAATCGTCTTACGGCGAAGCCAGCTCTTACCAAAGTATCGCATCCGCTTACAAACAACACGAGGATACCCTCATTCGTCAGTTGCTCAACAAAGAGGGCCTGTCGCAGAGCTGGTCCGAGATCATCCTCAGGATCGCCCACCAAGTGGTCGAGCACGTGCGTCCCGACTTGCATCACGACGCCGACGACATGGACATCAGGCAGTACATACAGATAAAGAAGTCACCCGGCGGCAACAGGAAAGATTGCGAAATCGTCTCGGGCATCGTGTGCAGCAAGAACGTGTCTCACAAGAGCATGAACGCGATGATAGCGAATCCAAAGATACTGCTGTTGAGGTGTGGCATCACGTATCAACGCGTCGAGGGAAAATTGTTGAGCCTGGAACCGATTCTGATGCAGGTACGTGTGTACACCGATTTCAAGATAGTTATTCGTTCGTTCGTTCGTTGAATTCTTTTCTCGTTTTTGTTGGGAGCAGGAAAGTCAGTCTCTGCAGCACACGGTGGCGCGGATAAATTCGTTGAGGCCCGACATCGTCCTCGTGCATAAATCCGTCTCGAGATTGGCCCAGGACAAATTGCGCCAAAGCGGAGTGACGCTGGTTCTGAACGTCAAACTCAGCGTACTCGAGAGACTGGCGAGATGTACCGGTGCCAACATCGTCGACACCATAGATGCTCACATTTCCACTAGATCTCGACTCGGAATGTGCAAAAAATTTTACTTGAGAAATTTTTCTGCTGAAAATAGTTCGTTAAAACATGTTTCACTGACGTTGTATTCATTCGTTACGCTCCATCATTCATAAGTTTAAAAATTCTACGCAATTGTTTACAGCTATGAAAACCCTCATGTTTTTCGAAGGCTGCGCGAATCCTCATTTGGGCGGTACGGTACTGTTGAGAGGAGGTTCCGCAATCGAATTGAAAAAAGTGAAAAAAGTGACGTCGATGATAATATTCTCTGCGTATTCGTACCTTTTGGAGAAATCATTTCTGATGGACGAGTTTGCGCGGCCACCGTCGCCCAAGGATAATTCCTTTCTCGATGATTCGTCGCGTAACAGTTCACCGAGCAAAAGTAAAAAACGTAACCAAAGTAAGACAGTCGAGAGGGAGCTTCAAAGATACGATAATCAAATGAGAGCTAATGATATTTATATTTCCTTTTGACGTTCAAGGTACCGAACCGAAAGCGGAAAAGTCAGCGGCTCATAAGAGAATATCGTTCCCAAATAACGACCACGATATTTCCGAAGATGAATCGAACAACGACGGCTCGTTAGCGAAGTACACGAATACATCCGATGAAGCTAGCAACGAACAGCTTCAAAATCAAGAAAGTAGGAATTTCAATCGATCATCTATGGATACGTCGAATTACTACGACACCTTGAAACTGTTCAAATCCAAACCTAAGAGCAGTTCGGATGGTAAAAATGACAAGGTAGGATAGGATATTTTTGGACCCGAATCGAGTCGATAATTTTTTTGGAAAAATTACTTTCAGGATAGCTCGCTGTCGATTCAAGAAAAGTATTCGGAGAGCGAGATAGACAACACGCTCGAACTGTTCAGTCGCAACAGCAGCAGCAGCGGCAATTGCAACCAAAGCAAGGAAACGGCGAGCGGAAGCGGCTCGCGATCGTCTCGCGAAGCGGTGGCCTTGCTACCGTCGTCGAGTAGCGGAGACGAGAAGCAGCAGCAGCAGCCTCGGGCTCACGGCGGAGAATCGGTGAGCGACCGTAGCGATCCGTTGCATCAGTATCTCAACGAGGACGAGGATGACGACAACGAGGTGTTTCATCAGGAGCTGCTGCAGCCCCCGGTCAGCAGTCCGAACGGACAGCGGCTGAGCGTCGCCGAGCTGCCGCTGCTCAACAACTTCAAAAAGTCCCTCGAGGGCACGGTACTGAGCATCTCGCCCTACGTCAAGTTCTCCATACCGTACCTCGAGACCGAGCTCGGTCGGCACTGCGTGCTCCGCAGCTTCTTCCCCAAGGAGCTCTACTATTCGGCCTATTTTTCCGAAAAGATGGAAGGTGAGATTGCCCATTGATATAGATGAATTTCGTATAGGTCATTCGATCGAAACGATAACGACTCCTCGCTTTTTTTTAGCGCCCAAATCGATAGCCGCTTCGGAGCCTTCGTTGCCGGAGGGTCTTCTGACGGACGTGAATCCGTTGCCGGCTCACTCGTTCGTCACGAGCAGATTGACGAAACCGTCCGGCAGTCAGGAGATTCGCGATCAGTTGGCGCACTTTCGCGCCTGCGGAGGTCGGCTGCCGAAGGTCGTCGGCCAAGAGGCCGAGGAGCGAGCCGAAAAACTTCGAGCCCCGCTGGTGTTGGAGCAGCAGCAACAGCCCGAACAAGCTGCCGCCGCTGCTTCTCTACAAGCCGCCGCTTGGCCCGATTGCCTGGACTCGGCCAGTCATCAGAGGCTCTCCGTCCTCTTCTGCAGTTTTTTGCGGAACACGAGCACGTGAGTGGTAGTACATTGTTATACGTTACACACGCACGAGTAGAGTGTATATCGAATCGAACGAATCCAACACAGAAACAACACGGCTGCCTTTTGCGTCAATCCGTGGGTGGTCAACATGGATCTGTACGGTCGCAACGACATCCCTCTCGGCCGTTTCCTCGAGCGCTACTGCCTCACGACGGAGTACAAGTGCCCGGCGCAGAACTGCCGCGCCCAGATAGCCCAGCACGTGCGTCGCTTCGTGCACGACGGCGGCTGCGTCTACATCAGCCTCAGCGAAATGAACACCGATCCGTTCAGCCATCTCAGTAAGCATCCACACGTTTTTACCTCGTTGAATCTTTACACGTCGTGTGAATTTGCGCAGGTCAGGACAATCCCAAGCAGATCTTCATGTGGAGCAAGTGCTCCAAGTGCAAGAGCGTCTCGGCGGTGGTGCCGATCTCCGAGGAGACCTGGTCGCTGTCGTTCGCCAAGTATCTCGAGCTGCGCTTTCACGCCTCGGTGTACACGCGCCGCGGCGGCGGTGCCACCACCACCGACACTGGCACCAGCCAGTGCTGCCAGCACTCGCTGCACCACGATCACCAGCAGTACTTCTCGCGGCGCAACATGCTCGCCTGCGTGCGCTACAGCCGCGTGTCCCAGTGGGAGATCTCGCTGCCGCCGCCGCTGATCGACGTCGGCCACCACGATCCGCGGCTTCAAGCCGGCCTCGTCGAGGAGACGAGGCTGGTGGCGCTCAAGGGCGACGAGGTGTTCAGCCAAGCCAAGGACCGGATCGCGGCGCTGCAGCTGGACGAGGCGAGCGCCGCCGACATGATCAAGCGCCTCGCCAAGGACCAGCAGTACTTCAAGAGCAAGATGGAGGAGCTGCAGCTGAAGCTCACCTCGCCGAGTCTGAGCGCCGAGAAGTCATCGTCAGGCAGCGGCAGCAGCAGCAGCAAGTCTCAGGACCGCCAGGTTCAGAGCATCATGCACAGGGTCGAGGACAACATCGTCATACTGAAGCGTCTGATAGCCGAGATGGTTCAAACGTGGAATACGCGTTTGGCCGAGGCCGTAGTACGTCGCAAGGAGGAAAAACAATCGTCGACTCCTGTGCCGGCTCGTAAAACGCAACCACCGCCGAGCTTGCCGCTCGACACGAGCGACTGCACGACGACGGAAGACTCGATTGCCGCCGCCGCCGCCGCCGCAACCGCCGACGTTTCGAAAGAGAATCAAAGCCTCGACGACACCAGTCCAGTCTCGGCGGACTTCAATGCGGTCGACGCGATCGCGGCCATACAGCAGCAAGAGCAACAATCGCAGCGCAGCCATGCGTTGGAGTACGAAACTCACGAGTCTGTCTTGGATACCAATCCCGAAGAGATCGTGGTTATTCAAGGTAAGTGCATCCGATTTCGCACTTTATCTTTTTTTTAAAGGCATGCGTATTATTAAGTTTCGCATTTTTTAAATTAATTATCTCAGATTCGATTTTTAAATTAATTATCTCAGATCGAGGATAATTACTTTTGTATCGCCCTCAAAACTTAATGCATACGTATTTTTAGTTCACTTGAAAAAATGCGGTTTGATTTTATTTGTTGCAGGATATCATTGCATAGTAGATTTAGAATCAGGTGTAGTATATAGCTTTTGAATGCTGTCGTTAATGCACCGAACATTAAAACAATTTGCACGATTCTTGCATGTTTTTTCAGCTTCATTACGATTTTTTATAACACTATAAGCTTCTTCATTTGTAAATGTTTCCTTTCATTTTTTCCTTTCATCACGGATGTATTCGACCGATTGAGTTCATGGATTTTTTTTTATTGTGTTCGAAGGTTCACCAAAAGTACAAAACAAGTTGCCCGTAGAAATCATTCCATCGGTTCCCGATGAGCCTCAAGATAAGAAAAAGAAGAAAAAAACCATCTTATCGCAAGTGTGGTCTTCAACGCCAAATACTCAAATCATAACGAATCCTTTGGGGACATCGGAACACCATCTATTACCATTGGGGTAAAATCGTTATCTATTTTATGAAAAAAAAATTGTAATTAACGTTTCCTAAATTATGATTATGAAATTTTATAGGTCAGTCGTACCGATCATTGTTTACGAATCTGAGCCATCATCGATCATAGCGTACGCACTGGATTCGCATGATTACAAGCATACTCTGCAAGAGCAGCTCCGCCTAAGCCGTGGTTCCGATTCAAATTCGAGTCCTCTGAACAAGAGAAAAAATCAGGAAAACAAGGATAGTACATCCGAACTTACTCAGTCCGGCGAATCGAAGCGACCGTCAGTTTTATCATTTTTACGCGGAAATAGCCCAAATCCAAATTATCTCGTAAGTTCAGCGAACCAATTATTGCTTTTATTTCTTCAAAATTCAAGCATATGAAATCGAAACCAACTCATGAACTTGAAAAATCACGTTTACAGGGCAGTCCCGTGGACATCGATAAATCGGCGCCAACTTCCGAGATGTCTCCACCAACTTCGGCGAGCGCGACCGAATTCGACGACGAGAAAAAATCGTCCAATAAACAGCAGCAGCAACAGAATTACATCGAAGTTCAATTTGCCGATTCGACGACTAACTTTTACTGTCGCATCTACTTCGCTGCTCAGTTCGCCGCCCTGAGAGAAAGCGTTCTGCTTTGCGGCGAGGACGGATACACGAGGAGTCTCGCTCGGAGTATTCAGTGGGCCGCACGCGGCGGAAAAAGTGGAAGCACCTTTTCCAAAACACGAGGTAAAATTTCATCGAGCAAAAAAATTATTCTAAACGAGTTAATTTATAATAACTTGGTACCGTTTTTTTGATTTTATCAAAACTTTTTGCTATTGAAATCAGTTAACGTATACTTACAAGTTTCAAATAATTATTCAATCAAAAACTCGTCATACTTCAGTATCAATTTTTAGCAAAATTTCATACGTCAATTTTACTTCTAGATGATCGATTTATCTTGAAAGAAATGACCAGAATGGATTTGCAAATTTTTTTGGATTTTGCTCCTAATTATTTTGCTTATATGGAAAAATGTCAACAGACTAAACAACCAACATTGCTGGGAAAAATCGTTGGTATTTACCGAGTTTCCTTCAAAAATAATACGACTAATGCTGCTCTTAGAACGAGTGTGTTAGTAATGGAAAATTTATTCTATAACCGAAGTATTACTGATAAGTTCGATCTCAAAGGATCACAAAGAAATCGATTAGTCAATCTGGAAGATTTTGATCACGAAGGAGAACTTGTACTTTTGGATGAAAATTTATTAAACAGTAAGTTTTGAAAGTCTGGAGATGCGAATGGAAATGAACTCATTCTAAACTTCAAGCATTTTTCATTTTTTTCTTTCTTTTAGTGAGTTGTGACTCTCCGTTGTACATAAGACCACACGCCAAAGCTGTTCTTAATAAAGCTATTGAAGAAGATACTAAATTTTTGGCTGACAACTGTGTCATGGATTATTCACTACTTGTGGGTCTCGAACCAAACTCAGATGAACTTGTGATCGGTATTATCGGTGAGTAGATTGTTATTAACGATATGAAAAATTTCATTTCATAAAAAATTCGCCGTTAAAACTTTATTTCATTTTTGTTGAAACAGATTATTTACGCACATTCACGTGGGATAAAAAAATTGAAACAATGGTAAAAAAATCAGGCATTTTGGGGGGCCAAGGTAAATTACCAACGATTGTTTCTCCTGTGGAATATCGTTCCCGTTTTATTACTGCCATGCACAAGTATTTCCTGCCAGTTCCTGATAGATGGACTGGACTTAGTCGAGGTGTTACAGTGACGCAATAATCGTTCCTGATAAAGTTTTATCACGGGTAAATTTTTATTACCAGTTTGATTCATTAGATGAATTCGAGTTCACATATGAACATTTTAAATTACAAAATTTTACTTGGCGCATCATAATTTGACAATATTTCACAATGTTTCGTAGTTATATCGTAAATGTATCAATCTTTCATTGATGAGAAATCGTATTTCAAATTTAATATTTTAATACATTAGTTAGAAATTGTTGTAGCTTCTTTATAAGGTGATATTAAGATAATTTTTATGAATATACCGATGAAAATCAACGTACCAAAAGCTTTGTTATATCATGACCGTTTGAATTTTTATAACGAAAATGGTTGTTATGTTTGGAATTTTGATAGACTATAATCTGTTGAAAAGTATTTTTATATAATATCATGTTGTATGTGACAGCCACCGTGTGACTATTGTAATAATAAATGTAAATTAATTACAAAAAAGTTGAATATATTGAAATCTATTTGTTCTACATTTTTTTGAATAATATGCTTGTAAATATAAATAAATATTGAGATGTGAAAAAATCACAATAAAAATATCATTTTTAATCATTTTATCTGAGTAATTCTCTTTATTCTTGATTATTTACAGTCAAACAATACCATGTTAGTAAACAGTAATCAGCAACTTAACAAAAACCCAAAAAATTTTCTATAAAATATCAAGCGTATACATAATACATACTTTTGTATACAATAAAAAATTTTGACTGATGATTACACTATTCAAATCACTTTTAATTACTCTCTAAGTCATCAAACAGTTTGTTAGCTATTCATGCATACATTCCATTACAATTCGTGTACTATTTTATATGTACAAAAGAAAAAGTGTTAATTGCTCACAATGCAATCTTGGCTATAAATTGTTGTGTTTATAACTGAACTTTTTATTCGTAATCGTACATAATGAAACCCGTAAAATACAAGTTGAAAAACTGATTATTTGTTTATAACCTCAGTTTATCAAAGTAGACTTGTCTTCGAAATTTGTTGTCGTATCATGATTACTGCTTTAAATTCTTGTTCGCATTTACCTTATCTACATTTTAGAATCAATGTGACACTGATTAAAGTTTATTTTTACTGTATTTGAAATCTAAAAATCGTCAATAAAAACATCTAATATGACGAATTGAAAGGCCTAAATACTTGTATGAATTTTCGTAATTATTGAAGTGTCACAAATAGCATCAATTTTACACATATATGATACAATATTTTTTGCACACTCATAAAGGCGAATTTTCTTGTAGAAAATATGTCGCTTTGTCCGCTGATATCATTTATTTCAACATTATTAATCTTCTACTAAGTCGACGGCAAAATTTTAAAAACATCGCAACGACAAACGTTTGTGCGAACGTATACATAAAGTTATTTTTATAGAGATGATATTTAACATTTAATCGTAATTTCAGAAAAACGAAATAATATTCACATGGGAGAAAAGAAGATATTTATAAAAATCTGAAACTGAAACATATTCAAATAAAATTCAAAATCTCATAATTTTGCAGTGTCACTAGGTAATTTCAAATATTCGAATAAGTAGGGGTAGATATATGTTGCAATGGATATACCCAGGTATAGTGTAAAATTGAAGTTTATATATCGATAAAAAGGCACACAAGAAAAACATAATTCAAACTCGACACGAGGGATTATAATGATATTATTATATAACAAGGGGGTCAGTCTCTTAAAGTGCTTTATCATTGTACAATGATTGTTTCTTATAATTTTAAATGTGATACTTTATTAGTACGTAACGACTTTTAGTACTTCAAATTTGAAAACTACTGATTTCGTAAATTCATTCGTGCAGAAGTACTACCTACTACAAGAATTTCATCGCAGTCCATTTTATCAGGAAATATGAAAAACATCTACGTACATTTTATTTACATTATTCAAAGTGAAGCTTCACGTTTAGAAACCCGTCAAGAATTTTTTCCAACTTGAAGCGTTACATCAATAGATACGTCAAGTATTAGAAACTTATGTAGTTTTTATTTATTTTTTTTTTTGACAGTTATCTCAACTCGTACAATGGTGAGAAAAATTCAATATGTTGATTGACCGAAAAATTAAATTAAATTTTATCAATCAATGTGTTCGACACTTGTATTCGTAAAATTAATGAATGAAAATTGAATAAATCGATGAAAGTGTCGCGCACTATTTCCAAAAAGCTTAATTATTTTAATAAATATAATTCACCACGTTATTCTCGTCCAGGAATCGCGCGAGTTAAATTTTTTTAATATTTCTAATTGAATTGTTTTTTTCAAATAGTTTGAAATAATCATGAGGTATTCAGTTGTTGGAGAAAGAAAGCTTTTTTTATTTCACAACATTTATAAATATCATAATACATAAAATAAATATAAATAAATCATTTTTTGGTAAGTCACATCTGTATTTTTGAGATGCAATCACTATTTCACTTTACTGCACATTTTTACTGATTTTTCAGTAAAAAGTATTTTAAAAAATCCTAAAGTTGAATTACTATAATTCATTGTTGTAAATGTCTACAACGCATCTATTCACCGCTAAACACGACAAAAATTTGAAAAACTAATTTAATAAATAAACTTATCAACTACAATAAACTTAAATACTTATCTCGATAGTACCCGCATAAAATAGTTTTGCATCTCAAAAACTGCTCGTGAATACGACCGTTCATTATAGTAGTATGGAAGTTCATCGTACGATTAAACAATAGCTCTTGTTTTTCGATTTTTTTCCATCATAAGCGGAGATTTATGAACGAAAATATAAATATTTATGTATCGTCAGAAAAAGCGCTTACAAATTGGATTATCAACTTAATTCGAATAATTAGTCATCATCGTGTAAAAAAAATACACGAATACAATTGAAAAAACTAACTACCTAACGAACTAGTTATATGCTAATATTACAGTATTTAAAGTTCAATTTTAAAATTTAAAATACATTTTTTTTTGTATTCTACTTCAATATATCTTATATCCACAATTTGATAACAAATACACTCTCAAAAGCAGAAAAGTTCGCTGACAATTGCACCTTTATCATACACGTACGTAATCTTTCAATTTTAACAATTTTATCGTTTCGCAGCCAAGATTTAAAAAGAAAATCGTAGTATCAACGTTTCGATGTACGATAGTTATTTAGAAAAAAAAATCGTTATTTAACTCTGCAAATTATATTTTTAGACGTTACATTCTGGAACGTTCGTTCAAGAGTACTGTTTTTTTCTTGTATAGAAATACGATTTTTACGTAATCATAACCACTCAAACAATAATCATTTCAATTATAAGAATTCGTAATAATCCGACAAGTTTGAAGTAAAGAACTTCCGAAACGAGCGAGCCGTCTCGACAAGTCTGTACATTTAAAATCTGTCGGTTCGTGCTCGTTTGTCACACGATAAATTTGTTGATTATAGGAAAAATAAACTTGCAGCACTACTTTATCAATCGTAATAGTGCGTCGGGAATATATCAATCGCGACGATCGATTGCATCATTGCTTTTTAACAATAAAAAATTGGACGTATACACGTGACTTCATCGAAAATAGGAGGATAAATACAGTCGAGCAGTTACTTTCTACTCATCCAACTAACCGTGTCGCAGTTGCAAATTACTACCAGTTTATAAAAAACCAGTTGAAAAAAAAAAAAAAAACAAAAAAAACTCCGCGCGCATTAAATCGCCGAATACTCACGACGCAGCCTCTGCGCGGCTTTCAACGAGAGTACATGCTATAATGCTTCGGATACACAGTTCCGACGATGCTCAGAACTCGCGCACCATCATCATCATCGACGTATCTTATCTTTCGCCGAGGCCGAACTGATGCTGGGGATGATGAACGGTGGCCGCGGGCGACGCCTGGGGATGATGATGGTGATGATGATGAGTGTACTGATGATGGCCCGACACACTGCTACACCGCTGCTCGGCCGATCGCTGCTGATGCTGGAGCTGCTGCTGAATTATCGAGCCGTTTTGACTGGGCGACATACCTGCGCGCATAAAAAAAATATCAAGCTCCGTGAGAATATAGCAACCAAATGCGTTTAAACGTTTAAACTTTAATGTTAATCGAATTTACATAGTTTATTCGTGCGTATAGTATCAATATTGGTAAACAAAAAGCTCATTACATCGATTTTTGGAGAGTAAAAAAAAACTAAAGAAGAAACTAACTGATGCGAAATAATCTTTTAATTATTCGAATATGACAGCTTAAGCGATTAAGCTTTGCCGCGCCTGTCACTTTTGAAACTAAACTCGCAGTAATTGGGGAGCTTGAGCAAACAAATTATGAAGTTTATTTGAATGGATTCAAGTATTATTTTGTGAAATGAAGTGAAGTTACTTTTATAATTTAATGTTTATATAAAAAAAATACAAAAAAAAAAGGGAAGCAATATTTTTAACGACGGGAGTCTACTACTTACCAGAGGGAGTCTTTTCACCTGCTGACATTTTTGAAAATGCTAACAAAGCATCTGGAAAATTTGGCGGAGTTGCCGGTGTATTACAAGGTGTTATCTGAAAATTAAAAATAAAATTGTTAAAATTGTTGTCATGCAACATTTGCATAGATTTTCATTTTTTCAATCAATAACCATTATGATATAGTATTCTAATTAGAATGGTTTTATTGAAGAAGAGATGGGTTCAAAAACGATATTCTCAAGAAGAATTTAGTAGCAACTTTTATCAAAATTCAAATGTTCAAGTTGAAATTTCTGGACTATGTTTGTATTTTGTAACAAAACCAAATTCATTTTATAGTCGAATTAATTAAAGGCGAAGTTTTAGTAAGTTATTAAATTCGGCAATCCCTTGGCAATAGCTTTTACTAAATTTCGTTTGAATGATTGTGACTTTCTCGAATTTCCATGTAACTGTATCGGAAACGCACATCCAAACTTTCGCGTACACAAAGCAAAATCGCATAATACGTGTGACTATGCAAGCCCCAGAGCTGTTATACTTATGAAAGCCTCTTGAGTTTTGAATTTAAAATGAATCTCGAATCACATGCGAATAGATGGAAGGAAAAAGGAAAATAAATTCCTCGCGCGTGGATTCAAACTCCCGTGTTCTATGCCGTTTGAGCACCTATACACATATATATTATGCAGGCGATAAGCGAGTATCTCTGTGATATATTAGCATAGCTAATCTCAAACATTGACCTGAAGGATTAAACGCGAATAAAAATATGTTTAGTTCTCTCATTTCTTTTTCTATGAATTGTTTAGGCATTTTATATGAATAAATATACATCCGAGACAGGCGAAAAGAGAGATGTATAAATATAAAATTGTAAAGTACGAAAGTTTATTATACTCTTTTAAAAGTGGATCGAGTAGTAAGGTCTACCACCGCGAAAGCTTTCAATATCATAAAATTTATTTTCCTTCATCAATAGTGATAAGTATCGTATAGGAAATAAGAGACCCTTCGAAAGATTATCCCGCTAATAATTGTAATCAAGCCATACGTGAGTTAATGCTTATCGCACGGGTCGCACATTTCGCTGTATAATGCAGCAAATATAATGCAAAGTGTGTACTGCAACTTGCGAACACAGACAGAACTTGCCACTCCGAGTCGGAGGTCGTTGAACCTCCTCGCGCACATGTGTGTGTGTGTATTTGTGTTTGCTGCTATGCGCCCTACGATCTGACGTCATTCTATATACACGTAAAATGGACTTACAGTCCGTGTGTCTGCAAAATTTTTTAGAGTCAGGTATATTAAAATAGCGAACGTGCCTGATCGATTGTCGTATCGCTCGTGCACGAGCGAATAATAGAGACATCTTTATCGATACACCGCGAGGCCTCGACGCAACGATAGATTAGCGGCAGTTTATATATTTTTCATTATTATACGAGGCGTGTGCCCGGCTCTTCGAGTAATTATAAGATATATGTAGAGTACCACACGCCGATCGTACACGGGTAAACACAGTTTCTTTCCACTCTCGCTTACCACTATCTAACTCGAGGCTTATTATTCTTGCTCGAGTGGCGCGTACACGCGATATATTTATGTTGTTTTATGTACGCGCGCGTAAAATACACGCGGAGACCTGATTTTTTGGTATATACTTTGAATCGTCGAGCTATGACTCTTACTTTCATTGTCGATATATTATGTGCACTCAGCAGACATTTTTTTTTGACCGCGATAGATCGACTGACCAAGGTATAGAAGGTTTTGAGAGAACGGACAGAAATTCGAGTCGTTGGAAAATAGAAGCGTTATCTCGTCGATGAAGATCTCGTATTTTTCTTACGTGTGTATCCTGCACATACACCCACACAAAGAACAAATATAGAAAGAGCTTTGATAATGAGTTATTTTCGTCAAAAATTAAGCTTTTTTGTTATTATGTAACGCGTCGATTTCTGAAATTTTTGGGTCACCGATAAAACAAAAAGCTCTCTATTGTATAATCGTTCGATTCATCTCTCATTAAAACCATTTTCGTATGCTTAAGATTGCGTACGACTCGCTTCGATAGACTATTTTTCAATTGACTATTATTTTTAAAGCTATTGATCGAATCAATACAAGTGTCATGGTATCTCTTTTTAAATTCATGTCCATCGAAGGAGATTAAAACTTTCTGTGAAAAGTAATATTGATTTTTTTCGATATTTCGCGACATAAAAACCGTATCGTGCCGAAGCATCGAACTCCCATAAGATATCAATTTCCAACAAAAATGTACTTCTTTTCGTTTTTATCAAACGCGTAAATGCAAATTTGCTCGAAGCATTTGCTCGACTGACATAATATTTTTCTGTTGTTGTAAAACCACGTACGGCAGCTCATTCGAGTTGCAAATTAAACGGAGCTTTCATCAAACGAATATAAATGCTACCGAACTTTCAAAGTGTAAATTGAGAACGATTGGGGGGCTTCGCAAAGTGCATAAACGGTAATTAAATGAACGTTCCCTCCGAAATGTGAGAACGCAATATTTGGAACTATTTGTCGCTATTTTAACTCTGTGTGTATAACCCGTATAAGTTACGGAAAATTCGGAGGAGGGAAAAACACACGAGTGACATGAAAATAGGTTGTGAAAAATTGCGAGCGCCATAAATCACTTCGAGCGCGCCGAAAACTTTTGGCAAAAGAGTAAATTACCTTGGTAATTTGGCACTCGGGAGACAGCTCGGGCAATTTGAGAAAAGTAAAAACAACGGCTTCTTGGTACTCGTTACAAATTACTTCGAGAAATTAAGAGGCTTTTTTGTTGCGATTTAAAAAGTGCAGAAGAGCCGCAACTGAACTTGAACTTACTTGCATTTTATCAATATTTTATGGAAGGTTGCTTTAAAAATTCTAACAATAGACTTGAAAAGTTTATATGCTATAAAAATAATAAGTAATTATTTGATAAAAGGCAAGAACATTGTGATGGATCGATAAGTTCGAACATCTACGTATGCTTTTTTGACATGTGCATCATCTATTCTAGAACGGGTCTAATATGCGAATTATACATACACACGCATCCTCCGCGTGTGCGTAATACATATACGACACACGACGCGCCACGCCGTGAAAATAGACACCCCGAGATATGCGCGTAATAGTTCTTGGTATGCAGCTTATCGGAATGCCGCCGATGAGAATAGTACACCGACACAACACACGCATTAACATTGCTATATAACGCGCGAATAGCGAGGCTGCAACTCGACGTTCTGTCTCTCTCCTCTTCTATAGCTTTCGCAGTATAGGCGCGATGCAGAGGCGGCTTCAACCTACTCTCTCAGCTGCTGCAGCTGTATTATATAGCGCGTGTGTTGCGTGCATTTTGTCGTTTGTTCTCTGTCCGTCAGTCTTCACTTGCCTACCCCCCCCCCCCCCC